>NC_134719.1:10616785-10923571 GCF_049634645.1 Pelodiscus sinensis
TCTCATGTCACATATTTTAGGTTTGATTCTGTGACACTTCTTTACTTTGATTAGTATCTTGCTCTGCAAATAATACCATTTAAATCAATGGGCATTCTGATCGCGTACTTCAGTTGAGATAATCCCAATGTCAACAGGATGAGAATCTAGCCCAATGCTGTTGTGAAGAAATATCCACTGGTTTCAGGAGTTCAGAAACATTGTCTCTTCAAAGCGAAGAAATTCTACCACAAATATTTCAAAAGCAAAAAGCCAACCCCATTATCTTCATGTGTAGCAGCTACAGATTTGTGTGTGTGCATGCACACTCTCAGTTATCATTCCATTAAATACAGTTTTCAGAAAATCATGTCCACTCAAATCTCCTGCCTGTTACATCATGTTGTGGCCATGGGGCTTGATGCATCAGCACCTTTGGCATTTTGTCATATCACATAAGTAGTCAGTAAGTGATGGATGCTTCCCAGAGTAACATGTCTAAAGACGTCATTTTTAGAAATACTACATGTAACACCTCACCCCTGCATGCAAACAAGTTTCACTTCACACCTTTTTATTTTGCAGGGTTTTTTTTTTCCTTGCTAAAAATCTGTGAGCAAATTTAGCATTTTTGAAAGCAAGAGATTAATTTAAAAGGATCAAGCCTGACATTGTGGAAACACCTTTGTGTGGCATTAGGCATTAGAACACAACTCTGCCAGTACACCCAGCTCCTGGTCTTCAGTCGTGGGTTCCCACACACAAGGAAAATGGTGCCCTGGGTGAATGTCTGTTTTGAAGCTCCAACTTCCCATGAGCAGGATGACCCCCTATACCCTGTGGGTGCCCCAGGCTCCTCCACCCCCATTTTGCCCCAAACCACTGCACTGTGCCTCTTTGCATCCCCCTCCTGCACCTCTCACTCCTGCATTGTGCTTCCTTTGCTCCAACCCCGATACCCCTTTTGGAACCCCCTAGCACCTGCTCTTTTTGTCCCTAACCCCTGACACACACCCCAGGGAAACTGACCAGAATGTACAGAGCAACTGGCATTGCTGCTCGCTCCCCGCCCCCCAAATGCTGCTCTTCTGCACATCCTAGGGAGCAGTGAAGGGGGAACAGAGGATTGTTATCAAGGCTTCCTGCATCCAGATCACTTTCTCTGCCTGGGCTGAATAAGGGGAGGACAGGAGAGCAGCAGCCTCAGTGGAAAAAGTGACCTGGATGCACCAAGTGATCAGTGTTGCTTCTCACTTCCCTCCCTCTAACCCCCTAGGAGGGCATGGAGGAACACTGAGAAGGGAAACAGTACCTGTGTGGCACTCAACATCTCTCCCTATCCCACACCTGTCTTTCTATGTAAAGATCCACTGAGCTTGGGAGGAAGTAAAAAAATAAATCACTCCTCCCGTAAATGTTTAGGGGGAAAAAAAACCAATGAGGAGTCAATACAATCAATATAGGATTGAATAAGGATCTTAACTGGTTAATGTACTAAAAGGCAATTTCCCCTCTTGATATTCATATCTCCACACCAAATGCTGTGAATGAGCCACTTCTACCCTGACTTGATTAGCCTCACCTGATAAACACAAAATATTATATATATATATATATACACACACACACACACACACACACACACACATCCCTGCCTCTGTAACTTTCATAGAATCATACAAAACTAGGACTGGAAGGAACCTCGAGAGCTCATCAAGTCCAGTCCCCTGCCCTCATGGCAGGACCAAATACTGTCTAGACCATCCCTGATAGACATTTATCTAACCTACTCTTAAATATCTCCACAGATGGAGATTCCACAACCTCTCTAGGCAATTTATTCCAGTGTTTGACTACCCTGACAGTTAGGAACTTTTTCCTAATGTCCAACCTAAACCTCCCTTGCTGCAGTTTAAGCGCATTGCTTCTTGTTCTATCCCCAGAGGCCAAGATGAACAAGTTTTCTCCTTCCTCCTTATGACATCCTTTTAGATACCTGAAAACTGCTATCATGTCCCCCCTCAATCTTCTCTTTTCTAAAGTAAACAAACCCAATTCCTTCAGCCTTCCTTCATAGGTCATGTTCTCTAGACCTTTAATCATTCTTATGGAGAAATTGGAGAGGGTCCAGAGAAGAGCAACATCTTTCTTGGAATGCAGTGCCCAGAACTGAACACAATACTCCAATTGAGGCCTAACCAGCGCAGAGTAGAGCGGAAGAATGACTTCTCGTGTCTTGCTCACAACACACCTGTTAATGCATCCCAGAATCATGTTTGCTTTCTTTAAAACAGCGTCACACTGCTGACTCATATTCAGCTTATGGTCCACTATGACCCCTAGATCCCTTTCTGCCATACTCCTTCCCAGACAGTCGCTTCCTATTCTGTATGTATGAAACTGATTGTTCCTTCCTAAGTGGAGCACTTTGCATTTGTCTTTATTAAACTTCATTCTATTTACCTCAGACCATTTCTCCAATTTGTTCAGGTCATTTTGAATTGTGACCCTATCCTGCAGATTAGTCGCAACCCCTCCCAGCTTGGTATCTTCTGCAAACTTAATAAACGTACTTTCTATACCAATATCTAAATCGTTGATGAAGATATTGAACAGAGACGGTCCCAAAACAGACCCCTGTGGAGCCCCACTTGTTATACCTTTCCAGCAGGATTGTGAACCATTAATAACTACTGTCTGAGAACGGTTATCCAGCCAGTTATGCACCCACCTTATAGTAGCCCCATCTAAGTTGTATCTACCTAGTTTATTGATAAGAATATCATGCGAGACCGTATCAAACACCTTACTAAAGTCTAGATATACCACATCCACCGCTTCTCCCTTATCCACAAGACTCGTTATCCTATTAAAGAAAGCTATCCAATTCACTCCAATTCATCTGACGAAGTGGATTTTACCCATGAAAGCTTATGCCCTAATACAGCGTTTCCCAAACTATGGGCTGCAGCCCGGTATCGGGCCGCAGAAAAAAAAATACTGGGCCTCAGTGTGGTTGCTGGGGTGTTCTGGGCTCCCGGAGTGCTCGTGTGGCGCCGGGTCCGCCAAGCCCTCAGGACTTGCCTGGGGCATCGGGGCTGGCCGGGAGAGATTGGGGGGTCAGCAGAAGCAGGGCTGCTGGGGGGCACGAGGTCGGGGGCAGGGAGCTGGCCGGGGAAGATGGTGGGGGGGGGGGGGGAGAAGCGGCCGCCAGAAGCAGGGCTGGACGCTAGCAGCGGGGCTGGCCCAGGGAGATTGGGAGGAGAAGCGGGGGAGAACTGGCAGTCCAAGAGGGGCTTGGGGGAAGTGGGGCTGGCCAGAGGCGCAGCGGGGGGAGTAGGACTGACCCAGCCATATGCAGATCTCAGGGCACTGCCTTCCTTTTCTCCTGCACTCCCCCCCCCCCCCCCCCGCAAATCACGAGTGAGTCCAGCCTGGGGATTCTATTGTGGTCCCCCATCCCCACCCCCTCAAGTAGCTGCGAACTGTCTGGCTGGTAGACACACTCATGCAGCCTGAGCACATTAACCAGCCAGGCAGTTCGAAACTACACACTGATACATCTAGTAATAATACAACTTACCTAACGAGAAAATATCAGACATGTTATATGTCTGGTATTTTCTCAGTTTGTTTTTTATGTGTTTATATTTTTGGGCTGCAAAAAACAGTATTGAAAAAAAATGGTTCCAACTAAAGTAAAAAGTTTGGGAAACCCTGGTCTCACCAGCTTTCTGTCTTACACTCCATTTGTCCAATCCATATTCCTTAACTTGCTGGCAAGAATATTGTGGGTGACCCTATCAAAAGCTTTGCTAAAGCTGGCACTGGGGGCTTTGGGAGGACCAGAAACAACTTATTTGAATATTCATCATTTGATTAATGAATATGCAAATGAGGGCCGGCCCGAGGCATTCTGGCGCCCCGGGTACGGGCATGCGGCACCGCCCCCAGGCGCATGGCTCTGCCCCCGGGCGCACGGAGCATGCGCAGGCCCGCCCCCTAGGATGCGCAGGCCCACCCCTGGGGTACACTGCGCATGCGCGGCCTAGCTATGGCCATTGGCGCGCAACCCGGTCCCCGCCCCTGGGGCGCGCGGCCTAGTCCGGCCCGGCTGTCACTGCTGGCATGCGCGCCGGTCCAAGTAGGGCCCCACGGCCGTGGGGGAAAGAGCATTGCTGGCCGGCGCTGCAGGGATGCGGGTGGGCCGGTGCTGCGGGAGCTGGGCGCACGGCGCCTGATGGCAGCTGTAAGGGATGCCGCGCGCTCCTTAAAGTTGCCATTAGGCACCCCCCATAGGTTGGTGCCCTGGGCAGCTGCCCGGCTCGCCCATGCCTCCGTCCGGCTCTGATGCAAATATACGTTACTGGTCCTCAAAAGTTTGTGAATGGATTTACTGGTCCCCGTGACAAAAAGTTTGGGAACCCCTGCCCTAATACATCTGTTAGTCTCTAAGGGTACGTCCACACTACGGGATAAGGTTGAATTAAGATATGCAATGTCAGCTACGTTAATTGTGTGGCTGAAGTTGAAGTACCTTAACTCAACTTTTGGTGCTGGCTACACAGCAGGAAGTTGAAGGAAAACACTCTCCCTTCAACTTCCCTTACTCCAAGTTAAATGAGGGTTATAGAAGTCAGAGTAAGAAGCCCGTTATTTATTTCAAAAGAACGGGTTTGCTGTGTAGACACGCGCTCTGTTATTTCAAAATAACATGAGTTACCCCTCAGACTTTTCACCAATGTTTTTAGATAAGCCTCGTGCATAGTGATGGACAGGAGTCTTCATGAGGTGTGCAATTGTTCCATAGTCCCACCCTTCTCCCCCACATGCCTCTCAAGTGTATACTACCGTTTGTACACTGGGAATACAAGGAGAACAACATTCTAAACCAGGACTTCAAAAGGAGGGTCATGTCTACACTTGCAAGAAGATCGACCCTTTGGAGGTCTATATTAGACCAGCTAAATCAAACACTGAGGGCAGCCCCCACTGCTGTCCACTGCTCCTTGTTCTCCGAGGAGAAAGGGAAGCTGATGAAAGCATATGCTCGTCGGCCTCCTGCTATGTGGATGCCGCCACAGCTCGGCTTAAAATAAGCCGACTCCAACTACACATTTTGCATAACTGGAGTTGAGTACGTTAAACCAACCTGCCATCTCACACAGATAGAAACACAGCTCCTTAACCAATTTGCACAGTTTCTGAACCATGCCCCTGAAACAAATAAAGAGAAGACAAAATGGCCCAATTTAAAAGTTCAAGTGAGCAAATAATAGAGCTACCGAGGGCTGATAACTGGTCTATTGGGCTAGGTCAGGGCTACTTAATACGTGGCCCGTTTGTTTGCGGCCCATGGTGCGGTTTGGGTATACATGGGACTTAAAACGCAGCTGTGGGTGGGATCCTTTGAACATGGCTTCCACTGGGAACACCCTCCACAACAGCAAGTCAATAGAACGGTCTTCTGTTGATATGCATTTTAGTAATTACATTCCTGGACTGTCATTGTTCATTAAAAATGCTGTCATGGGTGGAAATCAGGTTAATATTGCATTTTATTAATATCAGCAGAACTGACTTCAATGGGGCCTGCATGTTGTGTAGTCTTGCCTTAATCTGTGTATTCATGCCAATCAGTGTGAAAGAAGCTATTTGTATATATATTTGCATGTATATGCAACCACACTTAAGTTGTGGCCCTCAGCATCTGTTGCAAGTAACATTGTGGACTCCATAGCTTCCAAAATTGAGTAGCCTGGGCTAGATTGTAATTTCAAGTACTCTGGTGTAAATCTAGAGTAGTTCTCTTTCAATCATTGGAGTTACTCCAGATTTAAACTAAGGTACCTGAGATCACAGTTTGGTTGTATGTTATAGAAGTCATGTGAGGGAAGAGAAGGAAGTTTAGTTTTGATTTCTGATGGGATCCCTTTTTGGCTGTTGGGTTTTAAATTGCCTTTAAAATTTCTTCTTTTGAAGAATTCTAGTGACTTCTGCACTGATTTATGCACACTTTGAAGTCAGTGAATGCACAGACTTAAGTCAGTACAGAACTCATCTCCTTTCTTTATCCTGCCATGTAACAGAGAAACATAACAAGAGTTTAGGCCTTTTGTTAATCATTTGATAATCAGGGACCGTAAATTCTCTTCTGGGTCTTATTCTTTCATTTATTCTGCTACTATAAAAGTCCTGAAAGGACTGGACCGATTTTGGCATAGTGTCTTAGGCAGCTGTAACTGCCATGAACACACAGTTTCACATAGCCACCTAGATTCCCAACCATCAAAGCTCACTCAAAATTGCATTATGTTTGCTGACAAATTTCCCCATTGTGGCCAACAGCACCCCAGATCAGACTGTGAGCACCACTGTAATAATCTTTGCACAAAACATGCCTTATAAGCTATCGTTTGAAAACTAGTAATTTTCTCATCAATGATATCCTGGTGAAATGCATATAACAAAGGGGAGGGCAATAAAATGGTGGTGGTTGACATGAATTAGCCCCTGGCAAGCCACTGCCACTATATTTACCTGCTCCTCTGCAGGTATAGGTGATTAAAGCTCCCGTTGGCCATGGTATCATTGATAAGAACATCACTAGTTTTCAAATGATACCTTACAAGGCATATTTTGTAACATCCATTGTGGATTGAAGGAATGGAGGTCAATGCTTACCTGGGGCAACCCCTCTGGCAGAAACTCCTAGGCGGGGGGGGGGGGTGTCTCCGTACATTGCTGCCTATAAGTACCACCCTGAAGCTCCCACTTGACTTAAGGGTCACTCAAGGTGGGGGATCGCCATTCCCAGTCAATGGGAGCAGTGGGAAGTGGCATAGACCAAGACACCATTTCCTGTAGCTCCCATTGGCCAGGAATGGTGATCCAAGGCCAATGGGAGCTGCAATTGCCCCTACCTGCAGAGGCACAGGCACCTGTGGCAGTCCTGGCCTGCAGGCTGGTATCTGCCCAGGCCTGCTGTAACAAGATATGTAAAGTTACTAAACCCTCCTGTATGATGTGATTAGCACATGTCCAAAACTACACAACTCTGCCTAAGTAAAAGTTGTTGAACAGGTGTACCTTAAACAAAGGAATGACTGATTACCTCAATTTACACACAAGTAGTAAACACGGCCCTCCACACAGCAGGAAGAGGAAATGGCAGGAGACAGATAAAATGTTTAGCAAACACAGGTAAGGAGAGAAAACATGGAGCCTCTATCACCTACCTCACAGTTTGAATAAACATCAATTTTTTCAGAAGAATCCACTTCAAAGTGTGTCTGTATGGGGGCGGGGGGAGACTCTAGTGCTTAACAAGATAGGTTCACCATCTTGGAATCTCCCAACAACAACCTGGACTCCATCTTGTGTGCCCTCCTCCTTCTTCCCCTGAGGGCTCTTTTGAGCATTTGGCAGGAAACTAGATAGACATGTGACCAGTCAGCATGGTGGTGGTGATGGTGAAATCTCTGTACACTGCCCCCACCCTGAGTGACCCTGAAACCAATGGGAGATTCAGGGTGGTACTTGTAGCCAGCAATGCTTGGAGACCCCCCTGCTTAGGAGCTGGGGGTGCCACTGGTAAGCACTTACCTCCACTCCCTCCATCCACACTGGAAGGAACCTCGAGAGGTCGTCAAGTCCAGTCCTAAATGTACATCTACACAACAGGGCAACACTCCAATTAAGCTATGCAACTTCAGCTACACCAACCGCGTAGCTTAAGTCAGAACAGCTTAATTCAGCTTTTTGCACTATCTGCACAGCAGGAAGCTAAAGGAAGAACACTCTTCCTTCGACTTCCCTTACTCCTTGTGAAATGAGTGTTACAGGAGCTAGAGTAAGAAGTCCTCCAGCTCAACATTATTTTGAAATAAAGGCTTGTAGTGTAGACATGCACTATGTTAATTCGGAATAGCCTCAGTTATTCCGAAGTAACACTGCTGTATAGACGTATACCGAGTAACCTGCTAACAGACTGCTCCAGTTAGTTTATTTACCAGCTCTGCAGCCATGGAGTCTTGCGGTTCCTATTGGCTTTGGTTCATCATTTACAACAAAGGGAGCCACGGGAAACAATGGTCTGGCCCATGCTGCTTCCCATGACTCCCCTTGACTGCAAATGTTGAATCGGAGCCAATGGGAGCCACAAATCTCTATGGCTGTGGAGTCTGTAAATAAACAACCCGGAGTGGCCAGTTAGCAGGTTTCTCAGGGTGGATCTGTGGACCATTTTGAGAAACACTGTTCTAGGTCAGTGGTGTGCAACCCCTGGATCCAGATGTCTTCCTGGGGAGGGGTTGCTAAAGTGGTGGGCATAAGCCCCAGCCAGCCAGATCTAAGGACCACACTGCAAAAGGAGTACAATAAAATATGGGGGTCGAGGTTGAAAAAAGGTTGCACATCACTGTTCTAGATCATTCTTCATAGATATTCATCTAATCTGCTCTTAAGTATCCCCAATTATTGAGATTGCCTCAGGAGGTTGTGGAATTTATTCCAGTGCTTAACCACCCAGACTAGTGGTCCCCAACCTTTTGGGGCTGCCGGGTTCTCAGGGGCAAGGGCTGCACATGCGCCAGGCGCCCGGGGCACAAGAATGGCTCGGGCCAGCCCTGGTCACTAGGCGGGCGCACAAATACCAGGCAACAGCACCCGCAGACATCACGTCGGGGACCACTGAGCCAGACAGTTAGGAAGTGTTTCCTAATGTCCAACCTAAACCTCCCTTGCTGCAATTTAAGCCCATTGCTTCTTGTCCTATCATAAGAGGTTACGGAGAACAAATTTTCCTCTATCCTCTTTGTAACACCCTTTTAGGTACTTGAAAGCGTCTGTCATATCCCCTTTGATTAGTGCCAGCCCCACACATTTCATTCTATTCCTAATCTCCGCTTTGAAGAGAGGCCTGGGAACAGCTTCTGTATTGGTCCAGAGAGACAATCACATCCATCAAAAATTCCCTTTTGGAAAAGATCCAGTCTGGCAAGTGCAGAAGACAAAGTTTCAAACTCCTGTGCCTCAGCTATTTTTATTCCCCAAAATAATCAAAAGTGAGTGGATGCTGCTTTATTAGATTAATCGTTTGCCACATTTTATTTTTCAAGGCTGTTTAAGTGACAAGTATGAGCACAGAAGAAAAAAATCTTGTAGCAATCAATGCTGTCTTCTCCCATCCCCCCTTTTTGTGCTCTCAAAAGCACAAAAATCAAGCAGCCAAAATCAGAAATTTGGTAAAGCAGTAAAAGGACTGGTCTCCTGTCTGAAATTGTGTGTGTTGAATTTCATGTAGGATCATATTCTATTTTTTAACAGCTGTGCAAAATAGCTGCTATTCATGTTCTTCTTGGGTCTAATATGACTATTAGTCTCTTGCAAATTTATCAGGGTAGAAAAATCTATACTAGGCCCTGACTGGGAGTACAGAGAAGGAGGGGAAGAAAAAGAAAACGGACCCAAGTTTCTAGGTGTTTCTAACAGAGGTAGACTGCAACCTCAACCAGCTACATTTAAACACTTGATTATTTGTTTAGTGCTTTTTGAGGCTGACATTAGAAATTAATTCCACAAGTTGCTTGACAGCTGCAGTCATGGTCAACTCTTCTCTGCACTAGACGCCATTCCTGGCTCAATGAAGAGGCCCTTAGAAACTAGTGGGGACTGCAAAGACCCCCAAAATATTCCACCAAAGGTTATGTGTGTGTGTGTGCATGCACGCTTTTAACTTAACAAAAGGTTGGCATGTATTTTTGTTAAGGCTGTAACTCAGAAGGCCCACGATCCTTGACACTTGTGTAGATTTTTGAACAGTGGAAGGCAATTCTCTCAAGACTGGCAGTATGATCGTAATTTGATACAACAGATGAGAAAAGAGTAAGTTCCAGGTGAGACAGATATAGCTCTGCTGTTCCCACAGGCTCTGCCAAAGGGATGTTAAAGCTGCTGCCTACAGATCATGCAGATTCTGATTTATAGCTCTGCCGTGCAATAGGCACGTCAGTACTCTCTGGAAGGCTGCGGAACTCCCCTGACTACCTTGGAGCACTTGTTATTTGGCAAATGAACAATAGGGAATAAGCCGCACCTAATCTTTTTTTGCCCTCAGGTGCATGTTTAGTTCCTGTAAACCAGGCAACAGCCCTCAAAGAGTCCCTAATGATTTTATAGCATTATAAAATTTCCTAACAGTGGGCTACATCATGCAACTCTTACTCACTTTGTGAAGAACACACTTGTCTTAGAAGACCTTTAATATGCAACTCATAGCATGAACAATCACTACTCAAGATGAGGTTTACACAATCTGGCCCTATAGGATATCCCAGGGCTGATTTAAATGCTACCACTGTTTAATTATACAAGAAATGTCCAGATACATGAACACACACATCTGCTAGTGAAATGTGACCCTATTACAGTAGTAATCCATCGCTGTATTACTTAAAAAAAATGAAGTAACCTGAAATCACGTAAATATCTCAAATCAGTAAATGCTGGAATAGGAAAGCAACAATACCTTTCCTTAGCAAGTAGAAATCCTGAAGAGAGCGAAGGGCAATCTGCTTTCTCTTGAAGCATGCGATTGCATTTCATTGATTTGGATTAGATCAAGTTTTTAAGATGATTTCTGCGGGATTTTGCAAATCAGCCTTAAAATTAAAAAGCACTGCATGATTTTGCTATAAATCACAAGCAATAATCACTCACATTTTCTATTGATAAGTTTATCTGTTTTACAGAGTGACAATTCTGACAAGAGACCTGTACTATCATCCTCACTATAACGTTGAGGGTCTTGCTGCAAAAGTTTACTTGTCTGAGTAGTTTAAAGAACTCTGTCACTTTTTTTTTTAATAAAGAAAGGTAGGATGTTTGCATCATCTCATTATTTAAAAAAATAGTAAAGTTGGCACCCTTATAAAACTAAAAATAGTAATTGTGGTCATGTTCTTGATGTAAGATAAAGACCCATAATTCCCCTTAGACATTTTGGGAATTCATCCAGCTGCAAAGCAGCTCCGAGGGAAAGGCAGCACTCCCCTAAGTGGCTGGGAGCACATGATTGAGGTAGAACAAAATGATTCAAATACAGAGATGCAGGTGTCTAAAAGAACTGCCTTGACAGATATTTACACCCATTTTGCTGAGCACAGTCATCTGCATATGTGATTAAGCCCGTATAGAACATTTGGAAAGGGTTGGAAAGTAAAGTCTGTCATTGAATTGTGGTCAGAGCTTATTGCTATTGAAAGGCTTCATGTTGAATAAACACAGTTGGGACACAGGGAGTCTAGTGCTCTGAGCCAGGTGTCCGGTTTTGAACTGGACAGTCCGGTATTTGAGCTTTCTGTTCGGGAAACAAATTGAGACAATATCAATGAGAAAATAGAAATGTCCGGTATTTTCTAAATAAGATGTAATGTAGATTGTGATGTAATGTCAAGTGTGTCTGGTATTTTTGTTGAAACCATCTGGCAACCTTAAGCACAGGCCAAGCAGGCACAAAAGCTTGATTAGTCTGTTCTCACTCTAACCCTCTTCTTTGGCGCAAGTAAAAATTTGCCTGCCTTACTTTCCCCATCCGTCAAATTAGGAGATACATCAAAAAATATTAAGGCTTCTTGAACCACAAATAATTGTACTTTAGTATCTCCAAAGCAAAGGCAGTAGCTAGAGTCCCTATTTGGGGAGGTTAGAGCCTGGCTCCTTCCTGTCTGCCCACAGCTGGAGCTGCAAGATTCTCCCCACCCAGAGAATCCCCAGCCATCCCTCTCTGCTGCCTGGAGGAAACCCTGGCAGGCTGAAGTCCTTCCCCATGTACCTGGAGGAGCTCTGAGATGAGTGCAGCAGTGCTTCCCTCCTCAGACCCAAGGCACCTTGAGGAACCCTGCCCCCCTCCCCAAATGTTTTTGCTATGCCCATGTAGATTCCGGGGCAGCTGAGGAGGCCATATGTGTTACTCAGCTTCCTCAGAAGTCCAAGGAGATTACTGATGAACCCAGGAAGCTGAATAGCACATACCACCTTAGAATGAATATTGGAATAGATTGTTTCAGTGGTGTTTCCCAAGGCCGGATTAAGCTCTTTGTAGGCCCTAGGCACTCTCATAATTGTAGGCCGTTAAATTAAGCTATACAGAAATATATAAGGGAGAAATGCCCTATCACCTCTACACCTAATATCACTCACTTTAATTTTTGCTCTTGGAAGTGGTGCTCTGTGTTAGAAGTTCATGTACTTAATTCTAAAATATCAGCCATTTTGTTGTATTCTACCGTTATACTTAGGATTCACCAATTAGTTCAGCTCAGAAGGAGAAAAGTAAGGTGATGTTGCCATCGCTAGGACTGTGAAATCCACAGAGCAATGCACTGCATGGCAGAGATGATAGCTTGGCAGCATTGTATCTCAAGATTCTTCAGCGTCATTTGCGAAATAACAGTACATTGACTGATGCTGGCCATACGTTTCCACCAGAAACTGTGTTTAATAGTAGCTTAGGGTTTCTGAAACACGACTGTGAAATGCAAATACTATAGTAATAAGCACAGTAGTGTTCCCTCTAACACTTTCCATCCTTGGGTGGCTTGAATTTTCTTATGTGTACCACCAACACAAACAAAAACCCTACATATGATGCCAACCTTGCTACGTATATTTTTTTATGATGAGATGATGCTAACATTCTACATTTTTTAATAAAGAAAGTGACAAATGAGTTCTTTAAACTGCTCAGGCAAGTACATTTTTGAAGCAGGACCTTAACTGATTTCAGTGTTATAGCGAGGACAATAGGATAGGTCTCGTCAGAACTGTCACTCTATAAAATATATACACTTCTCAATAGAAATTGAAGTGATTGCTTGTGATTTACAGCAAAATCATACAGCCTCTCGAGGTCCCCTCCAGTTCTCGTGTCTATGATATAAATATATATTTTAAATAGTTCGTAGGTATGGAAGACAAACTTTTTAAAACAAGGGATAATTAACAAGGAGCAATACTTAGGATGTTTATTTAATAACAAATAAAAAGAAAATTAACATCCTGGGACTACATATATTTTACCATCCTAACAACTCAAGCTAATGCATATATCCCCCACACAGCTCAGCTTTAGTATGCTAAAGCAGTCTATGAATCCACTGGAAACAGTCATGCTTTCCTTGCAAATATTAATACAGTATTTACTTACACAGAAAGGAGAGAAAAAGGAGAGAAAAAGGCATGCACTCAGGCTTATACAGTTTCTCTGTAGAATAGTGATAGAAATGTAGCCGTGTTAGTCTGGGGTAGCTGAAGCAAAATGCAGGACAATGTAGCACTTTAAAGACTAACAAGATGGTTTATTAGATGATGAGCTTTCGTGGGCCAGACCCACTTCCTCAGATCAAATAGTGGAAGAAAATAGTCACAACCATATATACCAAAGGATACAATTTAAAAAAAATGAACACATATGAAAAGGATGTCAACTCTTAATTTGATTAATAGTGCACAAACATAGAACAATAAAAATAAGTAATAAAGCATCACAGAAAGCAAATACAGCCACAAATGCGAACATAGGAAGGGAAGTAAAACATCAGGTGAATGGTGAAGGGTTTTTAAAATGAACGTTTAGGATCACTATGCAAGTGAAACAGAGACCTGTAAGCACAGATAAAAGTTAATCACCATTACAGATAAAGCACAGCTGGGTATACAGACACTCTGTCAGTTCTCTGAGCTAACTCTGTGAGTCAGAAAGGAAGTTCTTGAGTGTCCCAAGCTTTGGGAATGGAGAGATTCCAACCAAGCTTGTATTATTCATTCTCTTTCTTCTCAAGTGCATGTGTTGCAAAACTGTACATGGGAAACCTTATGTCTGGCTCAGGAACACCAGCCAATTCCCTTTCTGAACAAATATCTAAGGACTGTTGTTGGGAGGCATCAAGACTTTGTACCTGTTCCTAGCTAGTGTTTGCTAGGGGCAATCTGATTTGAAAACAGGAAAAAAACACCCATCAAAACAATATCCCTGTAAGGCAACGCTACTCAACTTTGGAAGCCCTGGGAGTCACAATGAAACGCACATGCTGAGGGCTGCAACTTAAGTGTGGTTGAATATACATGCAAACGTATATACAAATATATGCAAATAGCTTCTTTCACACTGTTGGGCATGAATACAAAGATTAAGGCAAGACTACACAACACACAGGCCCCATTTAATTCTGCTGATATTAATAAAATGCAATATTTTCCTGATTTCCACCCATGACAGCACATTTAATGAACAATGACAGTCCAGGAATTTAACTATTAAAACGCATATCAACAGAAGACCATTATATCGACTACTTTTTTGTTTTGGCTCCCACTCGCGGGTCACATGTTGAGCCCTGCTTAAACCCAAACCGCACGCATGTCGCCCGCAGGTCGCTTGTTGTGTAGCCCTGCTGTAAGACAAAGTAACTTGCCGGGAGGAGTGATGTAAAGATACAGAAGCTTTGGTGGAGCAGAAAGGGCTCCCGTTTTTGAGAAGCCAAGACACTTCAAACTCAAGAGTTATCAGTGCAAACCTGAAACTTTCAAAGAAAGGGATGGCGAGAGTAGAAATGCAAAGAGCTTGAGGCACTAAGGGACAGATTTTTTAACTACTTGACTTCAACAGGAGTTAGGGCCTCTGATTCTGTGATGAAGGGAGCAGGGTAAGAACCTGAACAGAAGGTTTCTGCTTAATGCTGGGGACTGCATCTTGCTCTCAGTCTCATATACAGGCAGTCCCAGAGTTACGTGGATCCGACTTATGTTGGATCCCTACATACGAACGGGGCTTTTCTCACCGTGGAGGACGGGGGCGGCAGGACCACCCAGACATGCCACGGTCCCGCCGCCCGCGTCCTCTGTGGCGAGAAAAGCTGCTCCGCGTCTCCCTGGTCTACTGGGCGGGCCCCCAGCAGACCAGGCTTTTCTCGCCGTGGAGGATGCGGGCAGTCCTGCCACCCGTGTCCTCCGCGGCGAGAAAAGCCGCTTCGCGTCTCCCTGGTCTGCTGGGGGGGGGGGAGCCAGCAGACCAGGGAGACGCGGAGCAAAGCCGCGGAGGACGCGGGTGGAGGGACCGGCGCGTCTCAGAGGTCCCGCCGCCCGCGTCTCCCTGGTCTGCTGGGGGGGGAGGGCGCAGCTAGTCCACCCCCCCCCCCCAGCAGACCAGGCTTTTCTCGCCGGCAGCACCCCAGCTGCTCTACCCCAGGTGTTCCCAGCTCTGCCTCGGGCTTCCTGTAGTCAGTCGCTGGTCAGTTTCAGCAGCAGCTGACTTGGGGATGCCTGGGGCAGAGCAGCTGGGGTGCTGCCAGGTTGGTCCCCGCAGCGCCGAGCTGCGGCGCTGCAGGGACATACCCGGCAGCGCCCCAGCTGCTCTGTCCCAGGCATCCAGATTCAGCTGCTGTTGAAACTGACCTGCGGCTGATTCCAGGAAGCCCGGGGCAGAGCAGCTCTGCCTCGGGCTTCCTGTAGTCAGCCGCTGGTCAGTTTCAACAGAGGCTGAATCTGGACGCCAGTTCTGACTTACATACAAATTCAACTTAAGAACAAACCTACAGTCCCTATCTTGTACGAAACCCGGGGACTGTCTGTATGTCCTCGCCACCTCTGCTTACATTTGTGCTGGAATATAAGAAACTTGGGCTTGATTTTGTGCCTACTGAAATCAATTGCAACCTCTCACTGCTGTGCATGATCAGTCTTGCAGACTGCACAAAAACTTATAGGATCAACCCTCTTGAACTGGGTCCAAGCTATTATGACAAAGGCATATTCTATGTCATAATAGCCATTTGCTAATTAACAAAAAAGTGACCTAAGACCAATGCATGAAAAGACTAGAGTCTTTGTTGTGGTTTAGCTGATTCACAAATCAAAGTTATCTGATGATGTCTTTTAGGGCTGTTATTAAAAAGACTCAGCCAAATACATTTGTGTTAAACCTTCTGAACTTCTTAGGGTATGTCTACACTACAGCACTAAATCGAACTAACTTAATTCGAATTAGTTAATTCGAACTAAGCTAATTCGAACTAGTGCATCTAGACCTAAAAACTAGTTCGAATTAGCATTTTGCTAATTCGAACTAGCATGTCCACATTGAGTTGACCCTGAACCGAGGTTAAGGATGGCCGGAAGCAGTGCCGGCAGGGCATAAGATTAGGAGTTAGAGCATGGAGCTGCTGTCTCAGGCTAGCTGAGGGCTGTGCTTAAAGGGAACCGACCCCCTTCCTGGACAGACAGTTCTCAGGGTTCCCCGCTTGCTTGTCTAACTCGATGAGGGACAGCAAAGCAGTCCTGACTTGGAGTGCCCCGAATGCCCACACTCGGCACATCACAGCACTCGGCCATCATCTTGGCTGCACTTGCCGCAGGCTGCCATCCGGGGGGGTGTGTCAATCGGGGGGCTGCAGGAGAGCTTCCACCCCAAGGAGCCCACAGAGCCACCCCAGTCCTCCCCATCGGGGGCTCATACCCCATTCCTCCCTCACCTCCTTCCACTTACCCCTCCCTAGCCCCCATTTCTGATGTACAAAATAAAGGACACGTGTGTTCAAAAATAGAAACTCTCTTTATTTAACAAAACTGGGGGGGGGGGGATTAACCTCTGGGGAGACTGAGAAAAGGAGGTGGGAGAGGGGAAGAGAGAGGTTGGTAGAGGGGAAGGGGAAACCTGGGAGGAGGGAGCTGGAAGGGGGAAGCCAGGGGAAGAAGGGGGAGGGGAAGTATCAAACTATGGTACGCCATATCTTCAGTACTGTGTACAGATGTGGTCTCCTTACCCCAGAAAAGATGTTTTGGCCTTGGAAAAGGTTCAGAAAAGGGCAACTAAAATGATCAGGGGTTTGGAACAGGTCCCATATGAAGAGAGGCTAAAGGGACTGGGATTTTTCAGCTTAGAAAAGAGTAAACCGAGGGGGAATATGATAGAGGTCTATAAAAGCATGAGTGGTGTGGAGAGGGTGCATAAAGAAAAGTTCTTCATTAGTTCCCATAATAGAAGGACTAGAGGACACCAAATGAAATGAATGGGTAGCAGGCTTCAAACTAATAACAGAAAGTTCTTCTTCACAAAGCAAATAGTCAATCTGTGGAACTCCTTGCTGCAGGAGGCTGTGAAGGCTAGAACTATAACAGAGTTTAAAGAGAAGTTAGATAAAGTCATGGAGGTTGGGTCCATGGAGTGCTATTAGCCAGGGGGTAGAAACGGTGTCCCTGGCCTCTGTTTGTGGAAGGCTGGAGATGGATGGCACGAGACAAAGGGCTTGGTCATTGTCTTTGGTCCATCCCCTCCGGCGTACCTGGTGTTGGCCGCTGTTGGCAGACAGGCTACTGGGCTAGATGGACCTTTGGTCTGACCCAGTACGGCCGTTCTTATGTTCTAAGCTCAGGGCTCAGGGTTGGGGGTCTCACTGGACCACCTTGATTTTCATGCACACCTGCTCCTGGGTGGCCAGGCTGGCAGCTATCCTGTCCTAGACGGCCACTTTCCTGTGCCTAGTGCGGAGGTCGTGGATGAGGTCCACGATGTCCGCACTACACCAGGCGGGTGCCCGCCTCTTGTGGCCCCGGGCAGGCTCTTGGGAGCCGCCAGCCTGGTCCCGGGAAGAGGCGGAGGGCTGGGTGGCAGCGGGTGGCTGACTCGTGCCGTGCCAGGTGCAGGGTCTGCTGGCTGGGTGCTGGCAGGCTTGCACCTGGCACGGGCACCGTAGCCAGACCGTGCCCCTTTAAGGGCTCTGGGGCCAGGAGGGGGGCAGACAAGTTTCCCTGGTGGTGCCCAGAGAGGCCACCAGGGCAAGCTGGGGAGGGCTAGCCTCCCACTAGTTCGAATTAACTGGCTACACAGCCCTTAATTCGAACTACTTAATTCGAACTAGGCGTTAGTCCTCATAGAATGAGGTTTACCTAGTTCGAATTAAGCGCTCCGCTAGTTCAAATTAAGTTCGAACTAGTGGTTTGCCCGTGTAGCGCCTATTAAAGTTAATTCGAACTAACGGCTGTTAGTTTGAATTAACTTTGTAGTGTAGACATACCCTTAGAGAGTATCCAACAACAGAAGTCACATTTCTTTTCTTATCAGTTTTGTCACTGTCTAGTTGGCAAACTTTATTTTTTTCACTCTATCTTGCAATCCAGAAGATTTCCCTTTATTATACAACTGTATTTTTATTGTTTGGACTTGCCTGAAGAAAGCTGTTGCTAGGAAGACTGGATGGCTCAGAGATGCAATAACAGAATAAAGAGCATTTAAAATCTAAATTGCTGCCATAAATCCAGCCCAGATCAATTGAAACCAAAAGTTATAATCTGAGGGTTGCTTGGTGGACTTGTGTGGTATGACTCTGTATTCTCAGCCCCAATATCTGTAGGCAGGGGTCCACATGGTAGAAACCACAATCACTACAATTTACATTAACATTGTAGGAAGGCTCCAAAGACAGGTCAAGGATTAATTGGATACAGAGACTGTTCTAGCCTCTCAGCCCTAAAGTCAGATTCTCTAAACCATGTGTTCCCAAACTGGGGGGCGTGAAGAAATTCCGGGGGGGCACAAGGCAACCCAGCCTCCTCCTCTCCCCCCATCAAGTTTTGCTGCCCCGGTCAGTTCCTTTTTTTTTTGTTTTGCTACTATTTGGGGGCATGAGGGTTTTTCAAAAAAAAAAAAAAGGGGGGGGGGCGTGATGCCAGGAACCACTGCTCTAACCCATTGTAAGCAGAGGTCTTTGAGGAGATACATAGAGTCATTTAGATATTTGCCTGGTTTTACAACAGGTTATATAAAAAGCACCAGTGAAGTCAGTAAAACCTCAAATTTCATACAATGATTTGTTATATTGCTCTTTATACTATATTCTGAATTATGGTAAATATTTGTATTCCAGTTGATTTGTTTGAAAATTATATGATAAAAATGAGAGAATTAACAATTTTTCAGTAATAGTGTCACTTTTGTATTTCTGGTCTGATTTTGTAAGCTAGTTGTTTTTAAGTGAGGTGAAACTTGGGGGCATACAAGACAGATGAGCCTCCTCAAAGTGATTTAGAAAGACTGAGAGCCACAGCCACTGTTCTAAGCCAGAGTTGGGGCTATGGATGTAAAATTATGGTTTAAAAGTTAACTGGTTAAATGTTATGTTTAATCAGTGACTGGGGTGGGGGAGGAGGAGCTGTTCCAGCTTAGCTGGGCCTTCTGCTCCCAGGCTTCTCCGGCTGAGCCTCTCACACCTAGGATTGACAGGTGTCCGGTATTGTACCAGACAGTCCAGTATTTGCGTGCTCTGTCTGGTAAAAAAAATCAGAAAATACCAGACATGTAAAATGTCTGGTATTTTCTGATTTTTCCGGCTGCGCACCGGACAGAAGCCTGGTGTGGGCTGGGGGAGCGGCTGGAAGTCCCAGCTGGGAGGCGGGACTGCGATTGCCGCCGGGAGCCCTCAGTTGGTTGAGTGTGAGGAGGAGGGGAAGCCGCCTCCTCGCTCATGCATCGCCAGGAGCCTGCGCGGGACAGACAGCAAGTGCCCAGGTCAGTCCCGCTCTCTGCCGGCCAATTTGCTCCCCCTCCCCTTCCCGGCCAGCCAGTTTTCCCCCACTTCCCCTCTGATCTTCCCCGGCCAGGCCCCTGCACCGCCCCCCAGCTCTGCTTCCCGCCGACCTGTTCCTCTTCCTGATCTCCCCCGGCCAGCACTGCTGCACCCCTCTCTCCCCGCCAGCTCTGCTTCCCACTCCCCCTTCCTCCCAGCCAGCCCCGCAGCCCGACTCCCCCCCCCCCCCCAGCTCTGCTTCCCGCTGGCCCGTTCCTCTTCCTGATCTCCCCCGGCCAGCACTGCTGCACCCCCCCTTCCCTGCCAGCTCTGCTTCCCGCCCCCCCTTCCTCCTGGCCAGCGTCACGGCCCCCAATCCCTCCAGCTGTGCTTCCGGGCCCCCCTTCCTCCTGGCCAGCCTCGCGGCCCCCGATCCCCCCCAGCTGTGCTTCCCGCCCCCCCATCCTCCCGGCCAGCCCCGCCCCCCTCCCAGCCAGTCCTCCCTCCTCCGATATCCCACAGCCAGCCCTGTTCTGTCTGACCCCTCCCCCCTCATGACCAGCTCTGATTCCCGTTGGCCCCCCATCTCTCCCGCCCAGCCCCGTTGCCCCCCCGTTAGCTGTTGGTCCTCCTTCCCCGCCCATGAAGCGTGTCCGTTTTTTTTTTTAAATGACTACCTGGTAACCCCTAGCAGAAACTCTATCCCTCTGACTACCACAGAGATTTAAAGTGAGAAACAACTTGCCTCCCCCCAGCCCCAGGTTCTTGGAGTCTTTTTTTTTTTTTTGCTCCCCCCCCCTTTTTTTCCTTCAACAAAATTATTTCTCAGTGGCTTTTTTTTTGGGGGGGGGGGGGGTGGTTCAGTATTTTTGTTTCAACCATCTGGCAACCCTAGTCACAACATGGATGGGGTCTGCTCCGGCCAGGCTGGGCAAGGTCCACTAAACATTTTGCCGCAGGTGGGGGATGGCTCAATGGGCCTTGCCGGGCTGGAGCAGTCCCCTGCCCGCAGTATGACGCAGGCAGGGGGACTGCTCTGGCCAGGCTGTGCCCGCCACATTGAGGGCTGCTCTAGCCAGACCAGGCCGAGCCCACCGCAGCATGGCTGGGGACTGCTCAGGCCAGGCCGGGCACCAGTTATCTGGTTATCTTAGTAAGCATGCCAGTAAGTAGGTTAAATGCAGAAGGCTTGAAGTGAATAAAAAGCTGAAAAGTGCTGAAACTGTTATGAAATGCATTTGTTCAATATCTGATATAGTATGCTGAAAGAGAGTTACCACAGACATCTCAGAGCTATAGTTCTGAAAAAAGTGAGAGAAGACCCCACTATTATAGTAGTCTCGTTATACTGCATGAGGACTGAAGAGGGCTTACACTTTAGATTTTCCTATAAGAATCTCCCCCAGGACTGCAGTGTCCACAGTCAGGAAGGTCCAATAGACATCAATAAACTAGAAAGGGTTCACTTTGAAATAACTTCCTTCACACGTACTCTGTGGGTAATTTTACATAGTTTATGGGAGTAAAGCTCTGCTCAAGGCATTTAAGATATATTTGCATATAATGCCAAGATTTGTATCTCAATTTGAAGTGTACTACAGTTGATATGCAGTGGTTTATGGACAGGTGGATACTGGCATAATCGATTAATTGCTGTTGGAAGTGTAATGCTTCCAGACAGAGCACACTTAGGCTACGTCTAGATTGGCATGATTTTCCGGAAATGCTTTTAACGGAAAAGTTTTCCGTTAAAAGCATTTTTGTAAAAGAGCATCTAGATTGGCAAGGATGCTTTTCTGCAAAAGCACTTTTTCCGGAAAAGCGTCCGTGGCCAATCTAGACGCGCTTTTGCACAAAAAAGCCCCAATCGCCATTTTCGCAATCAGGGCTTTTATGCGCAAAACAAATCTCAGCTGTCTACACTGGCCCTTTTGTGCAAAAGTTTTGCGCAAAAGGGACTTTTGCCCGAATGGAAGCAGTATAGTATTTCCGCAAAAAGCACTGATTTCTTACAGTAGGAAGTCAGTGCTTTTGCGGAAATTCAAGTGGCCAGTGTAGACAGCTGGCAAGTTTTTCCAGAAAAGCGGCTGATTTTCCGGAAAAACTGGCCAATCTAGACACAGCCTTAAGGTACATCTACACTGCACGCTTATTTTGAAATAAGCTGTACTGGAAGAAATACTCCGAAATAGCTTATTTCAAAATAGCACGTCTACACTACAGGGAAGCCTCAAAATTAGTCTGAGGCAGGCTTTCCTAATGCGGACGTGCTATCTTGATTTAGAGCCCCAGGAGGCACTGGGGAGTAATTACTTTGAATGGCCCTGGGGAGGAGCTATTTCAAAATAGCAGCAGCAGAAGTGTCCACACTACTGCTATTCCGAAATAGGCATTTTTCCTCATGGAATGAGGTTTACAGAAGTCGGAATAAGCTGTCTTATTCTGAAAGTATTTCAAAATAATGGAATTGCTGTGTAGACTCTCTCATTGTTATTTCAGAATAATAGCTGTAATTCCGAAATAACGCTGCTGTGTAGACGCAACCCCTTATTGTGCTGCCAAACATTCCAAAGAGGTACAAACAGAACTCGCCATGGTGCTGCAGGCAGAACACACTTGCTGTTGGATGGTTTCAGGAATGCTCCAGCAGAATACACCTGTTGTACCACGGATGTTCTAAATAGCGTAATTCCAAACATTCCATTAATGTGAAGATAACATATAAATCCAAGGTGTCAATGTCAACAGCAGCAATTGAGTAGTAAAGGACCAGCAGCAAAGGGTTAAACAAAAACTACACAGCAACGAGCTCTCATTTATTTTATGCTTCACTGAAGATATCATATGAGATCTGGGGGCTCTTTTCTATCTGAGGTTATGCAGACATGCTTTGCTGCATCTTTGAAAATGATGTGTCTAATCTACAGAGGATTTCTCAGGCCACACTGTGTTATGGTCCTGGGTATCTCATTAGAGCGACTGTTTTTAGAGACATGTTTTCTCACATGGGTTTATGATTCAAAGATTGGAGTGACCAGTGAACCTTTCCAATATAATGGTTTAATTTCTGGTATTCAACGGAACCCGGAGAGAAGTGGTTATTTCAAAGCACAAATGACTCTGCCTAATTGTATCTCTAGTAAGCTATAAGCCAGCATTGCTCACTATCTTTACTTTCTCTGCTTTATCATCCTTTCCACTTAATAATGGCCTAGCTATCATTTATATGGGGTGGCCATGTCTGGGGACTTTACTGTATTAAATTAGAAACTGTATTTCCATATTATCTGTGCCATTCAAGATGCACCTCTATTGATATTTTCCCTGGTTAATTAAGCATTGAGCTGAGTATTAGCTCACGTCCTGGCCTTCCTTTCAGAGGTGAGAATGATCTGTATCTTTTCTCAGTGAGCTAATACATTTCAGCAGAGAAATTAATTGTGGGATCTCTCTTTGCTGTACCTATAGAGAGAGTCTGTCCCCTGTCTTATATTCCTCTTGCTATATTTAATACTGTTCTATCTCTGTAAAGTTAAATAATCTGCATTGATTTTTGCTTTCTGAAGAAGTAAACGACATTTTAAAAAATCAGAAGTACTATATTAATAATGTGAAAGAAAATCTGTGTGGGTAGTAGCTGTACAGAGGGTGTGATCCTACTGAATGTATGATGTATGTAGGTATGGACATTTGTGTAGGGTTGCCCAGACTGTTATTTCGGTCCTCCGTCTGGTAAAAGAAAAAAAACCACAGAAAATACCGGACATGTGAAATATCCGGTATTTCTTGTTTCCCTTGGACAGAAGCCCAGTGGGGACAATTTTCCACTGCCGCATCTGGTGGGGCTGGGGGTGTGAGGAGTGTTGGGCCATTTAAAGGCACAGCGCCTTTTTTTTCCTCAACAGATTTTTTTTCCTGTTTTTTTGGGGGGGAGAAGGGGCATTTCATTATTTTTTGTTAAACCATCTGGCAACCCTAGCTGCGGAAGAGGCTCTTCCACCATTTGGCCCCAGCTAGACGTGGCCAAATGGTGCAAAAGCCTCCTCTTTCAGCGATGCCCTTATGCCTCGTGAAACAAGGTATACAGGGCTCCCTGAAAGAGCATGTTTGCTCTAACGCGAAAAAAAGTGAAAGAGCAAAAGCGTTCCTTGGACGCAGCGGGGTTTTAGAGGGATGCCAAATGTATCCTGCAAAACCCCCATCGTCTAGATGTAGAGGGTACATCTACACTACAGAGAAGATGGAAGCTGCTGCTGTCGATCTTCCAGGGTTTGAATTAATAGATCTAGTGAAGACACTAATTCAAACTGAGAGGGGCACTCTGGTAGATGCCGGTAGTCCTGCTTCTACAAGGACTCCCTTTGACTTCCTGCAGTGTGCACAGCACCAAAAGTCAAGTTAAGGTACTTCAACTTCAGCTACGCAATTAACGTAGCTGAAGTTGCGTATCTTAATTAGACCTTATCTTATAGTGTAGACATACCCTGAAGCACTTTGCAGAAGTTAATAATTTTGTTAACACTTTGCAGGTGTTAAAGTCTCGGCTTGACAAAGCCCTGGCCGGGTTGATTTAGTTGGAATTGGTCCTGCCTAGAGCAGGGGGCTGGACTTGATGACCTTCTGAGGTCTCTTCCAGTTCTATGATTCTATGATTCAGGTACATCTACTCAGAAACATTATTTAGAAATAACTTAATCCATGTCTACACGGCGGGAAGTTATTTCAAAGTAATGTTGAAATACTGTCAAGCTGGAGGGCTTCTTACTCTGACTCCTGTAACCCACATTGTAACAGGAATAAGAGAAGTCGCAGGAAGAGTGCTCTGTTTCAAAATAAATGCTGTGTAGATGCTCCCAATTTCAAAATAAGCTATGCAATTGACATAGCTCAATTTGCGTAGCTTATTTTGAGTTAAGCCCTGCTGTGTGGATGCATCCTAATAGAGAACATGGACAATGTTAACTAGAGCAAGGGGAAATTGGGAGGGAAAATTAACTTCTGTTTTAATTGTATGCTGTGAATGTTGTTTTGATTTTAGCCAAATTGTTCAAGTTAACTTTCTCAACTAGTGTGATTCATCAGCTTTCCTTTAAATGTAGTAATGAGCTCAAGTCTCCAGTATAGTGTTCAAACTCAGTAGAAGACAATCCCATAATGACACTCTCAGAAATAAAAGCAAGCAAACAAAAAAGGAACAGGTTTATAACACATAGTGAAAGTGATAGTATCTAGTTCCTATGTAGTGTCTTCCCTATAAAATAAGGAAGTATTAACACCTTTATGATAGGGGATTTGAGATACAGAGAATAAGGGCAGATCTACACTTAAAGCAGCTGCATCGGCTGTTGCACTTCAGTGAAGACATTATTAAGTTTACAGAAGAGCGTCTCCTATTGGTAAAGTTAATCCTCCTCTGAGTGACATTTTCCCATCAACAAAGCTACAGCCTTCAACATAACACTGTTTACAATGGGGGTTAGGTCACAGTAACTGCATCGCTCAAGGTTGTGTGTAATGTAGAAGTGGCCTGAGTGACATACTTGACATCATGCAGCAAATATAGGGCAGTACAAGGATTTGAACTGGAGCTTCTGGGTGGTAGGCAAAGACCCTAACATTGGACCATTATTCCTCTCAAACATATAGCTTTTTTTTAAAAAAACTACATTTAACCCACATCCCAGAAATATACTTTTTCTCTATATTTTATCTTTCTCTTCTGTTTTATGTTTAACCTGCCTTTTGTGTTTGTGTTATCATTAATTAGGATTTTAATAATTATTTTCAAAATGTTGTCAATTTTATATTTTTAAATACTTTTTCACTGAACCCCTTTGCCTTATTCTAAAAGATACCTAGACTTTGACTTTTGTTGTACTTTTACAATAATTTTTACTTTTGCATTTGTGTATTTTGCTTGTACAATCCTTCAAAATGATCCACATAAGCAGATCCTTACACCTGCAGATTCATTCCAGCCACATGAAACAGCTTGCAATGTATGTAAATTAGCTGCAGACCTTTGGAGTCATGAGAATCTGAGTTTTCCTTAAAATAAATTTAAATTATTAGCTCTCATGGATCAGAGAAAGACTGGAAAATGTGATCTGAATGTCACCTAAAGGTTCAAAAGTCAGAAGACAAGACGAAGAATCCCAAATGTACCATATTTTAAAAGATCATGTTTTTTTAAGTCTCAGGAGGTAGCAGCGTTAGTCTGTAACTTTTAAAACAACGCATAGTCCTGTGGCACCTATACATAGTCTCTAAGGTGCTGCAGGACTATGTATTGTTTTTATGATTTGTAAAGCTAATCTTATGATTTATTGGGATCCGGTACCTGATTTTTTATTGTTGAGTGTTTAGTGGTATCAGTGTTATGACAAAAATTCAGTCAGGTCCCCTAGCCATTCAACCATTTTTACCTATTTCCCCACCAGCCTCCTGCCTGCTCCTCTCTAAATTGCAAGGGAGAAAAAGGGGCCTTTTATGAGTCATAGTCTCGGAGGTGCAAGAGAGAAGCTACTATTCCAAGTGGTTGACTGGAGGCAGGGAATTAGAAATCCCTGTTGCCCTTATTGTCTCTGGCAGACACTGGGCAATAGAAGCCAGGAATGACGAATCTGTGGACTCATTACCAGGTAAATGGGGGAAAGGGTGAATGGCAGAAACTCTTGCCCACTACTGAAATGCAGCCACCTTTATGATGGGATTTGGTGCCAATAATTCAACACAATCAGGAGCATTGACAAAGTAACTGAAGAATCACTTTTTAAGCAACTGTTTACTTTCCTGGATATTTTTTGGACATATGGATAATTTTCCCTATTTAAAAAAAATGGAATATTACCCAGGAGTCTATACTTCTGTGTGCTCCTTCAATCCCTGAGGGTATGTCTACACTACCCTCCTAATTCGAACTAGGAGGGTAATGTAGGCATACCGCACTTGCAAATGAAGCCCGGGATTTGAATTTCCCGGGCTTCATCTGCATGAAGCCGGCCGGCGCCATTTTTAAATGCCGGCAGGTCGAACCCCGTGCCGCGCGGCTACATGCTGCATGGAGTAGCTAGTTCGGATTAGGAAACCTAATCCGAACTAGCTACTCCGTGCCACGTGTAGCCACGCGTCACAGGGTTCGAACTGCCGGCATTTAAAAATGGTGCCGGCCGGCTTCATGCAGATGAAGCCCGGGAAATTCAAATCCCGGGCTTCATTTGCAAGTGCGGTATGCCTACATTACCCTCCTAGTTCGAATTAGGAGGGTAGTGTAGACATACCCTTAGACCGTTTCTGTGGGTGATTTAGTAGGAATGCTTGTAACTTCTATAGTGCCTGTCATCCCATAGAGTCCCAGTCCCATAACTGATACAGGAATCATTTCACCTAACATCCAACAGGAACGTGCCAGCGGAAACAAGGCCTTACTTTGATCTGTCTGTCTTCACTTGCAACCACTTAAATCCTACTGTTGGTACTTAATACTTTTTTACGATCAGACCCAGAGTAAATATTTGTTACCTCAGGGGGGAGGGACATCTCTCTCTTCCAATAATAAAGAGGGAGAGCATCCTCATGAACTTTCTTGATGTGAAACTTTTACTGAGAGTGAGAGATTTATTTGGGGATCTGATCATTTCTGTGGTTTGGTTCTGTGGGTGCTGTATCCTAGAACCTCCACAAGTTTGGAGTGCCAGCTTCCTGCCACAGGGGGAGGGAAAACCCCAAGCCTCGTGGGCTGGATCTGGCTCAACAGGGCTCTGCGCTGCTATTTCCCCTGCCCTGCAGGAATGACAGCCAGGTGAGCTATTTCCTTGAGGCTTTCCCTGCTGCTCCCATTGGCTGGAATCACTGTCAATGGGAGCAGCGTGGGGCGTGGAGCCAGGCTAGCACCTGGAATCGCTGCCAATGGGAGCAGCGTGGAGCCAGGTTAGCACCTGGAATCACTGTCAATGGGAGCAACGTGGGGCCAGGTTAGCACCTGGAATCACTGCCAATGGGAGCAGCGTGGGGCGTGGAGCCAGGTTAGCATGCTCATATCCCACACCCACATGTCCCTCACAGCCTTCCTCCCTGCAGCCTATTCCTGCACCCTCCCTTCTGGCCAGACCCCACACCCTCAGCCCACTCCAGCACCCTACCATCCACCCAGACCTCCTCCCTTATCCTCTCCTGCACCCTCATCTATCCCACCCCTCATTTTTGGCTCCACCCCAGAGCCTAAGGGGGCTCACAAAATCTACTAACCCCAGGACCCCAGAAGAGTTAATCAGGCCTGTACCCTGCACCTCAGTCTTCGCTGTCCTCTTCCCCCCCATGGAACTGGAGTGCAAGGGGACTGAGGTGACTTTTTTTTGCTTCTAACATTTGTGTGGCCCCTGACTGTTTTTTCTGTGGATCAGTGGCCCCAACCCAAAAAAGGTTCCCCACCTCTGCCATCAGTAAAGACAATGTTGAAACTTTTTTTGGACATAAATTAATATTTTACTTTCTTTAAAATGAAGTTTGGTAAACTAAGGGTACGTCTACACAGCAACGTTATTTTGAAATAACTTAGTCCGTGTCTACACAGAAGGCAGTTATTTCGAAATAATGTCGAAATACTGTCAAGCTGGAGGACTTCTTACTCTGACTCCTGCAATGAGGAGTAACGGTAATCCGAATTAAGGGCTTTAGTTCAAACTACCTAGCCCGTGCCGCGGGCAGGGAGTCCGAACTACCGAGCATTTAAAAATGGCGGCGCTCAGGAACATGCAAATAAAGCCCGGGATATTTTAATCCCAGGCTTCATTTGCAAGTTCGAATGACTACATTAGCCACCCTAGTTCGAACTCAGGTGGCTAGTGTAGACATACCCTGATACTGTCCCTAAGCAGTTTCTCTCCAGATACTGAGGGAGACAGACATGTCTCTCTTTCCCAGAAAAGACTCTTCACTATCTGTAAATAGGGCAAAGTTTAGATAAATCTGTTAGGTGTTATTGTTTTATGGTTTGGGAATGGGAATCTGATGTCTATGCATTTAGAAATGGGTTTTCCTCTCTTTTGCACCTAAGTTTTGGCGGAATTCCCCATGAGTTTATTTATTGGTGAATTTTCCATCTAGTCATTATGCTTGTAACAGGAGTATTGTGGTAATAATAAAAGTTATTTCTTTTTTATTAACCTGGTTAATTTGTGTGTCCTGGTTTTACTTTAGGGCTGAGATTTCCCAGGTGATCTCTTCCTTGTTTGTTTTTTTTACCATTACTTGAGTGGTGGCAGCAGATTTTTATCCCCAAAATCTAGGTTTTTAAGATTTGGGGGGGAAGCTTTATACCAAAGCCTGGAAAGATAAGGTTTTGGGGTTGCTTTTGTGGGGCCCTGTAAACAAGTTCGTCCCTCAGAGTCCATTATGAACTAATCCTATCACAGAGAGTTAAGCCTGAGCAGTCACCATCAAGGCCGGTGGCCCTTTTATTACGCCCGTTCGCGCTTACACCCGAGCCGGATCGGGCGGTCAGCGGAGTAGGGGGGTTCGGGCCCGCCCCCTCTCCGAACCCCGGCCCAGGGCCCTAAAGGCAGGGACCCGCGGTCCCTCCCTAGCGGATGGGGGAACGCCCCAAAACGCACCCGCTCACAGGCTCCACGACCCCGCCCTGGGCCGCTTCCTACTCCACCAGGCCTCCCGGCCCGCTTCCCTTGACCTCTCTTCCCTCACCTCTCCCTCCTTCTCTCCTCGCCCCGCTCCGTCCACCGCGCCCCCCTGCACCGTGCCAGCCCCGGGTTTAAATCCCCCGCCGGCTCCGTTCCCCCTCCGCGTCACTTCCCCTGCGACGCCTCCCAGCCACCCTTCCCCCGTGACGTCATCCCCCTGTGCCTCCCCGGCTCCTCCCTCTTGGGCCCTGCTGGTCGGCGCCTTCTGCCTCCCGACGCTCCCTGCGCCGGCTGCCGGCGCGTTCCTGCAGCCCGCCGCGGCGGGCTGGGCCGTGTTCTCCACCCCCCGGTGTGTCCGCCCGGCGCCTTCCGGCGCGCTCTCAGTGCGGGGCGTGAGTGCCCCGTCACACCGCCCGGCGCCTCCCGGCGCGCTCTCAGTGCAGGGCGCGAGTGCCCCGTCACAGGCCCTCACTCCTGCATTCATCGTGCCAGAGTGGGGAAAAAGCCTTGACAAATGAAAAGAAATTGCTTGAGCCCTGACACCTCTTTTATTACAAATTCTGCACTTGGTTACAGCAGTAGGGCATGGAATCAGGACTCCCAGATTCTGTTCCTATATCTGCAACTGATCTTCTGTGTAGTCTTGGGTATGTCATTTAACTTTTCTGTGGCTCAGTTTACTTATCCATAAAGTGGGGATAATAAAGTAGGGATAGCTTACCAACTATATATGGGGATTTAAATAGTAACATTTCACTTAAATGAGGCTTCATTAATAGTATATTCTTATATGGTACATTTTTCAAAATACTGTCCAAGTATACTAACAGACCTATGGAGACAAGTCAATATTATCATCATATTGGTAAAACAGCAAAGTTCAGACTTGCCAAGCGGCATTAAGCAAGTCTGTTGTAAAACTGGGATAGGAATTCCATTGTTCCTGTACTTTCATCCCCAAACTCAATCCACTACAGCACAGCCAATCTTTCTAACATTTAGGGTACGTCTACACTGCACACTTATTTTGAAATAAATTATTCTGGAAGAAATACACTGAAATAGCTTATTTTCAAAATAGCACGTCTACACTATAGAGAAACCTCAAAATTAGTCTGAGACAGGCTTCCCTAATGTGGACATGCTACGTTGATTTAGAACCCCAGGAGGCACTGGGGAGTACAGTAAACTTCCGATAATCCGGCACCTTTGGAACCCATGTTCCGGATTATTGGATATGCCAGAATACCGGAAGGGGGGCTATGAAGGGTCCGGGGGGGGGGGGGGGGGGAGTGTCGGCGGGGAACTGCGCAGCGTGGGCAGCACTCTAGCTGCTCTGCTTCTGGCTTCCCCAAGTCTGCTGCTGCTGGAATTGACCAGCGGTGGACTTGGGGAAGCCGAGGGCAGAGCTTCCCCAAGTCCACCGCTGCTGAAACTGATGAGCGATGGACTTGGGAAAGCCGGGGGCAGGGCACCCGGGGTGCTCTGCCCCACGGCTTCCCCAAGTCTGCCACTTGTCAGTTTCAGCAGCAGCAGACTTGGGGAAGCCGTAGGGCAGAACAGCTGGGGTGCTGCCGGGTAGGTCCCACAGCGCCGCTCAGATGAGGGGCAGTGCTGCAGGACCAACCCGGCAACACCCCAGCTGTTCTGCCCCACGGCCTTCCCAAGTCTGCCGCTGCTGAAACTGAGCAGCGTCGGACTTGGGGAATCCGGGGAGCAGCTCCAATTGTCCGGCTGGCCAGAGCACTTCCGGGTTCCAGTTGGTGCCGGACTATCGTGAGTGCTGGACCACTGGATGCCGAACAACTGGAGTTTTACTGTAATTAGTTCTGAAAGGCCCTAGGGAGGAGCTATTTTGAAATAGCAGCAGTGGCGTATCTACACTACAGATATTCCCAAACAGCTATTTTATACCTGCCTCTGGAATTTCCACTACATGCATCTGATGAAGAGGATCTTTCCCCACAAAAGCTTATGCTCCAATATATCTGTTAGTCTATAAGGTGCCACAGGACTTCTCGTTATTTTGGAATAGGCATTATTCCTCGTAGAATGAGATTTATAGAAGTCGGAATAAGCTGTCCGTTAGTTCGAATTTATTTTGAAATAACGGAACTGCTGTGAAATAACGTTAGTTATTTCAAAATAACTGTGCTGTATAGTCACACCGTTAGTGTTTTAAAATCCTAGATGAGAAGCCCTGCAGAGGCCCAAAGTATTATCATTAATTCGTTTAGCTAAAAATGAGCAACACTTTAACACAAAATGGTCAGTGATTTCCCTAACACTTTAATGAGAGGTTAGTATAATAATGAGAGGCAGATCAATGTTAGGCTCCCACGGGGTTTGTATCAAGATGTTAGCAGTGAGATGACCATGCTGACGGCTTTCTTGTTAAACAAGTTTTGTTTTTTCACTCTAGTAAATGAAGCATAGAATGGCTGTCACTTTCCTTTGTTTGAAAGCAGTAGTAATGAGACATACCGAGTATGCAGCTTTGTCAAGCATTAATCAGTTGCTCATATTGCTTAATTACTATCTATTCTTTTATGTTTTTGATAACATATTCAATGGAATTAAACCCCCCAAATCAGCTTAAGTCAATGTTTATCTAATTTGGCTTTAGCAATGCAAAAACAAATGCACGAATTCAGTGCTATATATGACTACAGGGGACATAACTTCCAGGAACATATTAATAAGGAAGAAACGATTTTAATATGAGTGGTAAAAGGAATATGACTGTCAAAAGAATTATCTAATGGAGTCATAAAGTATCCACTATTCTAACAAAGCCATTTAAAGCTAGAATCTTTTTTGTTAGTTGTAATAATAACCACTACAGTTTGCTTGCATATCCCCCTAAAGAGAAGACAGTATAGCCTTTATTGCCAAAGCTTTGTCCAGATTCATACATAACAGAAGGTTATAAAACTTATTTACAGTGATGCTATTCAAGAAAAAAAGGGGAAGGATGGAAGGGTGAAACTACAACATGAAACATTAAGCTGTAATAATGTAAAAACAATCCAGAGCAGAACATCCATTACATCTCAATTCCACGGCTATTGATAAATTGCAAAATGGAAGTGGTTTTGAAACAGAAGGCAAGAGAAAAAGAACAACATTGAAACTCTGACATTGCTGAAATCTTAAAGGGGGGCCATAAATCGCCTGCTCCCTTTGCCAGTGATGTTTTGTAAAATAGCAAATGTGCTTGAAGTTATAATTTTAATAGGATTGAATTGGGAACAAAATGTATTAAAAGATGCTAGTTAAACTCATGAAGAGAATCCAATGTGATTCTTTATCTGCTGTATGAAAAGTGATTATAAGAGAAAATCATTCAGGAAATATGATGCAGAGATTTTAATTGTGGTTATGAATGAAGTAAGCACAATTATCAATCATGCAAAAAATTGCAATGTGTTGTTCATGAATTTAGCAGGAGATATCACAGCCAGATTAACAAAGAAACACTATAGAAAAATGACTCACTCGGGGATGCTAAGGAGTGGGAAACGAGCACCATTCCAAACAAAACAAAAACCAAACAAAAAATCCACCCTCCACTGATTGAAGACTGCTACTGGTGGCAAACCATGGTCACTGTTATCGGAACTTTTTCCTCTCCCTCAATTTTATTAAGGCAAAGTTTCAATAAAACTTTAACATATTACACTGTGAATTACTTATTACATATCAAGGATCAGGTTAATAGTCAAAGACCATAGCTAAAGATTCTGGCTTCCAGGCTGGGGAGCCATCCACTAAAAAGGGGGACCAAATTCCTAATATCTACCTTTAATTTGGCAATTCTCCTGTATATATATTTGGTGTGAAAACTTTTCCATTACAAGAACATTCCATATTTTATAACAACACAATTCCGTAGGAAGTTTCATTGTATTTTTCCAGTAATGTGTAATACAAAGTCTAGATGCTAACAATAAAAAAATTATTCTGTTAAAAATGAAGATCTTTTACTAGAGCATAAAGTAAGTAGATCAGAGGATCTCTAGAAAGCTAACATTTTGTGCTATGGGAATATTTAGAAGAGAAACTAAAAAGCCATCCACTTTTCCCCTCACCCTAGCCCTCTGCCTTGACTCCTGCACCCCTCAAAGCCCAACCCCCTGCCCTGAGCCCTTCATACACCCCTGCGCTGACTCCTGCACCCCCCATCCAACTCTCTGCCCTGAGCCCCCCCCTCCCACTCCACTCTACACTTAAATTTCTTACAGGTACTGTTGTATTGCAGCCCCCACAACCTTCTGCCCTGAGTGCCCCCAAGTAACACATTTAAGTTATTTTCACTCCAGTTTGCACTGGTGTAAAATCAGGAATATCTGTACTGGAGTTATAACAGAATAACCCTCCCCCAATGGTAAGAAGTTATAGTTTACAGTAGTAGCAATTTACAGGTTTGCAGAGGAACTTTAATTCTAAATGGCTTTACTCAATTTATACATCACCACTAAACAGTACAATCCCACCAGAGCCATTGGAAGCCTAACAAGCAATTAATTAAAACTAAACAAATTGCAATTTTGCTCCCATACACTCAGGAAATCACCTTACCCACCTCTGGGGTAGGTCAGTTTTCTGTTCTCTCAGGCTTTCCATAACATACTACATATCTAAGCAGAAATCTGGAGCGCAACAAAGTGTGTTTCCAGAGGTTAAAACAAGCAGCTAGGAATAATTTAACATAGTACAGATCTGGAAATAGAAACTAAGCCGCTGTGCCCTTGGGCAAGTCACTTAGCTACACTGATGCAGGAAAGTTATTGATAAAATGGGAATAATTTCTCCTCACAAACAGCACTGGCCTTATGTTTTGCCCATTGGAATTAACACCTATGGGAAGAAACTGTTACTCACCTTGTGCAGTAACATCTGTTCTTTGAGATGTGTGTCCCCATGGGTGCTCCACTGAAGGTGTTGGGCTCGTCCCGGCGCCGCAAACGGAGAGTTTTTGCCAGCAGTAGCCCCCTCCGGAGGACCGCACATGCTCAGAAGTGCCTCGCACCGTTCGCGCTCTTTTCTGCGTTGAGCGGTCCGACGCGCCAGTTCCTCCTAGCCGGAACATCTGTAAGATACAAACGTAAGAGTTCCGAAGCAGGGAGGAGGGCGGGTCATGGAGCACCCACGGGGACACACATCTCGAAGAACAGATGTTACTGCACAAGGTGAGTAACAGTTTCTTCTTCTTCGAGTGATGTCCCTGTGGGTGCTCCACTGAAGGTGAGTAGGAAGCAGTAGCCCAAACAGAGACGTCGTGCTTCGGAATTATCTGTGCACAGAAGAGAGAACTGCTTGAGCGACTGCTATGTGTGTAGCCCTCAAGCGATCCAGGGCATAATGCCTAGCAAACGTGGACAAAGACGACCAAGTAGCCGCACGGCATATGTCCCGCAGGGGAACGTTCTTCAGGAATGCAATGGAAGTGGACATGCTCCTAGTCGAGTGTGCTTTCGGTCTACAGGGCAGGGGTCTGCCGTGGATGGTGTAACAGCGAGTGATGCAATTCACAATATGTGAGGAGATACATTGCGAGGAGATCTGCTGGCCCTTAGAGCGTGTTGCCAGGGATAGTAGTAGGCGTGAGGACTTTCGAAAAGAGCGCGTTCTGTCCAAGTAGAATGCGAGCGCTCTCCTGATGTCTAGTGTGTGCCAGCGTGCCTCCTCGGGGTTAGCGTGTGGTTTTGGAAAGAAAATGGGAAAAACCATGGGCTCGTTGACGTGGAATGGTGAATTGACTTTTGGCAAGAAGGTTGGGTGACAGCGCAATGTGACCCCCTGTTGGGTGAATAACGTATACGGAGGATCGGCGGAAAGTGCTGCAAGTTCAGAAACGCGGCGGGCCGACGTGATTGCCAGGAGAAAGGCGACCTTAGTGGTGAGAGTCTGCATGTCACAAGTTGCCAGCGGTTCAAATGGTGGCCGAGTAAGAGTGTCCAACACCAAGGCAAGGTCCCAGGGCTCAGGAGTGGGCCTGTATGTTGGGTAAAGGTTGGTAATTCTCTTCATGAACCTCTTCGCTAGTGGATGTGCAAAGACAGAAGATCCGTCTACGGGAGAATGGAAAGCTGAGATTGCAGCCAGATGAACCTTAAGTGAAGTTATCGCCAAGCTCTGTGAGCGTAAGTAGAGCATATAGTCCAGGATTGATTGTATAGGTGCACTTTGAGGGTCCGTGTCCTGTGAGTGGCACCACGTGTGGAAGCGCCGCCACTTGTAGAGGTAGGATCTCCTGGTGGATTGGCGCCTGCTTTGTATGAGGACTTCTCTGACTGCTTGGGAACAGGTTAATTCTGGTCCTTGGAGCCAGTCAGGAGCCATGCTGTTAGGTGCAGCAAGTTGACAGTGGGGTGGAGAAGGGTGCCGTGCTGCTGGGAGAGGAGGTTGGGCCGCTGCGGGAGCTGGAGCGGCTGAGAGCTCGACATGTGCATAAGTTGTGGCAGCCAAGCCTGACGGGGCCAAAAGGGAGCGACCATGATTACTGTTGCTGCGTCCGCCAGTATCTTCTCTATCACCCGAGGAATGAGGGGAATTAGAGGAAAGGTGTATAGAAGACGGTACTTCCCCCAATGAAGCAGAAAGGCATCTCCTATCGATCCGCTGCCTATGCCAGCCCTCGAGCAGTAAGAATGGTATTTCTTGTTGTCTCGAGTGGCAAAGAGGTCCACTTGCAGGAGGCCCCATAATTGGAAGAGGCCACGGACCACCTCATCAAGGAGCTCCCATTCGTGTTGGGAGTGGAAAGATCTGCTCAGTGTGTCCGCAATGGTATTGCTCTTGCCCGGTAGGTAAGCAGCTTTGAGCATGATGCCATGGCGAATTGCCCAGTTCCAAAGGCGTATTGATTCTGCACACAGGGTTCTGGATCTGGCTCCGCCCTGGCGACTGATATAGTATACGGTGCAGATGTTGTCCGTAAGAATCTGTACTGAGGCGCCTTGGATGTGATGAACAAAGTGACGGCATGCCTTGAAAACTGCTCTGAGCTCCAGAAAGTTTATGTGGAGTAGGGCTTCTTGGTAAGACCATAGACCTTGGACCTGATGTTGTAGCATGTGAGCACCCCAGCCCACGAGGGATGCGTCGGTGGTAATTTGTAGAGATGGAGCTGGAGCGCAGAATGGAGCTGGAGGGCGGGGGGGGGGGGGGCTCAGGCAGCGAGGCAGCCCAGGCGCGCCTGGGCTGAATCGCTGCCAGCTTCCCCGAGGCTTTGCAAAGCCGCGGGGAAAGCCGGCAGCAGAACAGCCCAGACGCCCCACGGCTGTCCCGCTGCCGGCGTCCTCCGCGGCTTTGCTCCCCGTCTCCCTGGTCTGCTGGTCTCCAGCAGACCAGGGAGACGGGGAGCAAAGCCGCAGAGGACCCAGGCGGCGGGACCGCGGTGCGTCTCGGTCCGCCGCCCGCGTCTTCCTGGTCTGCTGGGGTGGGGAGGCGCAGTTAGTACGCCCCCCGCCCCAGCAGACTAGGCTTTTCTCTGGACGCCTGTGGCAGAGCAGCTGGGGCGCTGCCGGTTGGTCCCGCAGCGCCGCTCTGGGCGCTACTGGACCAACCCAGCAGCACCCCAGCTGCTCTGGTCCTGATTCAGCCGCTGCTGGACAGTTTCAGCAGCGGCTGAATCAGGACGCCTCGGGCAGAGCAGCTGGGGTGCTGCTGGGTTGCTCCAGTAGCGCCGAGGAGCGGCGCTACTGGAGCAACCCAGCAGCACCCCAGCTGCTCTGCCCCAGGCATCCTGATTTAGCCGCTGCTGAAACCAACCAGCGCTGACTACAGCCTCGGGCTTCCTGGAATCAGCTGCTGATCAGTTTCAGCAGCAGCTGACTTGGGGACACTTGGGGTTCTTAAGTTGATTCTGTATGTAAGTCAGAACTGGCGGTCAGTTTCAGCAGTGGCTGAATCTGGACACCAGTTCCGATTTACATACAGATTCAACTTAAGAACAAACCTACAGTCCCTATCTTGTACGTAACCCGGGGACTGCCTGTATAGCATTACTTTTGACCACAAACCAGCTGTACTTTAAAAACAAAAATTACTCCTTTTCCCTATCTTAATGATTCTGGGCCAAATTTACCTGTGGTGTAACTCATCTGTATCCAATGGAGTCAAATCAGGAATGAAACTGGTCCTTTGACATTATTTTGTTGCTATTGCCCATAATTACTTATCACATTAATGGTCACTCAGCACACTGTACTTTTTTCCTTGGTATCCTGTTCTTTTTATTCACATTTAGTAAAGGTCCAGAGTTCGAAGCATAAAAGAAAGGAAGCTGATTCACTTGGTCCAGCTCGAGATGTATTTAAACTGTGAGCTTAAACAGTCAATTCGCCTCTCTTTGCCAAGCAACAATGGCTGCATATATGGAAAGCCTTTTCAGAATTCAGAGACGACCACTGTTCTTGCAGTTGAAATGACACATGAGTTGATGGTGTTTCACTAGGTCACCAGTCTCGTTTTCTTTTCTTTAACACCTCAGTGAGAACAAGAAAAATCTGTTCTGTACAGTCCATAAGGCAGCCCTGAAAGAAGGCTAGAGACAATAACCAACACCTTTACGTCAATCATCCATTTGGAACCTGTTCACTGGCAAAAATGAGGTTGTCTGTCTCTTTTGTTTGAAGGTGTTAATTTTCCATCCTTTTATCTCTCACTTTATTTTTTGGTGCCCAGTATCTGCGGGTGGGGGAGGGGTGTGTGCTCCTAATTTTAGCCAGTATAACAGGCCTATCAGGCCTGGATATGTCATTATTGAGGTTATAACATAATCCAAATACTGTGGTGCTTAGAAGGAGCAGTGCTCATCTTGGCAAGAAACCACAGAATGATCCAATCAGTGTCCCAGTCTCACTGTGGATCATCTCCAGTTCAATGGACAGGACAGACCTTTATTTGTAGTGTAGCTGTCTAAACATACATGGTTTCAAATAAATTTCAAGCCCATTCTGGCACTGGAGACTGTCATTTGAACCTGTAGGTTCAGTCAAATAGCATGATTCCTTCCCATTTCTTGTCTTTTGTCCTACAAGCAGAAGCAGCTTTGGGATGTAAAGAAACTGTGATAAATGCTGCCCTCATGCTTGTCTTTTCAGAGAAGCTTTTCATTCAAACATTCTTTTGATTCAAGTTCAGGCTAGAATTTATTGCCGATCTGGCTTTCCTTATCAGAAAATGAGTCAAGCAAACAAGTTTCTCTGCTTTTATACTTTATCTGAAACAAGGTATTTTTGGGACAAGAAAGATAAAATCTCTCCCCCACCTCAATCACAAACACAAATCCAAGTACTCTTACTAATTTCAGTGGACATCTCTGAACTCTCTCAAGGTTTTATTTGTCAGTTAGAAGATTTGTCCTTGTTTGAGGCAGAGAGGAATATGCGATCAAGGGTTTTATTACTCCAAAGGGATGAAATCCCTATCTTCCTCCTTTTCACACCACTGTATCTTCCTCTGTTAGTGTTAATTAAATCATATGGCTCAATAGGCATATACAATTGTGGCCTTATTTAAAGTTAAAAAATTGCTAGTGCTACTTTTATGGAAGTCTCTTTATTTTGCTACCATATTTGAGTCCATAGACCGATACTGCCACAGTTTGTGGGACTCTCCTGAAATACAGTGTTCCAAATAGGCCCATTTGATGTTTAGCACAAAACAGTAAGTTCCAAGATTTCAGTTCTTAAGGTGTTTGCTCTTTGGTCCAAAGAAAATGCACACTTTTTGAATTTAAGTCAGTCCAGGATCTACCTCAAGAGGAGTGGACTGGCTCGATGGGATACCGGGAATTTCCTGGTGGGCTGTCGTCCGGTAGGCTGTCGTGTCCACACCCCGTTGCCCCTCACTCGGAGCGGCTCCACATCCGTGCTGTAAGCGGCACGCAGAGCCCGACGCACCGCCTGCCAGACATGATGCAGGGGGCGGAGCTTGAGGGATACGCAGGGGTGACGTCATGGGGAGAGCCATTATCAACCCATTTCCCAGGCCTATTTTGATTGCCAGTACACTCCTGTACCTCAAACCCAAATACCCTTTCCCCGCCCCTTCTCCGAGGCCCCACCCTCCTTACTCAGTGAAGATGGGGTATAGGTGAGAGGGAAAGAGTGACATCAACACCCCCCTGCCTCCTCCACTCTGCACAACAAGTAGGAGGTTCCCAAGGGGTGGCTCTGAGGCAGTAGCAACAGGACAGTGGGTGGAGGGGCAGCTGAAGTGCAGACACTTGATAGCCTCCCAGCCAAATCAGTCAGGATCACCTGTCAGAGGCTCCAAGATCTACCGGTAGATCCCGATCGACTGGTTGGTGACCACTGCTCTAGCTTGTCCCTTGCCTGGGGTTCAGGGTTAGATGACTAGCCTCGGTTCAGTTCCTTCCTACATCACAAACATTCCAGGCAAGTCACTGTTTCTCTTCACCTCAATACTGATCTTTAAAATGGAGATAATAGAAATGTGAGGTTAAATATATTAAAAACTGTGAGGTGCTCAGATACAATGGTAGCATGGATCGTACAAGCACCTAGGAGAGATAAGGAGCACCAAAGGAGGCTCAGTGTAGCAGAATAGAGCTCTGCCATATACCTTTCCTTTCTATGCCCCCTGTTATGTCAGAGATAGGAGGGAGTAGCTGGCACGGCAGCCATCTACAGCAGCCGAGAGCTCCCCTCCACTAGAGTAATTTTCTGCTGACCATTCGCAGCTAGAATCCAATACCTTTCTGTTAACTGTAATAGGAAAACTGACCCTAAAAATCAATTATGCCAAAGACATAAGGCTAATACCCTTGTGATTAGCATATTAGAGATAGTTAGGAGAAAGCGAGACACGACGGTTATTTCCATGTGTCTTTACATAAAAAGTACTCATTGATTCTAGGAATTATTAACTAATTAACCCAGGTAATGAAGGCACTTTTCCAAAATTGAGCAGTAATTTTAGGTGCCTAATTTGGGACACTTTAAAGAGACCTGATTTTCAGGGGACGGGTACTCAGAACTTTCTGAAAAAAATCAGGCTGTTTCAAGGCATCACTACATGGCCCCCTGTATCCCCCCCCAAAATCACTATCAGTGCACACCAACTTTTTGATTTGCCAGTGGGTTGTCACAGTTAAACAGATTGGACAAACTAGTAGAGAAATAAAGTAAGATCTTACTCCCAGGTTTCTTTCCAACTAATCTTCACAAAAAAGTTTAAAACAACCCGGCTACATCTAGACTGGCCCCTTCTCCGGAAGAGGCATGCAAAGCAGGCAAATCAGAATAGGGAAATCCGCGGGGGATTTAAATATCCCCCACGGGATTTAAATAAACATGGCCGCCGCTTTTTTTCCAGCTTGGGGAAAAGCCGGAAAAGAGCGTCTAGACTGGCGCGATCCTCCGGAATAAAGCCCTTTTCCGGAGGAATAAGAGATCCTCCGGAAAAGGGCTTTATTCCGGAGGATCGCTTATTCCTACTTGCAAGGAGGAATAAGAGATCCTCCGGAAAAGGGCTTTATTCCGGAGGATCGCGCCAGTCTAGACGCTCTTTTCCAGCTTTTCCCCAAGCCGGAAAAAAAGCGGCGGCCATGTTTATTTAAATCCCACAGGGGATATTTAAATCCCCCGCGGATTTCCCTATTCTGACTTGCCTGCTTTGCATGCCTCTTCTGGAGAAGGGGCCAGTCTAGACGTAGCCCCCTTGTTTGAGGTTCAAAAATCCCCAGCCCAATAATTCTGGTTAACCTGTTTTTGTATCTGTCTACATTTCTGCATTTTACTGAGAAGCAGAATTGCTAAAATGAAGCAAGACAGATCGCTCTTCAACATAACAGGAAGCAGGATATCCAGAGGTGCTTTCAAGAAAGCTTGTTATTGAGAGATTTCTGGCCCAATTCTGCCAACTCAAAAGATTCTGATAAGCTACTTGATTATAGAGTACTCACGTGAACCTCCAAACTTCTTAATGCCCCCCCCATTGTTTCTCCTGAAGCATTTGTATAACTGCTTTTTAAATGAGCATACACAATGATTATACTTTTATTAGTCACAATTATTATTTTACTATTGCTTATTAAAGTATCAACAACGTGCTCAGCACAGAGGAGACATGGAAAACATAGTGCCTGCCCTGGGAGCTTATAGCAAAAGATAGCTGTAACAACACACGTCAGTGTAGCGGTTTGTCTCTCGTCTCCTTGTGCTTTGGGGTTTTAAGCCTTTCCATGAGGTTTCCGCTTCAAAGCAGCATAGTAAGCAGCAGGAATGCCCACCTCATATTACAGAGGCAGCTTCTTTATTCTACTGGCTAGATCCAGTCATGCAACACATGGTACAAAGAGCAAAATAGATTGAAACGTTTCATATGGAAGACAGCACAGGGGAATTACACACAGTGTCAGATGACAAAATATTAATTAGATATGGCAAGCTATCCCAGGGAATAGAAAGTACACTGTGGCAGAACCTGACTGTCTTTAAAGTCTTTGAACTTAACACATAAAGCAGGAGCTTACTATATTCAGAATTGAAGTCAAAGAATTTGACACTTTTCAGACTATTAGTTTTGCCAGCTACTATATGAAGGATACTTTTTAGTACTTTTTCCTAATGCTAGATACAATTCAAGTGCCAGCTATTATGTAATTTTGGCTTAAATCACTTTGATCAATAGATCTGAAAGGCTGCTTTCTCCTATACTATTTCTTCTATCTAAACAATTATGGAAAATACACCACTAGTACGTTTTTCTTTTTGCTGACTGATTCTTTCCAGTAAGTGGCAATAGATGAGTCTTGTAAATGCAAAAGAATACAAACTGGTAAGATTTGTATCACTATTTGCTGTTCTTTTTCTCAATGGCTACGTCTAGGCAGGCATGATTTTCCGGAAATGCTTTTAATGGAAAAGTTTTCCGTTAAAAGCATTTTTGGAAAAGAGCATCTAGATTGGCACGGACGCTTTTCTGCAAAAGCACTTTTTGCGGAAAAGCGTCCGTGCCAATCAAGACGCGCTTTTCCGCAAAAAAGCCCCAATCGCCATTTTTGCGATTGGGGCTTTTTTGCAGAAAACAAATCTCACCTGTCTACACTGGCCCTTTTGCACAAAAGTTTTGCGCAAAAGGGACTTTTGCCCGAACAGGAGCAGCATAGTATTTCCGCAAAAAGCACTGATTTCTTACAGTACGAAGTCAGTGCTTTTGTGGAAATTCAAGCGGCCAGTGTAGACAGCTGGCAAGTTTTTCCGGAAAAGCGGCTGATTTTCTGGAAAAACTGGCCAGTCTAGACACAGCCAATGAGAATCTGCTAACTCACAAAGCCAGTTTCTCCTGCCTTAACATCTGCATTTTCACATCACGAGCTATGAATGAACACATCCAGCCCACTTAATTAACCTAATTAACACAGGTCCTACAATTGATAGGTACTTCTTTTGATTATATATATATATATATATATATATATATATATATATATATATATATATATAGTTCTGTTATTTCCGCTCCAAGTCATCGGATGAAGTGGGTTTTACCCACAAAAGATCATGATTCTCTATATATTTGTTATTCTTTAAGGCAGGGTTCTCCAAACTACGGCCCGCGAGGCCCTCTCATCCGGCCCGTGGAGACCTTTTTGTCTACGGAAAAAATGTCTGCTATTTTGGCATCCAGGAAACAATTTCACCATTCACACTAATACAGGTGTTCATGTGTAGTGTATCAATGTGTTATTAAATAATAACTGAATAAAATAATATTAAATAAATAATTAAAAACAACGTCCATGTTTTGATTGTTTTTTATTTGGACCTCAAGTGTGTAGTCGGCCCCCGAACTGCTGTTTGATAGTTAATGCGGCCCTCGGGCTGAAAAGTTTGGAGACCCCTGCTCTAAGGGTATGTCTAGACTACAGGCTTACGTCGACATAAGTTTTGTCGGCAGAATCTGTTGACAAAACTTATGTCGACATAGAGCGTCTAGACTACATCCAGTTCTCTTGACAAAGCAAGCCGCTTTGTCGACATAACAGTGTGGACGCAAAGGACAGTGTAGATGCAATAATGCCTTCTATCAACAGAACTGTCGACAAAAGGCGTTATTCCTCGTAGAATGAGGTTTACATACATCGACAAAACTGCTGAGTTTTGTCGACGTTATGGCGACATAACTCAAAGGCAGTGTGGACGCAGGTATAGTTTTGTCTGTACAAAACCCTGGACTACAAAACCCTGTAGTACAGACACACCCTAAGGGACCACAGGACTACTCGTTGCTAATTCTTAGTAAGGAAAGAGGACACAGAAAAGCAACAGAGATGCATTAAGGAGCCATCCAATTTATATCAGTGTGCTTAGATTAAACACCTTAAATATTTCAACATGACAATCCTCTTGGAAGTGTTTATGACAAGCGTATAATTGTGTAAGGCAAAAGACAAAGTGGAATCCATCCAGGCTCATCCATATTTAAACGTGTGGGCTCAGTGCAAATATGGCTTAAGGAAAAATGATGGCATCTCAGAGATCAGTTGCAGGCAAAAATATAGCAAAAGCAACCAGGAGAAAAGGAAGAGACAAACAGGCAAGCTGACAGCAAGGAACAATTTGAGCATAAATGAGCTGAGTAGAAAAAACAAGCAAACAAGATGTCACTGCCTGAGAGTTTGAGAAGGATGGACTAAAGATTCCCAGAAAATGGTACAGGTATTGCAAAAATCATTATATGCTATTTGAGTGTTTTTACTATTACAAATGTGGAAATTCATGAAAGAGTTAGGACAGATTAGATTATTTAGTATCAGTTGTCCCCAAAAAAGCTACCCAAGAGAATAAAACAGACAAAACCAGTACAAATATAGTAGAAAAATATTTAAAAGGCTTCAATTTACAAGTGAGTGAAAGTTCTGAAGTGGACCTAAGAGATTAAACGGACCACAGGTAGAGTAACTGAACAAGAAAGAGGAATTTGTTGTTTTCTGATTTTTTGTTTCCTATGATTCCTCAAATATATAGATTTGGCATGATAACGAGTCTTATTTTGTCCTGCAGCTCCAAGAGGCAGAACCTGGCTGGTCAACCAGAGAAAGAAGGTTTATCTCCCATATCTATTAACTCCAGACTGGTGTTCCTTGTAAGCTGTGTGCTTGTGTATCTGAACAGGAGAGATTCAAATGCTGTCTAGCTGATTAGCGGAGCGCCCACAGCTAGGTTTTTGTTTCTTCTAGTGGTACACAGTTGCACATGCCACAGTGCATGTAGCAAAATTTATTTTGCACAAGGATGGCAAAGATTAGATGGAACATTGCTCTACCTGCCACCCCCAGGTCCCAACCTGGAACATATTTTATGAACTTTGGAACAACGCATTAAAACACTTCATTAACTTTTTCTGAGACATCCATCTACAGAACATAAAATCCAAAAAAGGTCAAATGTGAATAAACCTCAGAACTTCAAGTATTTTTTTTATAGTTCCAAGGTATAGACTAAGGATCAGATTTGTCTTTGTAGGGTGGTCACTTTGCCACCTACAGTCTGCAATAAGCAGAACAGGGATCATCCTGTGGCAGAAAATTAGCATACTGACTCCACTTCATACTTCGCCTCACTTCTCCTCCAACCATTACCAATGGAAGGGGCCATGACAGCACTCTCCCTAAGCCCTACTGATCTCCAGCCATGGCTATAAGGGGCTGTTGGTTGCTGGAGCTATTCAGTTTAGCAAACCAATCAATGCACCATCAGCCCTGCTTTACACAGCTTTCATCTTTGTACCTCTCTGCCTCTGTGTTACACTGGAAATCAGAACTGGTTTTACAGACAACAGGCATGTTGATCACAATGCGGGGGCAATGTCTTTTTTGGGGGTGTGAGAGGGGAGGGTTTTTAAACTTCCATCTGCAGTCACCACTATCAGTCCACAGAGACTATTGCTGAACATGTCATGGGAATACTTTTAACAATGCATCATCTTCTGGTACAGTGGGGGGCAACCTACAGCCCGCTGGGTTCCACCTTTGCCCATGTACCCCCTTTCTGCTCCCTTCCTCCACCCGCCTCTGGAGCCCACACTTCCAGCTCCTCCTCCTTCCTCCCAGAACTTTCGGAGCGCCATGAATCCACTGATTTGCGCTCTGTCCTGGCTCCTCCTCCTCCCTCCCAGAGCTTGAATGACATGAATCAAGGCTGTTCAAGCTCTGGAAGGGAGGGGGAGAAGTGGAGATGGAGCATGAATCAGCAGATTCATGGTGCTCTGAAAGTGCTGGGAGGGAGGGAGAAGAATATGAGGTGCAGGCTCCAGTGTGTGAGAGGCACATAGGGGTGGGCAGCAGACAGGAAGTGCGCAGGCCGCAGGTGGAACCCCAGTGGGCCATGGGCTGCAGGTTACCTACCACTGGCAAAGTTCCCATTCATTAGTCTTGGTTGCCCATCACTGCCCTGGTACCAGACTGCATCGTCAGCAGTGAACAGGAAAGAAAAAACAAACAAACAAACCATCAAGCACAGAGGTAAGCATGCCACCTGCTGAGCCATATTGGCATACAATTATAATAAGAACACAAGTGTGAGAAAGGCACATCTTCTCAACCAATATCAGACAAAGATGAAACACTAACTGCAGAAAAGACATCCTCTTACTGCACTGAGGAAAGTTTAACCAGCATCTCTGCAAGAAAGCAGCCACATATACAGGACTCACCATGCATCAGCAACCCTCAGGACATGCAGAATGAGCATTGAAGCACAAGGTTAAGAAGTACTCCAAGCAATGAAGAAAGTTGGGAAAGCAATTACAGCAGGAATGAAGGAAATAGAGTTAATCAAATCAGCTTATATTTCTGCTCCCGGTATTATCATTTTTAGTATTGAACACAGATTCATAGGAACATTTCCCTGCATTGTTATATATAGTGGAAGGCCACATTCTAAAGGATTTTGATGAATTAAAACTAGAGCCGAGCCAAAATTGGTACTATTGATCCAAACTTACCTGAGCTTTGAAAAACTTTGGTAATATGAATACTGGATCTGCCTCATCTCTGTTTTCAACCAGCTAAGGTTTTAGGAATAGGCCAAAACCCAGAAGCATTTACCTGAACTACCTTAAACTTTGTGGTTCAGCTAAAATTAAAAAAAATACATTTTAAAAAAAGGAACATGGATCCAAAACTTTCCATGGCTACGGTCCTGGCCTACCAAAGCGCTAAAGTACCGCCTTAAACATAAGAATGTGAGCTGTCTCAGTAACATCAAGCCTCTAGCTTGAGAATGAGAATAGAGGTTTTCAAAAAGCGATGCCCTCTCTACTTCTAACCCTGTCTCACTCTCATCAAGGTGTGGAATAGTTTAAGCCCCAATCCTTGCAAACTATTTATGTAAACCTAGCCCTGTCTTAAACACGCTGGTTAAAATCTCATCATTATTATATGGGTAAATTGGTATTAGTTTTTATATATGTGAACACTGGGGTTCCATTTTTGTTTCATAAACTTCCATGTGAATTTTTTTTTGCAGAGGTGTATCCAAATTTGCATCCTCTCTATCACACAGACTGAATCTGCTCATTGGAAATTGGGTCATAAGCTACAACCCATATGTATAAATTTATGTTGTCCACTTTCATATGTCACCCAATAGTCTGATGTAGTCTTGAGTGATACAGCAAGTGAAAAAGTCAATTATTAGCAGCACCCACAGGAGATAAGAAACATATATGGGAAAAGCTTATCTAAATCCCAAGATTTTGAGCATTAGTATGGGTTTAACATGATAGAATTCTTACAAGTAAACATGAAAGCAGTTTTTTTTCTTTCTGCTAGAAGTGGCTACCAATGCATATTCACATTAGCTTCAATGAAGCATTTGTGTATTCCATTTCCATTATTTCCCATGCAGAGACTATCATAACACAGGTGAGCTGGACAACCCCTACAGTTATTTGGGGGGGAGGGGAGAGCTGGACCTACAAATGGCTTCAGTTCATGAAGAGGTGCTTTAATACATGGAACCTTGGAAGAACATGTTCATAACAAGTGACTGTTTATAGTAAGGTTCAAAACACAGAATCAGCATTAATCACTTCACAATGTTTAACAAGGCTTTAAAACAAGACCACTCCTGTTAAAATGACCCACTAAAATAATTTATGCATCTTACCAACATAATTTGTGTCACTGGAAATTTTCTTCTATGCTTACAGCAACACACACAAAGGAGTTATAGAGTAAAATCAGCCAACCTCTCTGGTTAGAATTTACACTCTTCGTCTTGCTGCTAGTTTCACAGAAATAGTCTAGCCAAAGCACAATGAAAATGGAGAAGGTTCCAAAGGGAGGATAGTTTTGCAATATGACTATTTGAACTACTGATTATACTTTGACTGTCACAGCCAACACAGTGGCCTGTATTCTCACCTGCTGAGAAACTTATCCCTTATAACCTACACTTATGTTCACATCTTGAAGCTACAGGCAAAAAAACTCAACATGAACACGATTTGGCCTATAGGCTTTTAATGCAGGCTCATTTTAATTGCCCCAACATTTTAACCAGAGGATTTTTAAATGCCTTTTTTTTTCATTGTTATTGTTGCCTTTGCATTGGTTTTCCCAGGAAAATCATTTGTTTCAAGATTTGTAGAACTGACAGTGTTTGTCATCAGACTACAGAATGTATTGAGATAATCTGAATAGTTGAACATTTGTTTAACAGTAAATGACAACAAATGCATTACAGAAATGAGCAAGCAAAAGGTCTTCTACAAACTAGTTATGACTACTGCTATGGTGAAATTGAATGATTTTTACACGCAGGTAATTGAAAATAGACACTATCTTTGTAATGGATCTATTAATAATAAACCATCCTAAAGAAAACAGGACATTTGGAAGATTGACTGTCAAATGCAACTCCCTCATCCATGGATGTTCAATGAAGGTGTTTCCTCCAGTTGAGTAATTCAGCGTGCAGTGAAGCATAGGTTATAAAAAAAGAGCAATAATATTGCTTGAGATATGGGACTCATTTTGTCTCACAGCCTTATGAAATGCTGCACTTAAGAAAAAAATCCCAAAACCCATGTCAAGTTCAAGTCATTAGAGACCATAAGGAGCTATTTTCATGACCAGGGACAGCTCTAGGCACCAGCAAAGGAAGCTTGTGCTTGGGGCAGCACATTTTCAGGGGCGGCATTCTGGCAGGAGGAGCAGGTGGGGAACCCCACGGAGGCCCCCCTCAAGCTGGGAGCCCTGCGCCCGGCTGCTCAGAGCCTGCGCCTGGGGCAGTGAGAGCTCTGCACTGGCAGCCCTGGGGCACTTCCTGGAGGGTGGCGTGGGGCGGCCGCGGCTGCTGCTGGTGACGCTGAACCCGGCGGCCTCTTCTTCACCTTCGAGTGCGGCACCCTCCCGCCCATGTGCCCCCCTGGACAGCCACCCCCCCTCCCATGAGCCCCCTCGCAACTGCTCCTCCCCCGCCTCCCGCCCGTGGCCCCCTGCCTATATACCCCACCCACCCGGCCACCTCCCCGCCTGTGTTCTCTCCCCCATAATTCCCCTGCCTGTGAACCCCCCCTTGCCTGGCTGTCCCCCCTTATCGCCTGTGTGACCCTGCCCACTGTCCCATGACCCCCTCCCCCACTTCCTCCCTCCACTCTTCTCCTCCCCCGGCTCAGCCTCTGCCCAACAACCCCGCACCCTACCTCCTGGTCTACTGCAACCCTGCTGGGACTCCGTCTCCTCTTCTACCCCCCACAGCCTGCCTCCCTCCTGGATCCCCATCTCCTGACTGGCTCTCTAAACAAACCCCCGTCCATGGCACTCCTTGCCACAGGAGGCTGTGAAGGCTAGAACTACAAGGGTATGTCTACACTGCCACTCTAGTTCGAACTAGGGTGGCTAATGTAGTCATTTGAACTTGCAAATGAAGCCCGGGATTTAAATATCCCGGGCTTCATTTGCATGTTCCCAGGCGCCACCATTTTTAAATGCCCGGTAGTTCGAACTACTTGCCCGAGGCTACACGCGGCACGGGCTAGATAGTTCGAATTAAAGCTCCTAATTCGAACTACCGTTACTCCTCCCCCCAAAGCGCTCTCCCCACCCCCCAGGAAGCCGCACAAGCTGCATTTGCATGCGCACCCCAAGCAAGCCATGCAAGCTGCATTTGCGTGCGCAACCTCCCCGGACAAAAAAAGGGGGGCGGGGGCGGACAAAAAATGTTTTGCTTGGGGTGGCAAAAACCTAGAGCCAGCCCTGTTCATGACTGCCACTTGGTAGGTTACATACTGTCAATTTGGTGTTTTCAGGCCTGCCTCCATTAGATAAATGTCACATCAGTAAAAACCAGCACCATCCTAGATGGTATTAATTGCCACACATATTGGCAGAAACTTCAGAGAGTCCACAGATTGAATAGGCCTACAGAATAACTTCTTGCTCACCCATTGAAGTTCCAGTCCCTCTAGGTCTAGACTGAGGCACACTAGCAGGACACTGTGGTGATGTTATTAGTTCTGAAGCACATTTGAGATGTGCCTCTGAGACCTCAGGGTTATACTGTGTGCTCTGCAGGGATCCAGACAGTCTCTTTTCCCTTTGAAGGTGAAATTCAGATCTGACTGTAGCACCTGCAACTTCATTGACTTCAGCAAAGTTGCTCCAGTTTCCACCTGGTCCAAACGTGGCCCTTCCTATGTATATGCTCCATTATGAGTTTATTACATGCACCTATAAATCTTCATTGTTCATTTCTAGGCAGCTGGGAGCATGATTACAGTGCTTCCTGCAAAGCAGGCAGTGCCATCTTTATGCAGCTTTAATACATCAGTGACTTTTTAAGGCTGGGTGTTCCACAGCTGGCAAAAGCTTATCTCCAATCAAAGAGAGATACTTTGCCAGAAAACCCCCATTATGAGATAATTCCCCCCTAGTACCCTTGTAGCCATACTATTTTTACTGGCTGGTTTCCAACATCTAAAAGCATATTGTTTATTATGTTTCACCCATTGTTAACTGTCTTAATACTGTCCGGTATCTGTTGAATAAAAATGTGCTGTATATGTTATTAAATTAAAAATATGTATGTTAAACTACAACCACAAGCCCAAGTTGCTTCTCAGTATATTGTTCTAAAATAGTATTTCTCAAAGTGGTCCGCAAAACCACTTTGAGAAACCTGTCAACTGGCTGCGTCAGTTTATTTACCAGCGCTGCAGCCTTGGAGCAGCTCCTATTGGCTCTGTTTTGCCATTTGCAGCTTAGGAGAAGGCAGAGTGGGCCTTGGCTGCAAATAGCAAAATGGAGCCAATAGGAGCTGCAAGGCTCTGGGGCCATGGCGCCAGTAGAGAAACAAACCGGCGCAGCCAGTTAAATTTCTCAGAGTTGTTTCACAGACCACTTTGAGAAACACTGCTCTAAAACAACTGTATACAAATATTTTGCCTTAAAAGCAGGAACACCTTGCCTAGAATAATGCATAGGTTCAGATTAATAAAGCCCCGCTCCTCCACCCACAATCAACTCAAACAATAAACTGGTAAATATAACTTCAATTAATAAAACAAAGTGTGTGTATGTGTGTGTTTGTGTCTGTGTCTGTCTGTCTCTTTTTATGTAAGCATATGCTAACTGCTTTTCCATTATATTTGCAATAAACACGGCATATTGCCTTTTCCCCTAAAAAAATCCTGTGCGCTTCTTATAAACATAACACCCTAAATCTTTTCTTTTTCATAATAAGCATAAGAACATAAGAACGGCCATACTGGAGTCAGACAAAAGGTCCATTAAGCCCAGTATTCTGTCTTCTGACAGTGGCCAATGCCAAGTGCCCCCAAAGGAAATCAACAGAACAGGGAATCATCAAGTGATTCCTCCCTTGTTGCCTGTTTACAGCTTCTGACAAACAGACTGACTTCTCTGGCAAGGAGTTCCACAGGTTAAGCATTGCATTAGGAAGTAGGAGTATAAAATGTCAGCACTTCATTAACAGAATATTCATAGGAGTATGTTTTTAAGTATAACCTATGTAGACATGGGGGTCTCGCTTTAATCTCGGCAAGCCTGAATACACACACACACTCACATCTGAATACATCTACCTTACGGCAACCTCCCAATGCCACACACTGAGTTCAATATCTTAACAGAGATCCAGTACAAGAGACACAGGTATAACTAAAGGATAAGAACTGCTTCCCTAACTAATTCCATTAGCTCAATTCATTTCTAAGGTGGTGCTCGTTCCACCATAGTCAGTGAGAACTGGCTCCAAATATGTAAGAAGCTTTAAATTATTTGGGTTTGGTATCAATTGTTTGACCACAAAATTACAATACTTATCAGAAATGGAGACGCATGCAATAGTGACTTTATTTACAATTTATTGGCGCTCCCAGTTTGCTTGTGTCTAAAATGAGAAACAATTAAGAAGTAAGGCCACACATTCTGATCTCATACTGCTGTTAATTTGGAGTATGCCTTTTGCTTGTCACTCTATTGATTGAATACAGTGGGATTATTCAGGATTTACATCAGCAAAACAGGCTAGATTCTGCTCTTCGGTTGCATTGATGCAATTCTGGAGTAACTCCATTAATTTTAGTGGGATTACTCCACATTGACACTGTTGTAGCTGATAACAGAACCCGTTCCAAAATAAGCAAGATAAGTTAAAATGCCAACTGTTTATACAGCACATTTATCCAGATAACGTTGTACAGTGTCTTTTTAAAGCATCAGTGAAGAGGAAGAAATCAGCACAAAGTTAAAAACTGGGCTGCAGATCCTCAAGATTTGCAGATATGCTTATTTACCCAGTTGCTAAATCCTCTGTGGTTTGTGGATATGCTTATTAAATGATACCTTCTTCTTTAAATGTTTGTGAAGTCATTAATCATAGTGCTAATGTGAAAACAATAATTTAGAAGCAGCTGGTAAAAATAATTTATATGGTTTAATTGGAACGGATTCTCTTAGCAATCAGTAAATTAGCTTCAATTTATTTTCATCAATTTGCAATTAATATTAAAAAAAAACATTGTAAAGTTCCCAGGCTTCACTTTCTCCAACTCCAATTGTCATCATCAGATAGAAGATATCACAGCACAAAACTTGCAGGGGAATATAATGGTAACTCCACATAAATAAATAAATAAATAAATAAAATAAAAATTAAAATTCACACCTGCACACACCTGTTTCCTGCACACCAGGGGCCATGCATTATGCACAATATAGAACTGCACCTTAATACATTTCCAACATTATTTCTATAGGAAAATTCTACATGTCGATGTTGAGGTGGGCTCCTCATTACTACTTGCTGTTATTCTCCAACAGCTGTACAACAATCCTATGCTTATATCTACTATATTGACATTGGGGCAGGGCCAGTTGCCTCAATGCCATAATCGGTGATTAGCTTATCAATGGTATTTACTCTAGCCATGCAAGTGATCTCAATAAAATAGTAGCTGAGTTGCACAGGACAGCTGCCTTCTTAAGCAGATAACTGCTGATGAATGTACAATTCCACATTTCTGTTGCAATCATCAGGCAACTCCTCTAATGCTGAAAATATTGGGTACAGATTGACATGTTATAGATTCCAATTGACTAGTGGTAATTTAAAGTGATGGCAGAGCCCATCATTAAAGAGTTCACCAGTAAAGGATAAAATCATAGGGGTGGGGTTATAGCAATAAAAAAATACAATAGAGTACAAACTCGTTTTGAACGTACTCCAAAAAGTTTACGAGACAAGATGGGTGAGGGAATGTCTTTTACTGGACTGACTTCTGTTGGCCCAGTTAAAAAAAAAAAAAAAAAAAAAAAATGACTGCATCCACTTTGTCTCTTTAATACCCTGTGACGGACATGGCTACAGCAACACTGCATAAGAGCATTAAATGCAATGATGCAGTTATTATGATTATTAATTCTTTATTTCATAGCAGCACCCACAATATGCAAGATAAGGTGTCAAGGGGTACGCCCCTGACGGGGGTTGTGGCCCCCTTCTACTGGCCCGTGTCCCAGTCTGGGCCCCTCTCTCCGGGTCTATACAGTACCCAAAGTTCTAAAAGTCCAGGTCCCTCTATTAGAGTATATACGGTACCCAAAGTCCCAACACAAAAGTACAGGTCCCTCTATCAGGGTATATACGGTACTAGAGTCCTAGCCGCTCCGAGAAGCCTCTCCTGGCCCAGGATTTGATTATCCAGGACAGGGGGAATGGGTGGTAGGGGGACCCGGGCCCTCCCTCTCCACCGGATCCCAGCCCAGGGCCCTTTAGGCAGGGCCTATGGCTCCTGCCAGCTTGGCGGGGAATCCGGCCGATACACGCCGAGCTAAACTTTGTATCCTTTGCCCTGGGCTGCTTCCTACCGCGCCCTGGTTCCCCCCGGGCCCCTTCGCCTCCGAGGCAGTACCTGCCGGGGTTGTGGGCGCGCTCCTGCTGGGTCGGCGGCTGCTTTCTTGGTGTCAGGATCAGGCACGGGCGGCGACTCTGGTCCCAGCTGCTGCAGAAACACTGGCCTGGCCCCCTCCCTCACCCTGCAGTCTCTCTGACTGCAGGGCTCCCTCTGCTTTTATACCGGCCTCTGCTGGGAGCATGCCCAGCAGGGTCAGAGGGGCGGGGCTTTCTCCACCAACTGGGTCTGGGCCAGTGCAGGGCCTGTCCACCCCGTCACATAGGGCAACAGCAGTTACTGGACACAGTAAGGAAGCAGTGTGCTTTCTGCACATCAAATAGTTGTTTTTTCTCAAATGCATGTGGCAAAATGCCTCAAAACCGAAAAATACTTCAAGTATCTTCTAATTTTTCAGATCTTCCTCCTGGCTCTGCAATAGATCGGTGTAATCAGAAGAAATATTGGTTTCCTGCTCACGGCCACAACTACCACCAAAAAGCTGCATCCCCAGGGTTACAATGTCATAGAGCGAAGAGAATTTGTCCAAATGAAGTCTCTGCCACCTGAACTCCACAACAGGGTTTGCTCATGCAGCCTGTCTCCCTCCCGCTGGGGTTGTGCTGTACCTACAACAGCCTTTGAACTGGAAAAGAACTAATCCACCCCCTCAGAAGACAGAGTACACTGGTCTGGCCAAAAGGTTTGGAGGAATAAGATAATATAAAAATAAGAGGAAGTTACTCACCTGTGCAGTAACGATGTTTCTTCGAGGTGTATGTCCCCATGGGTGCTCCACTTGAGGTGTCGGGCTCATCCCGGTGCCACAGGTCGGAGAGTCGCCACCCGTGGTCCAACCGGACCACGCATGCGTGGGGCGCGTGTTGCTCGTGCTGATTGTTAGCTTGCACTAAGTCCAGCTTCCCGCCAGTTCCTCCGAACCGGATCACTCCTGAAAAACTTAAGGAGAAACTCCGAAAAGGGGAGGAGGACAGGTTGTGAAGCACCCATGGGGACATACACCTCGAAGAAACATCGTTACTGCACAAGGTGAGTAACTTCCTATACTTCTTCGGTAATGTCCCTGTGGGTGCTCCACTTGAGGTGAGTACAGAGCAATAGCCTCATCTACGGAGCGGGGATCGGAGTTAAGATCTGTTTGTTGTGGACAACACCGCAGAGGCAGTGCTGATTCTCGAGCAATTGTATTGATGGCATAGTGCTCAGCAAAAGTCATGTCCAAAGACCATATCGCCGTACGGCGAATATCTTGGATTGAGACTTCTTTGAGAAAAGCTAGAAAAGTGGATGTTGCTCTAGTGGAATGAGCCGTAATAGACGTTGATATGGACTTATTCCGTAAAGTATAGTAAGTGGTAATACATTTCACAATTATTTTAGATATCCACTGAGAAGACAACGGTTGGCCCTTGGATCTTCCGTCAGAGCACAGGAAGAGCCGCTGGGATCGTCGAAAGGGGCGAGTCCTATCCAGATAAAAGGCAAGTGCCCTGCGGACATCTAAGGTATGTAGACAGGCTTCGTGAGTCGTTGCATGTGGTTTGGGGTTTAAAAAAAAATTGAGAATATTATAGGTTCATTGATATGAAATTCTGAATTCACCTTCGGTAGAAATTTTGGGTGCGAGCGTAGAATTAACCCTTGGTTGGTGAAGAGCGTGTATGGAGGATCTGCCGAAAGAACTGCCAATTCTCCAACTCGTCTGGCCGATGTTATAGCTAGAAGGAATATCACCTTCATGGTGAGGGTCTGAATGTCACATGTGGCTGGAGACTTGAAAGGTGGATGTGTGAGAGTGTCCAAAACAAACTCAAGATCCCACAGCGTAGGAGGTTTTCTGTGCAGAGGGTGTAAATTCATTAATCCCTTCAGGAAACATTTAGTCATCGGGTGAGACATAATTGAAAAGCCTTCAATTGATTGTTTGAATGTGGAAATCTCCGAAAGATGGACTTTAATAGATGAAAGACCCAGTTTAGAGCAGTGCAGATGGAGGGCATAGTCCAGAATGCAGTGGAGTGGGGTGGACATCGCATCAAACCCGTTGGCTACACCAGGAATGGAACCGATGCCACTTATGAAGGTAAGTCTTTTGTGTGGAGTCACGCCTTATGAATTAATATATGTTTCACCTCTTGTGAACAAAGTGCCTCTGTGCTATGAAACCAAGTAGGAGCCATGTCGTGAGGCACATACGGTCGATTTGTGGTTGTGGCATGAACATCCCTGGCTGCATGAGCAGATCCGGTCATTTGGGTAACGGATATGGTGGTCGACGAGATATTTGCAGAAGAAGAGGGAGCCAGGTCTGTCTGGGCCAGAAGGGAGCTATTAGTATCACCGTGGCCCTGTCGTCAATCATCTTCTCCAGAACTCTCAGGAGAAGTGGAATAGGAGGGAAAGCGTAGAGAAGATGGTGGTGAGCCCAGCTGAACAGGAATGCATCCCCCAGAGATCTGGGGCCCAGACCAGCCCTGGAACAGTATCTGGGACATTTGGTGTTGTGATGTGTGGCAAACAAGTCTATACTAGGGTGCCCCCAGTGTTGGAATATGGAAAGGACCACTTCGTGATTGAGTTCCCACTCATGTTGAGGAAACAGGTGTCTGCTCAAGGCATATGCAATGGAATTATCTTTGCCAGGTAGGTATGTTGCTATGAGAATGATCTTGTGGTTGATATACCAATTCCATAACTTCGTGGCTTCTGCACACAGGAACCTTGATTGGGCCCCTTCTTGTCAGTTGACGTAGTACACCGTGGTGGTCTTGTCGGAGAAGACCTAAACAATCTGACCACAGATCTTGGGAAGGAATGTCTTGCATGCATAGAACACCGCCCTGAGTTCCAGAAGATTGATGTGCTGCAGGGTTTCCTGAGCATTCCATTGGCCTTGAGCGAATTCGCCCTCGCAATGGGATCCCCATCCTAGGAGAGAGGCATCCGAAGTAACTTGGACAGTGGGATGCAGACGGTGGAAGGGAACCCTGGAGATCATGTTGGTCGGAGAATTCCACCACACGAGGGATCGTTTCACTGTCAACGGCTGTGTTACTAGCCTGTGTTTGTCTCAATTGCCCGGACGATATATGGACAGCAGCCAATGTTGCAGACACTTGAGGTGTAGTCTGGCATGTTGCACTACATATGTCGTTGCCGCCATGTGTCCCAAGAGTTGGAGGCAAGTAAGTATTGACCCTCTTGGGCTGATGGACAGTGTCTGCGTGAGGTTTTGAATTTTGTGAAACCTTTCTATAGGAAGATAGGCCCTGGCTGTCGTAGACTTTAATCGTGCCCCAATAATCACGAGGGATTTTTGTGGTATGAGCAAAGACTTTGGAACGTTCAATACCAGGCCCACATCTGTGAATAAGTCTCGTGTGACCTGAGTGGCCGACAGTGCACTTTCGAATGAATGAGCCTTGATCAGGCAGTCGTCTAGGTATGGGAAGATCATGATGCCTTGACGATGAACGTATGCTGTCACCACTGCAAGTGTCTTTGAAAACACTCTGGGCACGGAGGAAAGGCCAAACGGGAGGACTTGTACTGAAAGTGCTGCGTGCCCACGACGAACCTCAGAAAACGTCTGTGTGCTAGGTGTATCGTCACGTTGAAATACGCATCTTGTAGATCGAAGGACATGAACCAATCGTCTTTGTTCAGGGTTGGAAATAATAGAAGTTAGAGTCACCATCCTGAATTTCTGCTTCCTGAGATACCGATTGAGATTGCGCAGGTCCAGTATCGGTCTCCATCCTCCCAATTTCTTTTCGGTGAGAAAATAGCGGGAGTAGAATCCATTGCTGCAAAATTGATCGGGTACTGCCTCCACCGCACCAATTTCTATGAGATGGAGAACCTCCTGCATTAGGAGATTCACGTGAGACGGGTCCCTGAAAAGTGACAGGGTTGGATGGGTGCTGGGGGGACAGGAAAGAAAAGGGATGGAGTATCCTGATGTTACTATCTCCTGGACCAAACGGTGATGGTAAACCATCTTTGCTGGTACAGTCTCAGTCGATGATGGAATAACTTCTGTATTTCCGGGTTGTACGTTAAAGGAATGGTCCTCAGTCCCTCGATCGTACCATCAAACGTGCTGTCTGTTGTTCTGGGAATTAGGGTTTCATCCGGTTTGCGGTCTTCACTTTTGTTAATGTGATCTGGAGCATTGTTGTTGTTGGTGTGGGTGGTCTTATTGTCTGAACCTTGGTGCCCCGTACGAGAAGGGTCTCTGTCTGAAGTAGGGAGTATATTATCTGCGATGATATGGAGGTGTATACATCCCTAACGTTTTCAGGGTAGTCCTAGAGTCTTTGCCCGAATGCAGAACTTGGTCTGTTTTCTCTGCGAATAGACTCTGCCTATCAAAAGGCAGGTCTTCTACCTTAGATTGTAAATCTTTAGGTACAGAGGCCATTTGTAGCGATGAAGAGTGTCTCATAACCACTGATGTCGTCGTAGCCCGTGCCGCTGCATCGGCAATATCCAGGGAACTTTGTAAGGCCGTTGTTGAGGCTGTATAGCCTTCCTGGATAACTGATTTTAAGAGCTGCTGTTTCTCATCAGGCAAGTTCTCTAAAACTGCTACCATCTTCGAATAATTATCAAAGGTGTGGTTAGACAGATGGGCCATATAGTTCGCCATTCTCAGTATAAGTGTGGCTGAAGAATAAACTTTCCATCCAAAAAGATCTAAGCGTTTAGATTCCTTATCAGCCGCAGCATTCCTATGTTGTGGTGTCTTCGATTTTTGCTGGGCTGTGTCCACGACTAACGAGTTTGGTTGAGGATGCATAAAGAGAAATTCCATCCCCTTCAGGGGAACGAAATATTTCTTGTCCGTCCTCTTATGAGTGGGCTGAGTGGACGCTGATACCTGCCATATGTCATTGGCAATTTCTAGGATTGCTTCATCAAAGGGTAATGCCATTTTGGATTTCTGAAGATTCTTCACCAGCTTATGTTGTTTCTGTTGGACCTCTGCTACATGCAGGTCCTGTGATTCTAGCACCCTTTTAAAGCGGTCTTGAAACTGGCGAGTGTCATCTACTGGAGTAGAATTGCTAGGGAACACCGCATCATCTGGAGAGGAAGAAGCAGCAGAATGGTCCACTGGGGAATGTTCCTGCTGATGCTATTCTGGTGGCACTAGTTGTGCTGGCTCTAAGTGTACTTGAGGGTGAGGCACATTTCCAGCTGGTGTCGAGGGTCGAGTGGAAGCAGCTGGTGGCGTAGGGACCCTGGAGCTGTTGCGGGAATGATACCCAGGAGGTGGAAGCAGAGAGACACCTTTTGTTATTGATATACAGGCAGTCCCCGGGTTACGTACAAGATAGGGACTATAGGTTTGTTCTTAAGTTGAATTTGTACGTAAGTCGGAACTGGCTCCAGATTCAGCCGCTGCTACTGAAACTGACCAGGGGCTGACTACAGGAAGCCCGAGGCAGAGTTGCTCTGCCCCCAGCTTCCTGGAATCAGCCACTGATCAGTTTCAACAGCGGCTGAATCTCGAGCCTGGGACAGAACAGCTGGGGCGCTGCCAGGTAGGTCCCCCCAGGACCAACCCGGCAGCACCCCAGCTGCTCTACCCCAGGCGTCCACAACAAAAGCCTGGTCTGCTGGGGGGGGGAACTAGCTGCGCCCCCCCCCTCCCCCCCGTCCCCAGCAGACCAGAGATACCCGGAGCAAAGCCGCAGGGGCGGCGGGGTCCCGCGCCTCTGCGGCTTTGCTCCGGGTGTCCTTGGTCCGCTGGGGGGGGGGTCCCCAGCAGATCAGGGACACCCCGAGCAAAGCCGCAGAGGCGCAGGACCCCGCCGCCTCCAAGGCTTTGCTCCGGGTGTCCCTGGTCTGGCTCGGGGTGTCCCTGGTCTGCTGGGAGGAGTCCCCAGCAGACCAGGGACACCCCGAGCAAAGCCTTGGAGGCAGCAAAGAAAAATGATTAACATTAGAGTGGATTGACAATATTTATTCATCAAACAATTTATTTGCCAAACAACAGCAAAAAATAGCAAGTAGTATGTGCTAAATAATGTCATCAACCAACCAGCTGTAACCAGTATAATATTTGGGGATAAAGAGAGGCTTGGAAGCTAGTTTAAGTCAATAAACCTATTTTGCCTCCTTAGTGCTCAGTTATATTGTTTTCTTCAAAATGCTTGTCTGTCTCTTTCTGAAACACACTGGACATTTTAGGCTTTATAGCTAGCACTGCATGTAATAATACCGCTTATGGTTCACATACTCAGGACTGTCTGGAGAGGACTGTGGGGCCTGGGACAACCCCTCCCCAGTACCCCAGGCATAGGACCTGGGGGAAGACCCCCCTCCACAAGCTGCACCCTGCTACACTCCTTCCTCAAACCCTGGCCACTTTCTTGAGCAACACAGCCTGGAAATTACAGGGGGCCTGACAGCAGCAGCAACAGAGGTCAACCTCCTGCACTCACCGTAGCTGTGGGAGCTAGAGCGGCCAGGCAGCCTGCTCCACTATGCCCCAATCAGGGCCGACTTATCCATTAGGCACAGAAGGCAAAGTGCCTAGGGCCCACGATACTTTTAGGGGCCCACGAAAATGTTTTAATTTCTTTTAAAATCAGAAGAAAAAAAATGAACTTTTAGGGTAAAAAAAGTTTTAATTTTTTTCTCACATCAGAAAAAAAATGAAACTTTTAGAGCCCACAAAAATCTATTAAATTTTGCCTAAAACAGAAAAAAAAAGTTTAAGTATTGAAAGTTATATAAAAATAATTTTTAATATTGATATTATTATGGTGGAAGGGACCCACGAAGGCATAAGTACCTTGTGCCCACGAAACTTTTAGGGCCCACAAAAATGTTTTATTTTTTCTTAAATAAGAAACAATTAAAATGTAGTAGTAGTAATTTATTTTCACGCCTTTTGGCCTTGAAATACGACTACATACATAGAATACTAACATACATACATAAAATAGAAACCATAGCACCATAGCAGCTGGCCCCGAGGTAACTGGTGCCGTAGTCTCCGGTGCCGGGATCGACGGTGCCACAGTAGCCGGCACAGAGGCAGATGGAGCCAGCATGGTCTGAAGCGGTGCCGCAGCAGCCAGCATGGAGGCACTTGGAGCTGACATTGGGAGATTCGGTGCCGCTGCTGCTAGTGCCAATGTCGGGACCACTTGGGCTGAAGTACCCGTTACTGCGGGTGCGTGAAGATGCCGGACAATTGGCACCGGTGCTGATTCAGATCTTGGAGGCCCCATCGTTGCCCGATCCACCCCCCTGCTAGAGGTGGGGCTGGGCTCGGAAATACTGCAGCTCTTTGCATGCCACTGTCCCTGATGATGGTGCCCGGACAATTTCTGGTCCCTACTCTTAGATGACACGGTCGAGGCTTTCAGGATCCCCGGGTTAATTTGTTGTGAATGCCCGTCCTGCGGCTGAAGCATGCTGGTGTAAAGAAGCAGCTTCAGCCACATCTCGCGGTCCCGTCTGGCTCTGCCAGTCAGTTTTGGCAATGTGGGCACTTGTGTGGTACATGCTTCTCGCCCAGGCATTTGACACAAAGTGAGTATCCATCAGACGCCGGCATGGCGTCATGGCACTCAGAGCATTTCTTGAAGCTGGAGGAAGCCGACATTTTGAAACTGAAGAAAAGCGGGGTGTTTTTTTTTTTTTAAACGGGGAAATATTCAGAGAACTGTAACTAACTAACTAAATACCTAATTACTAATAGCTGACTGACTAACTATTTACAGAGATACAAAAATCTTGTTTTAACAGTTGAGGAGAAGGGAGTTGCTCTGCCTGCGACCGTTGAACGGTAAGGAGGAACTGGCGGGAAGCCGGACTCAGCGCAAGCTAACAATCAGCGTGAGCAGCACACACCCCATGCATGTGCAGTCCAGCTGGACCACCACTGACGACGACTCTGACCTGCGGAGCCGGGATGAGCCCGACACGTCAAGTGAAGCACCCACGGGGACATCACCGAAGAAGAAGAATCCCAGCCTATTCTCTTTCCATTATCTTTGCTTTCGGTAGACCTCCTCCTCTCTTCTCTCTTTTTAAAGGAGCTGTCAGCTGAGAATGGGGCATCCCTAGACAGCAGTATAACACGTAATGCTTGGCTACTAATTGAAGTGAAGCCCCCTCCCAAAGCTATAGCCCCTATAGCTATGTAACATAGAACTATCATGGAGTTTCTGTGGGCCACTTTACATGCAATTCTCCAGACTTTCCTTACACAGGGAAAAGAATTCAGAATTACTCCCAGTTCTTGCTTTGGACACTAGTGAACGAAAACTGTGTCCGCTTCTGCTGGCAGCATCAAATGGACCATGGGGCTTTTGAACTGGAATGGATTGCTGCCACTCACCTAGGCCTATAGACTTACCCCCTTCTTCAGGGTTTCTTCTCCCAAACTTGGCATCTCACCTTTTGCTCTTTGTGTCCCCTCTCCCTTTCTTCCTTAAGTCTCTTGCTAAGCCCTAGACTCCTTCCACAGGGGGGTTGGGAGCTGAGCAACAGACACTCACTATTCTCCTCCCTCCATCCTTTTCCTTCCTGCCCCCAGGGACTCCTCCCTCTTCTGCTGTCAGTCCACAGCACCTACACCACTCTTCTGTCCAAGGTTCCTTCAAGGCATGAGCTCTTTCTGCACCAGTCCTTTCACAGCCTCTTCTCCATCTCCCTCTGCCCTCCATGTCCCCTAGGGGCTTCCTCCTGGCCCTTCACCTCCATACCAAGTTCTCTCAAGTCTTGTCCTTGGCTCTGGCTCCTGCTCTGGAGCTGTTTCTCCCCAGTGACATCTACTTTGCCTCTCCCATCTCTAGATCTGTGCTCAGAGGGCACAGCTAGCTAGGGAAGAGTGAGAGTGGAGCTGCTACTTTGCAAGGGAGGTAACCTCACAACAGCCACTGTGGGAAGAGAGAAATACAACGAGTTTCTAATTCCTTATCCCCAACCTCCCTAAGCCCAAGGACTGGATACATAAGTAGTCCAGTCAGTTTCAGTGTAAAGTTATGTGTGTGCTTAAGTCTTGGTAGGACAGAGGCCAAATCTGTGCATCAGCTCCCCATTTGTAAAACAGGGCCATTTCCTTTGTCTTGCCTGTTTAGACTGTAAGCTCTTTAGGACACAGACTATCTTTTCCTGTGTTTGTACAGCAGCCAGCAAGTGGCATCCCAGTCTCAGTTGGGGGCTATAGGAATTACTGTGATACAAATAAAACTGCTCTGAAAAACACTGTAGTATGGATATACTCCATACACACACACACACACACACACACACACACACACACACACACACACGCTCCCCATTATACAGCACAGAATAGATGTGATCAATCCAGCTTATTATTAAAGCAGGCATCTTTTCCCCTTCGGCAGGCTGATCCTACTGTATTAGCAGATAAGGCCAAGCCACATGATACAAGATACAAGCCACATGATTAATCTGGTGATAGGCCTAAATATAGTTTGAAATAAATGTCACTTTTTATTAATAAAAATTGGAGCCATGAATCAAACAATAAGTATAGTAATAGGGCTTTTCAAAAAGAAAATAATTCTTGCTTTAAAAACCAAAAAACCATAGCAACATTGGGCTGAGTTTTGGTTGTCTGCATGATATATAGTAGAAATTAAGTTAGCAAAACTAGATGGTGCTTTTATTAACTGATAATGAAATGCCTCTCTATTTGCGTTAGTTTATAGCAATCACCATTTCTCACACAGCATCCCACATGTAAAAATACAATTAGCGACAGACTTTCTGTTTTGGATCTTTCAATATCATCTTCTAGTGCACAGAATTTTAAATTCGCCTCTTTTTGCTGTGCACTCAGAGTTACAGCAAGTGAATAAAAGCCAGAGCATGTTTAATCACCAAGGAGAGATAGCACCAGCCCAGATAAAGTCCCTAACTACACTCTATGATGTCACAGATGTTTGGCTGTACATTCTCCCCTAACATAAAAAGCTGTCTGTCATGACAGAAAGGTGGGGGCAGGATGAGGAATACAGAGGACCTGGTGGTTAATCAAGAAAAAAACGTATTTCTCAGTCTCTAGCCATGTTTTACACATCATTGAATGCTGACACAGAGGCATTTATTACAATCCCCTCTACCCAGACCACATCTCTGCTGATGCAGTTACTTCAGCTTTATTTTCCTAGCCTACACACAAGCACCATTTGTTTCTTTCCTGAAGAAAAACCAAAGCCATAATGCAGAAACATAGAACAGACCTGTCAAATCCATCCAATTCAGCCTCACAGCTTCTTGACCTCCCACACTGCCTCTCTGTTCCTGTAGATGGGTTTAATGTACATCTTTTAGGAATTCAGATTTGCAGCATGATTCATTAGTGGACGAAGACATAAGGAGATGGGGAAAGATGAAAAGGTGTAAGAGTGATCTACCATCCCATGTAAAGATTCAAAGTTTTCCTCGGGAGCAATCCAAACCCACGTGGAGAGGCACCAAGTTTCTAATCTGTCAGGAATATGCGTACTCCTCTCCAGCTCCATCCAGGCATCCCCCACTCCACTCTTCCCCCCCAAAGCCCCACATCCACCCTGCTTCTTTCCCAACTCTGCTGAACCCCATCCTGCCTCTTTCCACTCCTGCACTGACCACACTGCACCCTCGCTCCTCTCCTCCCCAGCATCTCCTTATGTGGTGAAACAGCTGATGCATGGCAGGCAGTAGGCACTGGAAGGAGGAGATGCTGATCAGCAGGACCCACCAATGAGAAGGAGGCACTGCAGGGAGGAAGAGGTGCTGATGTGGGTGCTCCAGCCCTGGACCACCCACAGAGTTGGCGCCTCTGGTTCAGGGTGGAGAATATTTGTAAATATTTCTCTAATGTTGGGCAGCTAAATTACCCATCAAATTAAATTATACCTGTAAACAAAGCTAAGTTGTTCAAGCCTATTATTTCTAGGTAGAAAGCTTCAGTCTTCACAGCAGTGTCCCGGCTAGGTGCACTTTTATAAGGAGGACTGGATTTAGAGGCATGTCACCCTAGTGCCTGCCTGGGGTGTCAGGCTTGGGAAGCACTGAACTTGAGGGGGGAGGGGCTTGTTTTTGTTATTAGCAACAAAAGAGAAAATAGACTTTGAAGTACGTGTTTCAGGTATTCCATATTTGCTTATACAGGTTGAACCTCTCTAGTCTGGCACTCTCTGGTCTGGCATGATTTTAGTTAACCGGATGTCCACTTATTATGGATGTGGCCAAGTTTCCCACAGTCCTATAAGTATGTTTTCAGCCACCAGTCCTGGCTCTCAGTATTCTTTGCTGTTATTAGCTCTAATTTACCTCTAAATGTCTTCTAAGAGCCCAGTAAGCAGTGGAAGTGCTGGCAATGCTGCAAGACAATATTGACCTCCTGTGGTTTGGCAAATTCTGTGGTTTGGCTCTGGTGGGGCCCTGAGAGTGTTGGAGAAGAGAGGTTCAACCTGTACACAGTGGAAATAAAACTAAAAAATTAACAACTCTAGCATACAAATGTATCTAATTATATGACAGGGATAAATCATGCATCCAAGTTGTGAAATTGGCTACAAACGTAATGAAAGTTAGATATTTAAAAGTTTAACAAATGGAGGGGGGCACGAAATACACCCCTCACCTGGTGCGACATTTGCTTTCGAGTCAGTCCTGTCTACAGGAATCATTAACCAATATTGAAAAATCCAAATATATCATGTAAATAAGTATTAAGGACCAGACTGAGACTTTAAGATGCAGCCTACACTTGTGTGCTTACCCACATGGGGTAAGGGAACAAGTAATGAAGCAGGGAGAACCTTCAGTGGAATTCTTGCTGACTCTACCAAAATGCTTTGGGGATGGTGGAGGAGGAACATGGTTTTTAATAGATCCAGAATACACTCCCTTTCTGTTGGGCACCATGTGCTGAGGAGCATGGGATGACCTCACTCCTTTTCAACCAATCTGATAGCTTTCTTTGATAGGATAAAGAGTCTTGTGGATAAGGGAGAAGCGGTAGATGTGGTATACTTAGACTTTAGTAAGGCGCTTGATACGGTCTCGCATGATATTCTTATCAATAAACTAGGCAAATACAACTTAGATGGGGCTACTATAAGATGGATGCATAACTGGCTGGATAACCATACTCAGAGAGTAGTTATTAACGGTTCACTATCCTGCTGGAAAGATATAACAAGTGGGGTTCCACAGGGGTCTGTTTTGGGACCAGCTCTTTTCAATATCTTCATCAACGATTTAGATATTGGCATAGAAAGTACGCTTATTAAGTTTGCAGATGATACCAAGCTGGGAGGGGTTGCGACTGCTCTGGAGGATCGGATCATAATTCAAAATGATCTGGACAAATTGGAGAAATGGTCTGAGGTAAACAGGATGAAGTTTAATAAAGACAAATGCAAAGTGCTCCACTTAGGAAGGAACAATCAACTTCACACATACAGAATGGGAAGTGACTGTCTAGGAAGGAGTACGGCAGAAAGGGATCTAGGGGTTATAGTGGACCACAAGCTGAATATGAGTCAGCAGTGTGATGCTGTTACAAAAAAAGCAAACATGATTCTGGGATGCATTAACAGGTGTGTTGTAAGCAAGACACGAGGGCTGTGTCCAGACTCAGGGTTTTTTTCGAAAAAAGTAGCCTTTTTTCGAAAAAACTTCCCCTGCGTCCAGACTCAAGCCGCGTTCTTTCGAAATTAATTCGAAAGAACGCGGCTTTTCTTTCGATGGCAGTAAACCTCATTTCACGAGGAAGAACGCCTTCTTTCGAAAGTTCCTCTTTCGAAAGAAGGCGTTCTTCAATGTAAATAGGGCTTCTTCAAAAGACAGCATCCAGACTCACTGGATGCTTTCTTTCGAAAAAGCAAGCCGCTTTTTCGAAATTTCTCCGTGCAGTCTAGACGCTCTCTTTCGAAAGAGGCTCTTTCGAAAGATGCTTTCGAAAGAGCCTCTTTCGAAAGAAGCCTGCAGTCTAGACATAGCCGAGAAGTCATTCTTCCGCTCTACTCTGTGCTGGTTAGGCCTGTTGGAGTATTGTGCCCAGTTCTGGGCACCGCATTTCAAGAAAGATGTGGAGAAATTGGAGATGGTTCAGAGAAGAGCAACAAGAATGATTAAATGTCTAGAGAACATGACCTATGAGAAAAGGCTGAAAGAATTGGGTTTGTTTAGTTTAGAAAAGAGAAGATTGACGGGGGACATGATAACAGTTTTCAGGTATCTAAAAGGGCGTTATAAGGAGGAGGGAGAAAACTTGTTCATCTTGGCCTCTGAGGATAGAACAAGAAGCAATGGGCTTAAACTGCAGCAAGGGAGGTTTAGGTTGGACATTAGGAAAAAGTTCCTAACTGTCAGGGTGGTCAAACACTGGAATCAATTGCCCAGGGAGGTTGTGGAATCCCCATCTGTGGAGATATTTAAGAATAGGTTAGATAAATGTCTATCAGGGATGGTCTAGACAGTATTTGGTCCAGGGCAGGGGACTGGACTCAATGACCTCTCGAGATCCCTTCCAGTCCTAGTATTCTATGATTCTATGATCTTGGGAAAGGTAGCACAGGTGCCAACCCTGAAACAGTCCTCAACATTAGAGTGTGGAATGCATCCCTGCAAAAGGGCCAGGCACAATGACTATGCACCCCACCAGTCCCACTGAAGTCCAGAACAGACCTCATGCTGGCCTTATGCATGACAGTGCTGTGGACAACCATGAAAGACTCCTTTGTCTTACCTACTCTCTCATGCATCCAAGCCTGGCCAAGCATAACCCATCCCCAGTTACTCAAGCTATATGTTCTTGTTGGTTCAAACTGTTGGTGTTTGATGGTTTAGTGATGCTACTTTAAGTAAAAGAAGAAAGACAGATTCTGATTCAAGTGAAAATATATTTGCTTTCCATCCAGGGTACGTCTACACAGCAACATTACTTCAAAGCAATTACAGTAAAACTCCATTAGTCCGGCATCCAATGCTCCGGGACTCCTGATGGTCCGGCACCATCAGGAACCCGGAAGTGCTGGGGCAGCCGGACAGGCTTTCCCCATTCAGCTGCTGCTGAAACTGACCAGCAGCTGAATCGGGGAAGCCAGGAGCAGAGCAGCTGGGGTGCTGCTGGGTTGGTCTCGTAGCGTTGCCCCTCGGGCAAAGGACGGCACTGCGGGACCAACCCGGCAGGACCCCAGCTGCTCTGCCCCGGGCTTCCTGGAATCAGTGGCTGACTTGGGGACCCCTGGGGCAGAGCAGCTGGGGTCCTGCCGGGTTGGTCCCACAGCGCCGAGGGGCGGCGCTACGGGACCAACCCGGCAGCACCCCAGCTGCTTTGCCCCAGGCGTCGGGATTCAGCCGCTGCTGAAACTGACCAGCAGCTGCTGAATCAGGGACGCCTGGGGCAGAGCCGGACTATTGTAAGGGGGGGGCTATGAGAGGTCTGGGGTGGCATCCCCTCCCACCCCACACCCTTCATAGCCCCCCCTTTTGATAGTCCGGCATATCTGATAATCCGGCACCCCCTGGGTCCTAAAGGTGCCGGATTATCGGAAGTTTACTGTAGTATTATTTCGAAATAACTTAGTCCACGTCTACACAGCAGGCAGTTATTTTGAAATAATGTTAAAATACTGTCTTGCTGGAAGACTTCTTACTCCGACTCCTGTAACCCTCATTGTACGAGGAGTAAGGGAATTTGGAGGAAGAGTACTCTATTTTGAAATAAGTGCTGTGTAGACTCTCCCAATTTCAAAATAAGCTATTTTGAAATAAGGTACACAATTAACATAGCTCAATTTGCGTATCTTATTTTGACGTAAGCCCTGCTGTATAGATGCACCCCAAGTGTCCCAGGAACAAACCCAGCACCTCATTCAGATTGCACTAAGGAGATGACTAGCTGATGAGGTGCGGGTGGAGATGAGGCGCATTGACAGAGCTATCTGCGGAAGCTTACCCTGACTCTGTCTGCACTATGGTTTAAATTAAAAGTCACCCCTGAAATTGAGGTATTAATAAAATATTACATTCACCAACTGATTTTTTAAATTGATGTCTTTAATGGTACAGCATGAATATTAACAGGGAAAATTTACATCTCTGCTTGTGGCTAATCTCCAAGTCTGGCTGACTGGAGGCACAACAAGAAACTAATATATTCGTTGGAAAAATGAAAGGCATTCTCAGAACTTAAAGTGCAAGAAAGCCATGTTACATTCAGGAACATTAAGCAAAATGTTTGGAAAGAATTTAAGGGATGGACGGACCCCAGCAGGGACAGGATAAAATAATTCCACTGTCTTAAACTCCATCACATCTATTTATACCTTGTGAAGATCAGGACTGATATTTACAGAATGTTTGATATTTCTCATTCTCATGGGCTTGTCACTCAAACGTTGGAAAATATCAACATTGCATAGAAAAACTATGTTAAAAGAACACTAGGGGGCTCGCTACACTTGCTAGTCCCCGTCTGTGGGGGTAGGCAGGCCTGGCTCTCCCCCTAGCTGCAAGGGAGGGCCAGCAGTCAAGTAAGCCCTGGCCTCTGCCCCCCCGCTCCCTCCCACCCCCAGGCAGCCCCTGCCTCTCACCCCCCTTCAGCTGCCAGGGTCGCACCACCCTGGCTCTCTCCCCCTGGCCTCCGGGGTGGTGGTGGAAGAGGGGCTGCTTCCAGGCCTCACCACGCCCCACACTCTTGCCCACCGCCACCAGGGAGGGCTGGGCTGCGGCGCACCAGCCAGGGCCCCTTTTCCCTCCCCCACACCTCTGCCTCCTCCTGTGCCAACCTAGGCCCTTTCTCCCTCCCCCGGCTGCACCCACCTAGGCCCCCTTTCTCTCTCCTCTGGCTTCGCCAGCCCGGAGCCAAATCCTCTTGGCTCCAAATCTACCCTCTCCACTTCCTTCTAGGCTGTGACTGTCCTGCAGATGGGCTACAGTCTCAGGGCTTGCTCCCCCTCTGCAGAGGGGAGCCAGCAATTGCGCTCCAGCCCTTTGTCCCCCTGCAAGGTTGGAGCACCAGCACCGGCTTCCTGAAGGTGGAGAGCCTCGTGGGCTGGATCCAGCTTATGGGAGAAGAAAGGATCTCTGTGCGCTTCTGCTTCCCCTCCCCATGCCTAGGGGAACAGCAGCACAGGAAACCACTTGCTTGGAGGCTTTCCCTACTGTTCCCATTGGCTGGAATCATGGTCAATGGGAGCAGCAGGGAGCCAGGCAAGAGGTACAGAGCCAGGTAAGAACCCCCCATTCTCCTCCCATCCAGACCCTACACCCTCAGCCTGTTCTTGCACCCTCTTTTCTTCTCACACCCTTCATCCCCACACTGCTCCTGCACCCATCCTCCCAGCCAGACTTTCCCACCCTCAGCCTACTCCTGCACCCAACCTCCCAGCCAGACCCCACACTCCCACCCATTCCTGCACTCATTTTGTCATTATGGGTGGTTGGCTGGTGGTCCAAGGAAAGGTCTGCATTGAGGAGGGTGGGCTGTGGGCCAAAAAGTTTGAGACCCACTGTCCTAGTGGTTCTCAGCCCCTCTCCCTCTACACTAGTCAGGCTGCTTTCTCCTCCAGGCTTCCTGGGCACCATCAACCCATGAACTTATAGAGCACAAGAGCATCTTTAACTCTGTTCACGTGTGTAGTGACACAAAGGCCCATAGCAGCTGGGAGCAGCAATTGCATGGGAGGTCCAGCTCAGTTCCTGTACCCTTGAGTGGGGACCATGCTCAGTATAGATGGACTCTTTGGAGAACTAAGGTGTCAGAATCTAAGCCTGCTCACTTTGCCAAACCTGGGCAGTTTTCCCAGAGGAAAAGCAAAAGCCACAACTCTGACATACAGGAAAACACCCTACCAAATTTTCATTTCCTTGCTCCAAAGTATGGTGGTGCTGCTTAAGAAATACCCTCATAATTTTTCATTTTTAAATGAGGGGGAAAAAATTCTATCCATAATCTCAACCCAACATATGATCTACAGTTAGGGTTGCCAACTTTCTAATTGCACAAAACTGAACATCCCTGGTCTGCCCCCCAAGACCCTCCACCCTGTACTCTCCATTCTCCTTAACTCCATTACTCACTCTACCCTACTCTCACTCACTTTTACTGGGCTGGGGCAGGTGTGCAGGAAAGGGTTGGGGCGGGGGGGTCTAGCTGAGGTTGTGGGCTCAGGGTTGGGGCCCAGAAGGAGGGGTTTGGGACGTAGGAGGGGGTTCTGGCGTAGGGTAGGGGGCTGTGGTGTGTGTTGAGGTGTGGGCTCAGGGAGGGAATTTGGGTGTGGGAGGGGATTCCAGGCTGGGGCAGAGGGCTTGGGGTCCTAGCCATGCTTACTGCAGCTTCCAAGAAGTAGTTGTCCCTGTAGTCCCATGGCACATGGGTGGCCAAGGAGGCTCTGCATGTTGCCCTTGAACCTGCAGGTGCTGCCTCCACAGCTCCCACTGGTTGCAGTTCATGGCCAATGGTAGCTGCAGAGCTGACACTGGAGACAAGGGCAGCATGTGGTACCTCCCTGTGCCTAGAGGCCATAGGGACCTTCATCAAGTCAGGGCAGATAGGGAGCCTGCCTTGCCCCTCTTGGGCCCAGGCTGCACCACCAACTGGATATTTTAATGACTGGTTGGTGTTGCTGACCAGAGCTGCCAAGGTCCCCTTTCAATTACTGTTTTGGAACCATATCTACAGTTCCCCTCCCTGCCACTAGCCCACCTGGAACACGAAGCTCAGGGAAGCACTAAGGCCTCCAGTCCCACCCTGTAGCACTAGGGTCCTGGCAGGCTCTCCCCTGCTGGAAGGGGATGTGAGTGTTCCAGTCCATTTTATCTCCTGTGTGGGCAGTGGAGCCCCAGCTACAGGGCTGCTCACAGTGCAGTCTAAGGCATGGCCAGGTGGGGAGGCAGCTGCTGCTGGGTTTCTGTGGCCTCACAACACCCACGGAGTGGGAGTGGTAGGAGGCGGGGGGTTGCATCAGGGCCTCCTAACCTTGTATCCTGCCTCCCCTATGATCAAACCCCATTCTGCAAGTCCGGGAAGAGTGAGAATCTTTACTACTGCACAAACCAAAGAGCCCAAACATACCTAAAGACTGTAATGAGGCTCCTTCCAGAATCTCCTTTGATGGGGAGGGCACGGGTAGCATTTAAAAATGTCTGGGTATGCCCCTGAATTAATATATCATTGACATTCAAGTAAGAGATGAGATAGCACCTTTTTATTTTCTTGCTTCTAAGCCCCATTCATTCCTTAATGGCTATATCTTAAAAAATAGTAGTTGATTCTGTAAACTGGAATTATATTTCTGCATGTGGTCCACAGAGGTGCTGCAACACTAGCATCTGGCCCACAGCATTGAAAAGGTTTGAGCACAATAGGTAGGAAAAGCTAGATGAAGTATCTCTGGTGAGTCTGCAGGAATTCTATGGGCCTCTCTTCTCCAGTGTTAATTAACCTGGCTATAATTTATGATAACAACAACCCAAAAGTACAACATACAAGCAGTAAGAAATAAATGAATTCAGGAAGACACAGGAAGAAGAGGTCAATGTCACTGAATCTTACTAAACCTCTGCCATCTTTCCATTTTATTACAATGAGCCATTTCCTAATACCTCTCACAGCTAAGATTCTGATGGACAGAAAATAGCAATTATTCATCAGATAGAAAATCTGCTTTAAAAACACTACAAAAAGGCTATTGTTTCATTTGTTATTGGCTGCTATGAGACTTTTACAGGTAAGCAACCCTCTTGAGCTTATCAAGCAAAGGGAAGAACTATGTACTTGTTAATAAAATTGAATAATTATATCTTCCCTGAGTGCACCAAGCACGTTCCATAAATCCTCTGAACTACAAATGAAACTAATTGGCTAAGAAAGGAGAGGCAGAATCTCAGAAGCAATGTGACTCCATGACTGCACAGAACTGATAAATCCTGTTCCAATAAATAATGTACCACTCTTCACTCCTAATTTATTTATCCAGACTATTAAACTTTTAGAAAAAAACTTTAAATCAAACTAAAGCCCTCGTTAAAAGAAAAAATACGATTCTTCTGAAATCTGTAGATAAAAGTTTAAGCATGACTGCTATATCTACCCACAGGAGCTTGAGTGAAACCAATGACCCCTGAATTCCTAATTTTAGCCACCCCACCCCCAACTGCATGACCTTTTCAAACCCACATTCTTCCATTCCCTGTACCTTCCACAGATGATGGTACAGATCTCCAGCTGTATAAATCAGCAAAGCTTCACTGAAGTCAATGGAGATATGTCAGTTCATACCTGCAGATGATCAGTTTACGTGTTTTGATTTAGTGGGATCTTCCAAACTGGATGACCTGTTTTAAGAATCAGAGTCCAATCCTAGCAGATGAGAGCATTCAGCACCTCGCAGATTTGGGCATTCAGCACCAAGTCTTAGGGCTTGCCCCTGCTCCCACAAAAAAATTGACAAAGCTCCTATTGACTCAATGAGTAAAGGAGCAAGCTTTTGTTTGTTGTATGTTAAGATGCCTTTGAACAGGCACAATACTTGTATTGTAATATTTAGAAGAACAATTAAGTGAAAATTTAATCAGTCATGTCACACAAAGTAAAACAGAAACTTTAAGGTAACTAGTGACAACTAAAATGTCCGTACCTTCAGTGAGATTATCCACCAGGCCATGCTCTCCTTGTTTATATTCTGTCATTGTAGCAAAGAATTTTCAGCTGATAAGTTAGCTACCAGCAGACAAGACCATGAATGTAATGTCCACATATTGCAAATGACAAAGAAAACTAAAATAAATATAAAATAAATATATCATAACAAATAATTAATAAAATGGATTATATAACTCAGGGGCTTTGCACTGCGATAGGGGCTAAATATACCAGAGGTGGGCAGTAATTTTTAATGGGGGGGTCACTCCAAGATTTTGGTAAGTGGCCAAGGGCCGCACTTCTGTGGAAGAGGCGTGGGGTCTGAGATGGTGGATAGGGTATAGACGGGAGCTTGGGATAGAGGACGAGGATGCAGGAGGGAATGTGGGCTCTTAAAGGGAGTTTGGGTGAAGGAGGGGGTTATGATCTGTGAGGCAGGAGTTTGAGGGGTGAGTTTGAGGGGTGAAGGGTCCAGGAGAGGTTATGGGTGCAGAAGAGGATTCTGACCTGGGGAAGGGGTACAGGGTCTGGGAGGGAGTTGTGACCTGGAGGAGGTGGGAAGAGGGTATACAAAGGGTTTGGATGGTGGCCTGGGGGTGGGGTGCCAGAGGCTAGCTCTGGCTGGGAGACGCTTACCTAGGTGGCTCCCAGCCAGCAGCTCTGCAGGCTCCCTGCCTGTATGCTGGGGCAGCTGCTCCACATGCCTCTGTTCCAGCACAGGAAGGGAGGGAGTAAGGAGGATTCATTCACTGCCCCTGCCTTCAGCAAATTTTCTCAGTTCCTATTGGCCGGAAACTGGCCAATGGGAGCTAGAGGACTTTGCTAGGGGTCGGGGTCAGCAAAGCTTTCTCCTCCCTGCTCAGACAGCATAACAATTTGCAGCCAGCCTGCTGTTAAAGTCTGCAGCTGCTTTGTAGTAAAGGTGCTGGCAAGGCGGCCCCAGGCCAAATATATTTCATCCTGGAATTAGTATCTTTGTACAGTTTTGATTTCCTACTGGACTGAGATATGAAGAAGTAATTCCCCAAACTGAAATCTAGTCCAGTTTCCTCCTTAATTATAGGAGTTTTAAATAGCTTGCTAACTAATGTTTCTTATGCTGACCAAGTACAATGGGAGGTTTTATTATAACTGAATTGCTCTTCTGAGCTGCAGATAACTGTTGAATGAATCCAAACTTTTTATTATTAAAAATTCTAAATTAATTTTCTTTTTAATATACAAAAGATAGCCTGTTCCCAACGTCCTATCCAAGGCATTCTTCTGCATCGTTAGAGGCATGAGAGCTTATTTTCTTACTCAAGCCAAGTCTGCACTGCCATTTTACTGTGCTGCAACTTTCTGGCTTAGTGTGTGAAAAAACACCCTCCACCCAAGTGCTGCAAGTTACCGCACTGTAAAGCATCAGTGTAAACCAGGCTACGCAGTAAGCTATGACCCTCGTAAGATGGTTTACCTAGGGCACTAAGAGAGCTCTCTCCTATGGCCACACTGCCGCATTAAACTGCTGCCACAATAGCTGTACTTTAAAGTTTCAAGTGTAGGCAACGCCTCAGTCTTACCATCACAGCTTCATGCCAAGGCTAGAGTTCTAAGAATACTAACCACCTTTTGGAATTTATCCGAACTCTCCCTGGTCAGACAGAAGGGAAGAACATAAGAACGACCATACTGGGTCAGACCAAAGGTCCATCTAGCCCAGTATCCTGTCTGCTGATAGTGGACAATACCAGATGCCTCACAGGGACGGAACACAACAGGTAATACTCACGTGATCCCTCCCGTCACCCACTTCCAGAGAAACAGAGGCTAGGTAGCAGCCATATTTAAGCCAAAACACTACACTGCACAGACAATTCTCCCAAAGGAAGATGAGAGAGAGAGAGCAAACCATGTGTGACAGATTTTAGTCACATTGGTTAATGTATCACTAGAAGATGCTCAGAGACTATGGTGATGAGGACAATAGAATAAGCAACATAACATAGCGGCTTTCTGCTTCCACTCCACTTCCAAGTCACATAGGACTAGGAGACAAGATACTGGAAGCAGCAACTTTAAAAACATATTTCTATTGGAATTTCATATACCAGATTTGAGGAAAGGGATGCCAGACTTCGAAGATTCAAGTAAAATCAAACTGAATTGCTGTATCATCCAGCCATTATTTCTAGTGTAAATCTTTTTAGGCAGAAGAGTCTGGACAGGTGTTTACTCAAAATGAGGAGAAAGCAGGATACAGATTTAGTCTGATTTATATTAGTTAGCTCTTATCAGTACTATCATGAGGTTTCATTATCATTTGTTATTATTATAAATCAAACTAAGGCTGCAGTTCTGGGGGCTTTTCTTGTCCTTTTTAGAACCCTGGCATTTCTGAACAACTACAGGATGAAAATGAGTTCTGTGATTGTTTTACTTTAAACTGGCACCTTAGAAATTTCCTTTGTGAAGGATTAAATTGAAGTCAGAATCTGTATTGGCCCTCTGAGAACTAGGATAAGGAGTATACTCTTTATTTTGGGGCAGAAAATAAGTGACTTCCATGTCCTATGGTCACTGGGTAAAAAGTGAAACCCCACCTGAGATGACTCATAACTAAGTTCTTTGAAATTTACAGATACTCTGTAAGACTATGTTTAGGAGGGGAACAAAAGAAGCCTTCACAGTCAACAGATATTTTGACTCTCTAAGTTCATAGAACAGTGATTCAGAATATTTTCCATACACGATCTTCCTCCCTTCTGTTCAGGACCCTCCCTCACTTAGCCAGGTGGTTGCAATCCCTGCTTCCTGTTTGTGCACTCCAGCTTGAGAGAACCCATGCTGAAGAGAGCTCCCACATGTTGGTCACCCATTTTGAGTCAATGAGCCGTTTTGAGAACGGCCATTTTCTTGGATTCAATGAGACAAAATGGTTACACCCTGTTAAATCCCTCTGGCTCCTACATAACTAAATAGGGTAGCTCAAATTGGTTAAGAAATGTATGTTGTTTTGTGGTTGAATGAATGGAGCTCTGCTAGTGCCTTTCTTTGTCTGTTGTAGGCAGAATGAACTGAAGGGTAGAGAAGGAAATCCTGATGGGAGTTGCCACTTTCAACCTGCCTTGACTGACAGATCAGGTTGTGCCTCCAGGAGGTGGAAGCAGAGAGACACCCTTTGTTATTGATATACAAGCTTTGCTTGCAAAGAAAAATGATTAGAATGGATTGACAATATTTATTCATCAAACAATTTATTTGCCAAATAACAGCAAAAATTAGCAAGTAGTATGTGCTAAATAATTTCATCAACCAACCAGCTGTAACCAGTATAATATTTGGGGATGAAGAGAGACTTGGAAGCTAGTTTAAGTCAATAAACCTATTTTGCCTCCTCAGAGCTCAGTTATATTGTTTTCTACGAAATGCTTGTCTGTCTCTTTCTGAAACATATTTGACATTTTAGGCTTTATAGCTAGCACTGCATGTAATAATTACCATTTATGGTTCACATACTCAGGGCTGTCTGGAGAGGATTGTGGGGCCTGGGACAACCCCTCCCCAGTACGTCAGGCATAGGACCTGGGGGAACCCCGCCCCCGCCCCCCCCCCCACACGCCGTACCCTGCTACACTCCTTCCTCAAACCCTGGCCCCTTCCTCGAGCAATACAGCCTGAAGATTACAGGGGGCCTGACACAGCAACAACAGAGGTCACCCTCCTGCACTCACCGCAGCGGTGGGAGTTAGAGCGGCCAGGCAGCCTGCTCCACTATGCCCCAACGCGCTGCCCTCCTGTGGGTTCCTTCCATAGGATGGTTGGGACAGCTGCTGTGGGGCCACTAAAAGTGCAGGGCCTGAGGTGACTACCACAAACCGTCCTATGGATGGGGTAGCTCTGCACGTACTAGGGATGTTAAAAGGTGTTTCATCAAATAAACATGTAACTGCTAAAAATGTCAGTGGTTGCATGATTATAAGATGGGGGGGGGGGGGAAGGCAGCTCTATAGGAGCCTGTGCTCACGGGGAGTCAGCTTTTAAGATGGCTCCCTGCGCACAGCAGGAGCCTGTGTGTAACCCTGAACCGTGTACACAGCTTCACTTTCACATCCCTAGCATGTACATGTTCTTTATGCTACTTTTAAATCTAGCACCTGTGTAATTTTAAATCTATAATCCAAATTAAGATTACATTCCTGGTTACATTCTGAAAACTAGATTTGGATTCAGTTGTCAACGCGACAAGATACAAACAAAACACCATCTGCAGAACAGGTTGCAACATGGATCCGCAATACCTCCTCCATTTTTTGGTTTCCAATTCAATCCCACCACAGGGACTCTTGAAAAGGTCAACTTCATAAGCCTGGAGAATAGGGACCCCCTTATCAAAAAATTTCAGTGATTCACAATCTTTTATGTATTTATCTTTATAAAATCCCTGTAAGGTAGGCAGTCTGTTCTACAGACACAGAACTAAAGCAGAAAAAGGCTAAATAACTTGTCCTGCAACATAAGAAAAATGGCCATATTGGGTCAGACCAAAGTTTGATGTAACTCAGTATCTTGTTGTCCAACAGGGCCAGGAACTTCAGAGGAAGTAAACAAAACAGGCAATCATCAAGTGATCTATTCCATATTGTCCTTTCCCCGCTTCCGGTCACTAAAGCCCGACTAGCATGTTGACCACCAGGCCACTTAAACACTTGCTCTATATTTTTTAAACAATTAAGTCAGAATTACCTTGTTGACATTAACAAAAAAAGAACTGTATTTCGGACCCAATACAGAAACATCTTATCCTATACTAATGGAGGTAGAATATGAAACACACCGACTGCTGGACTTCATCTGGATTGGAGCCAGACTATGACGTTAGCCTTTGTTATACAGGCAGTCCCCGGGTTACGTACAAGATAGGGACTGTAGGTTTGTTCTTAAGCTGAATCTGTATGTAAGTCGGAACTGGCGTCAGCTGCTGCTGAAATTGATCAGTTTCAACTGCGGCTGAATCTGGATGCCAGTTCTGACTTACATACAGATTCAACTTAAGAAACCCAGGCGTCCCCAAGTCAGCTGCTGCTGAAACTGATCAGCGGCTGATTCCAGAAAGCCCGGGGCAGAGCAACTCTGCCTCGGGCTTCCTGTAGTCAGCCGCTGGTCAGTTTCAGCAGCGGCTGACTTGGGGAAGCCTGGGGCAGAGCAGCTGGGGTGCTGCTGGGTTGCTCCAGTAGCGAGGCTCCTCGGCGCTTCTGGAGCAACCCAGCAGCACCCCAGCTGCTCTGCCCCAGGCGTCCTGATTCAGCCGCTGCTGAAACTGACCAGCAGCGGCTGACTTGGGGACGCCTGGGGCAGAGCAGCTGGGGGTGCTGCCGAGTTGGTCCGGAGCGGCGCTGCGGGACCAACCCGGCAGCCCCCAGCTGCTCTACCCCAGGGGTAGGCAAGAAAAGCCTGGTCTGCTGGGGGGGAGGGGCACTAGCTGCACACACACCCCCCAGCAGACCAGGGAGACGGGGGTGGCGGGACGCCCAAGTCCTCCACAGCTTTGCTCCGTCTCCCTGGTCTGCTGACCTGGGAGACGCGGAGCAAAGCCGCAGAGCACGCGGGCAGCGGGACAGTCCAGGTGCACCGCGGCTGTCCCACTGCTGGCGTGCTCCGAGGCTTTGCTCCCCATCTCCCTGGTCTGCTAGTCAGACCAGGGAGACAGGGAGCAAAGCCTTGGAGCACGCCCGCAGCGGGACAGCCCAGGCACGCTTGGGCTGTCCCGCTGCGGGCGTGCTCCGCGGATTTGTTCCCCGTCTCCCTGGTCTGCTGGTCGGGAGATGGGGAGCAAAGTCACGGAGCACGCCCGCAGCGGGACAGCCCAGGCGCGCCGCGGCTGTCCCACTGCGGGCGTGCTCCGAGGCTTTGCTCTCCATCTCCCTGGTCTGCTAGTCGGGAGACGGGGAGCAAAGCCGCAGAGCACGCCCGCAGGGGGACAGCTCAAGCGCGCCTGGGCTGTCCCGCTGCGGGCGTGCTCCAAGGCTTTGCTCCCCGTCTCCCTGCAGACCAGGGAGACGGGGAGCAGCTTTTCTCGCCCCTGAGGACAGGGGCAGTGGACCGCGGCGCATCTTGGCGTCCCGCCGCTCCAGTCCTCCGGGGCGAGAAAAGCCCCGTTCGTAACTGCGGATCCGACGTAAGTCGGATTCGCGTAACTCGGGGACTGCCTGTACTCTCATACACTTGAAAAGGCAGCTGCGTTTTTTAAACCAAGGGTTTCATTCACGAAAAGAGGGCTAAGAATATAGTTGAGTGACCAACGTGCTATAAAACAACATTCACACATTGTGTAGCATCAACACTGGGGTCTGGCCTTTCATAACAATAAAATAACATAGCAGGCAACTCTGATTTCCCCCCTTCAAACTTGATTACTCAGTCTTCTCTTCCCAGAGAACCCTCTCTCATCTCCCTTATCAGGGAGAGTAATGTGCTAGGTGATTTAACATGGGCCCTACGGTTACCAGCTTTTATTTGCACAAAACTGAATATCATTGCCTCCCTCCTGCTCCATCTCTTCTCTGAGGCCCAGCTCTCCGCCACCCCCGCTCACTCCATCCCCTCCTTCCTCTGTCACTCACTTTCCCCACCCTCATTCACTCACTCATTTTCATCAGGCTGGGAAAGGACACTGGAGTGCTAAAGGGGGTAAGGGCTCCAGGTAGGGGTGCCAGCTCTTGGGTAGAATCAGGGATGAGGGATCTGGGGTTCAAGAAAGGGTCTCCAGTCTGGGGCTGAGGGGTTCAGAGTGAGAGAAGGGGTTCTGAGCTGGGACTGAGGAGTTTGGGAGAGGGTCAGAGGTACAGGCTCTTGGTGGCCTTTACCTCAAGCAGCTCCCAGAGGCAGCAGCATTTCCCCACTTCGGCTCCTAGGTGGAGGTGCAGCCCCAGGTGCAGGTTCCACCCTGCAGTTCCCATTGGCCACAGTTCCCAGCCAATGGGAGCTGCAGAGCTGGCACTTGGGGTGGGGTCAGAGTATGGATCCTAATGGTTATCCTGGTGTTGAGGGAGAACATGCTGCTGCTTCTGGGAGCCAGATGGAGCCCAGGCAGGCAGGGACTCTGCCTTGGCCCCACTGCACTGCTGACCGGACTTTTACCAGCCCAGTCACAAGTACTGACTGGATCCACCAGGGCCCATTTTTGACAGTCAAAAATTGGACACCTGGCATACCTAATGGGACCAGATCCACAACTGACCTAAGTCAGACCATCAGCCTTTTGATGGTGGGGTGTTTAAGGCAAATAATTCTTTTTGCTCACCAACATGATAATACTGGCTCATTGAGCATGCATCTACACTGCACCATTATTTTGAGATAACTAGTATTATTTCAAAATAACAATGCAAGCACCTACACAGCCATTCCATTATTTTGAAATAACAGACAGCTCATTCTGAAATCTGTAAACCTCATTTTACAAGGAATAACGCCTATTCTGAAATAGCTATTTCAAAATAAGACGTGTATAGACACTCCACTGCTACTATTTCGAAATAGCCCTCACCAGGGCTCTTCTAAGTTATTCCTCCCCAGTGCCTCCTGAGGCTCTAAATTGAGATAGCAGGCCTACATTAGAGAAGCCTGCCTCTGATTAATTTTGAGGCTTCCCTGCAGTGTAGACGTGCTATTTCGAAATTAGCAGTTTCAGAATAACTATTCCGGAATAGCTTATTTTTAAATTTATGTGCAGTGTAGACATAGCCTGTATCAGAAATACAATCCTAAACCTGAACACCAAGAATAAAACTCTTGGGCTTTAAACACTTGATAGGATATGGGCTCTGATTATATTAATCTACAGCACAGTAGTTAGCAGACTATTATAAAATATCCATTCTTCCTTTCCTTTTTTCCTCCTCCTTTTATCCCTCTTTTCTTTCTTCTTTAGCAAGTCCATATGAACTCTCTAATGGCTGCCATTTCATATATTTTTCAGGGTAACTGAACAACATATTTAAATGTAATGTGGCTTACTACTAATTTATATAGCTTTATAAAATATCCTAATTTATATAAGCGGCGAGGAGTCCTGTGGCACCTTATAGACTAACTGAAGGGTAGGAGCATAAGCTTTCGTGGGCAAAGATCCACTTCGTCAGATGCATCTGACGAAGTTGCATCTGACGAAGTGGGTCTTTGCCCACGAAAGCTTATGCTCCTACCCTTCAGTTAGTCTATAAGGTGCCACAGGACTCCTCACCGCTTTTGCAGATTTAGACTAACACGGCTACCCCTCTGATACTAATTTATATAGCTTTACTTGCAGGGTTCAGTGTATCAGGTATTAATTACCAATGTGCACTTGCAAGTGATAATTAAAGTTAGTTGCACATGAATCCACTTATCCCCCTCTCACTTGAACCCATCTGAAAGCTGGTGCTGATTCTTTCAAGATGTGACTCTTTTGCACACATGCTATTCTTGTCAGACTCCTCCACATTCTAGTCACCTGTGAAAGCAGTTTCCTGCTGCCATTGCTTGAAGCCACTTATCCACCAGCATTGTTGTACAGATGTTTGATTTTTGTTCTCACCTTTGTGAGAATGCTCATTTAAGCAGAGTATCATATTACTGCTATTTCACTGACAGCAGCTTCCTTTCTTCAGTAGATCTTGTGTTTCTTAATATACTGAATTTGTTTTGTCCTTCTAAGGCTAATAACATTTCTCCAACTAAACCCAAAAAACACAGCTTCCCTTTTGCTACAATATTTGTATCAGAGTTACAAACCACTATACTTGTATAGCTTCTCTGAAAACAAGCAGAGGCTGTGAATCAAAGGACTAGCCAAAAAGAGAAATAAATTAGTGAAAGAATGTCTGGATAGTTCTGTCATGGGAGACAGACTCAAAGAGTAAGTGCAGGATCTCATTTGCTTGCTGGTGGGTTTTGGGGCCTTATCTGAAAGTTTGATACCTCATGAGCTACAGAGGCTCAGAAGAGTTTTCACACAAGAGAGAACATGCCATAACACACTCCTAATAATTTGCTTAGTCCACACCATTTCACTCAGACAGAATTTTTTTGTAAAATGTTGCATGTGCTGGAGTGCTATGTACAGAATGTCCTGAGTTTGGGGATGTTTAAATAGTGCCTAAATGAACAAATGAGGAAAAGTACGTACAGTATGATGGCGGCTAATTTGGCTACGACAAATCAGGAAAGAGATCTTGGCGTTATCGTGGACAGTTCTCTGAAAACTTCCACACAGTGTGCAGCGGTGGTCAAAAAGGCAAATAGGATGCTAGGAATTATTAAGAAAGGGATAGAAAATAAGACACTGAATATCTTACTGCCCCTGTATAAAACTATGGTACGCCCACATCTTGAATACTGTGTACTGATGTGGTCTCCTCACCTCAAAAAAGATATTTTGGCCTTGGAAAGGGTTCAGAAAAGGGCAACTAAAATGATTAGGGGTTTGGAACGGGTCCCATATGAGTAGAGGTTAAAGCGACTGGGACTTTTCAGTTTAGAAAAAAGGAGACTGACGGGGGATATGATAGACGTATATAAAATCATGAGTGGCGTGGACAGGGCTGATAAAGAAAAGTTATTTATTAGTTCCCTAAATAGAAGAACTAGAGGACACCAAATGAAATTAATGGGTAGCAGGTTTAAAACTAATAAAAGAAAGTTCTTCTTCACACAGCGTGTTGTCAACCTGTGGAACTCCTTGCCAGGGGAGGCTGTGAAGGCTAGGACTATAAGGGTACGTCTAGACTACATGCCTCTGTCACCAAAGGCATGTAGATTAGGCTACCAGACATAGGAAAATGAAGCATCGATTTAAATAATCGTGGCTTCATTTAAATTTACATGGCTGCCGTGCTGAGCCGACAAACAGCTGATCAGCTGTTTGTCGGCTCAGCGCGATAGTCTGGACACGCGGGTGGCGACATCAAAGGTATTTGTCGACCACCCAGGTGTCCCTCCTGGGATGAGGTTTACCTGGGTGGTCGACAAATACCTTTGATGTCACCACCCGCGCGTCCAGACTATCGCGCTGAGCCGACAAACAGCTGATTAGCTGTTTGTCGGCTCAGCGCGGCAGCCATGTAAATTTAAATGAAGTGGCGATTATTTAAATCACCGCTTCATTTTCCTATGTCTGGTAGCCTAATCTACATGCCTCTGGCAACAGAGGCATGTAGTCTAGACGTGCCCTAATAGATTTTAAAGAGAAGCTAGATAATTTCATGGAGGTTAGGTCCATAAAAGGCTATTAGCCAGGGGATTAAATGGTGTCCTTGGCCTCTGTTTGTCAGAGGCTGGAGAGGGATGGCAGGAGACAATTCGCTTGATCATTGTCTTCGGTCCACCCTCTCTGGGGCACCTGGTATTGGCCACTGTCGGCAGACAGGATACTGGGCTAGATGGACCTTTGGTCTCACCCAGTACGGCCATTCTTATGTTCTTATGTAAGTAGGCTTATCGGTTAATCTAGTCGACTACTTGCATTCCCTCCCCATTGCTGCCTCTGTATCAGAGCAACAAGTGGAGGGAGCAGGAGGCGGTGCTGGGGGAGCCAGTTTAAAAGCCCCCCCCAGTACCAGTTCTGCAGTGCCATCTGCCCACCCCCCACTCTGCTGCCTCCATCAGAGGCAGCAGCATGGGGGGGAAGACAGGAGAGGCTACCGCAAAGCAGCCTCTGTCCATGGCAAGCTTGGGCCCAATGCAGACAAAAGCTGTTCCCCAGCAGCTTCCCCTGCCCATTCGGCCCAGCAGCCTCTGTCTGTGGGGAGCTCGCCACCTTCCCTTCCCCCCCCCCGCCGCCTGTATTACAGCCTGCAGTGCAGAGCAGCAGGCAGCTGGTCCATGAGGGAAGCTAGTTTTTAAACTGGCTCCCTGTGCACATCGGCTCCCGCCTGCCGCCCCACGTTGCTGCTTCTGATAGAGAGGCAACAGCGCGGAGTGCCAGGGAGCTCTCCAGGAGTGGAGCCAGATTGCACTGGCCGCTGGCCCCGCCCCCGGGGACTATTGACCAGACGACTAACCGCTAAGAATTCATGTAGATAGTCGACTATTCTATTACCGCTATCTAATATCCCTAGGACAATTACAAGATGGCTCCACATAGTCCAATCCAATGACAGAGCCGCATGGACATGGGAAATAAATGGCATCCTGTACATATACGGTAGGATGAGACCAGAAAGGAAGATTACTGACCTGTGCAGTAGCTGAGGTTCTTCGAGAGGAGTGTCTCTGTGGGTGCTCCACTCCAAGCATTGGTGTATCTCTGCACCTTTGCTCGGTGATTTCTGCAGCAGTGTCCCTCCAGTTCATGCTTGCGTGGAGTCTCTCTTGCGACACCCTCCCTCCGGTGTTCAAAGTACCACACATGCGACTTGGAACACTCAGGTCCAGCATAACTCCGAAGTAGAAAGGAGGAGGGTGATAGTGGAGTACCCAGAAGGACACTCATCTTGAAGAATCTCAGGGTATGTCTACACTACAAAGTTAGTTCGAACTAACGAATGTTAGTTCGAACTAACTTTAATAGGTGCTACACTAGCGCTCCGCTAGTTCGAATTTAAATCGAACTAGCGGAGCGCTTAGTTCGAACTAGGAAAACCTCATTTTACGAGGATTAAGCCTAGTTCGAACTAGCTAGTTCGAATTAAGGAGTGTGTAGCCCCTTAATTCGAACTAGTGGGAGGCTAGCCCTCCCCAGGTTTCCCTGGTGGCCACTCTGGCCAACACCAGGGAAACTCGTCTGCCCCCCTCCTGGCCCCGGACGCCTTAAAGGGGCACGGGCTGGCTACGGTGCCCGTGCCAGGTGCAAGCCTGCCAGCACCCAGCCAGCAGACCCTGCACCTGGCACGGATCGAGCCACCCACCCGATGCCCCCCAGCCCTCCCCCTCTTCCCGGGACCAGGCTGGCGGCTCCCGGGAGCTTGCCCGGGACCGCAAGAGGCGGGCACCCGCCTGGGCTAGTGCGGACATCGTGGACCTCGTCCACGATCTCTGCACTAGGCACAGGAAAGTGGCCGGCTAGGGCAGGAGAGCTGCCAGCCTGGCCACCCAGGAGCAGGTGTGCATGAAAATCAAGGTGGTCCACTGCGACCCCCGACCCTGAGCTTACAATGGCTGTCCTGGGTCAGACCAAAGGTCCATCTAGCCCAGTAGCCTGTCTGCCGACAGCGGCCAACCCTAGGGACCCTGGAGGGGATGGACCGAAGACAGTGACCAAGCCATTTGTCTCGTGCCATCCCTCTCCAGCCTGCCACAAGCCTTGGGCAGGGACACCACTCCTACCCCCTGGCCTATAGCACTCCATGGACCCAACCTCCATGACTTGATCTCACTTCCCTTTAAACTCTGTTCTAGTTCTAGCCTTCACAGCTTCCTGCAGCAAGGAGTTCCACAGGTTGACTCTTTGCTTTGTGAAGAACAACTTTCTGTTACTAGTTTGAAGCCTGCTACCCATTCCTTTCCTTTGGTGTCCTCTAGTCCTTCTTTATGGGAACTAATGAAGAACTTTTCTGTATGCACCCTCTTCACCCAACTCCTGCTTTTAGAGACCTCTATCCTGTCCCCCCTCCGTCTCCTCTTTTCTAAGCTGAAAAGTCCCAGTCTCTTTAGCCTCTCTTCATATGGGACCTGTTCCCAACCCCTGATCATTTTAGTTGCCCTCCCCCTCCCAGCCTCTCTCTTCCCCTCTCCCACCTCCTTTTCCCAGTCTCCCCCAGTTTTGTTCAATAAAGACAGATTTCATTTTTGAACACAATTGTCCTTTATTTTGTACATCAAGAAGAGAGGCTAGGGAAGGGTAAGTGGAAGGAGGTGAGGGAGGAATGGGGTACGCACCCCCGATGGGGAGTACTGGGCTGGCTCTGCGTGCTTCTGGGGGTGGAAGCTCTCCTGCAGCCCCCCAATTGCCCCCTCTCCCCAGATGGCAGCCTGCGGCAAGTGCAGCCGGGCTGATGGCCGAGTGGTGTGATGTGCCCAGTGTGGGTAGTCCGGGCAATCCAAGCCAGGACTGCTTTGCAAGCGGGACACCCCTGAGAACTGTCTGTCCGGGGTGGGGGTCGGGACCCTTTAAGCGCAGCCCTCGGCTAGCCTGAGACAGCATCTCCACGCTCTAAGTCCTCCTCTGATGCCCTGCCGGCACTGCTTCCGGCCATCCTTAACCCCAGTTCAGGGTCCACTCAATGTGGACATGCTAGTTCGAATTAGCAAAACGCTAATTCGAACTAGTTTTTAGTTCTAGACGCGTTAGTTCGAATTAGCACTGTAGTGTAGACGTACCCTCAGTTACTGCACAGGTGAGAAACCTTCCCTTCTTCTTTGAGACATATCCCTGTGAGTGCCCCACTCCAGGTGACTGAGCATGGCTGGGAGAGACGTCAGAGTTGGCAAAATAGCTGTGGGTAGTACCGCCCTGCCCAGTGATAGATCTGCATTAGACGCCTGAGTTATGTAGCGAAGACCACATGGCTGCTTTGCATATGTGGACACTGCTTTGGTAGAATGTGTTCTTATGTGCTGAGGTGATTGCACTCCATAAGGTTGATAGCAGAGTCAAATACATTCTGCGCAGGGCCAGCTCTAGGCACCAGTAAATCAAGCACGTGCTCAGGGCAGCACATTTCCAGGGGAGGCATTTCCGGGTAAGCAGCCACTCCCGGCCCCGCCCCACCAATTTTAAAGGGCCGCGGGAGAAGCCATGCGCACCCGTAGCTGCTGGCCACCCTCTGCCACCTGCTGCTGCCTAGCTCCGCTGCCTATTTCGGGTCAGCCCTGCCCATGGGGGGCCGGGGCAGGTTCATGGGGGATAGCCCCGGTGCATGAAGCGCAGTCTGCCCTTCACCCAGGGCCATGGCAGCTGCAGGGGGGGCCGGGCACCCACCGGGGCCCCTGAGCCCTGGGCACAGCCACGCGGACCGCGCTGGACAAGGCCCTGCAGGCGCTGGAGAAGCTGTAGGTACTGGTGGAGCAGCCAGGCCTGGGGCTGAGGAACAGCGCCCCCCGCCTGCCCCAGCTCCTGCCCCAGACACGCCGGCAACTGCTGCTGATCTGGGGCCAGCCCGGGCCCAGCCTGAGCTGCCTCTGGGAGGCTGGCTACTTCACCGTCTTCATCAGCAACCTCCAGAGCAAGGCCAAGCAGGCCACCATGCTCTTCAAGGGAGACCCCAAGGGAATTTGTCAGGAGGTGGGGAGAGCCCATGGATGACTGGGGCTGTGGGTCAGGAGTGAGGGGCACCAGCAGCTGAGCTAGTAAGTCCCAAAACTTATCTTCTAAAGTTATTAGAATTTATAGCAAGACATGATTTTTTCCACTCTAAACACGGCTATAGCATTACGCATTCTTTTAACATTACCAGTATCAGTGGCTTCTGGTGAGCGCATTTTCTCAAAACTGAAATTACTAAAAAATTGAGGTCCACCATGTCTCAAAATCATTTGTCAGGACTTGCATTAATTTCAATTGAAAGTACATTGCAAAAAATTTAGATTTTACTGAATTATTAAAAGGCTACGTAAGTATAAAAACCAGAAAAATTAAGTTCATATAAATTCTTTTAATTTATGAGAAACTGGGTGCACCGGAAGATACTAACATTTTTCATTACAGTGGATAGTTGAACCCAAATTGTTTGTAATTGTGATATTGTTAAAATTAAATGAGTAAACTAGTAGGAAATTGTTTTATTTCACTAACTACAAATTTTCTGTTTTCATTTTTTTAAATTTTAAGCAGTCAAAACAAAACAAAACAAAAACATTACAAAGTGCAAATGTGTAAAACCCAACAAAAAGAAGGGGAGGGGTATGTTTTGCTTGGAGCGGCAGAAAACCTAGATTCCGATGTCCAGTTAGAGACTTTGTGTCGATATAGGGTTGCCCTTGGATCATTCAGCAAAGAGCTTTGGTGACGTTATGAATGGTATCGTTTGGCCTATATAGTAGAATCATAGAATACTAGAACTGGAAGGGACCTTGAAAGGTCATGAAGTCCAGTCCGTTGCCCTCATGACAGGACCAAGTACCATCTAAATCATCCCTGATTGATGTCTATCTGACGAAGTGGGTCTTTGCCCACGAAAGCTTATGCTCCTACACCTCAGTTAGTCTATAAGGTGCCACAGGACTCCTCGCCACTTTTTCAGGGACTGTGTCAGCAATCAGGATGGGGAGTCACACTTAGGGTGCGTCTAGACTACATGACTCTGTCGACAGAGCCACGGTCAATGAAGCGGAGATTTAAATAATCCCTGCTTCATTAAAATAAAAATGGCCATCGCGCTGTGCCAACAATCAGCTGATCTGGCACAGCACGGCAGTCTAGACAAGGGAAGCCTTTGTCGACCGCTCCAGTAAACCATTTTTATTTTAATGAAGTGGGGATTATTTAAATCCCCGCTTCATTGACTATGTCGAGTTAACTACTTTACACGTCTCTGTCAATGGAGCCATGTAGTCTAGACGCACCCTAAGAGTCCATTCTGTCCAGAGTTGGAGGCAGATTAAAGTGACTTCTCCATTAAGGAATATGTGATTCTCCCAGACATCGGACACACTGGCTGTCTGTGTCAGAGATGGGCATTGCCTCGCTGCAAGAAGTGCATTTCTTGGAGCCCGGGGAGCTGGGCATTCTGCTGACGGAAGTCCCTTTAAAGGACACTGAAGTGGAGTTTTGAGGATTTTTGTAAAACTGGTAATGAACCGAGTGAGCTATTCTAAGATTGAGAAAACAACTAATTAGAAGATGGCTGAAGAGCGTGATCTGCTGCACCCCACCTCAAGCCAGGAACAACAGAAAGAGACCCGAGGACTCTGAGTCACATATACAGTATTTAAACACTGGGGAGTTGCAAGACAGACTCTGTGCAAGCACAACCAATGTCCCCTCTAATCTTTTCCATCTATGTGCAGAATGATTTTTTTGTGTGCACCGAAGCATGCATGAATGTGAACCACCAGTAGAAACAAAAACCTAGCTGTGGGCACTCTGCTAATCAGCTGGGCAGCATTTGAATCTCTCCTGAGCAGACGCACAAGTGCGCAGTTCGAGGGAACACAGAGCATGATCTGGAAGGACACGGCTGCAGAAATCTCTGAGCAAAGGCGCAGGGATGCACCAATCCCAGGAGCGAAGCACCCACCAGGATATCTTGTTTAGTTCAGCTACGTGGACTAGTTTATAATCCACACCAGTTTTATAAAACCTACAAATCCCTATAGTCAGACAATTTCAAAAGCAGATTATTTGGTAGAAGATACATCTCTCAGGAAGGAGTGGCAGCTCCCAAGAAATGTTCTCCTCTGAGAAGAGCCTCTGAACAGCTCAAGAGTTACAGAATCTATGATCACTTACTTTAACTTGTGCAATGTTTCATCATAGCCATCCGTATTACATAGCAACCAGTTTTTGTTGTAAAACATATTTCCTTGCATCTTGCAATGCTGACAGAACACACACAAATAACCTGCATACACAAAATTAGCATTTCCTCCAGTACTACGAAACAGGTTAATTTCCCCTTGATAACTAGAGTCTTATGAACGTGTAGTCCCCTTACTAAAGGGGCCTCTGTTGTATTCTAAAAGACCCTGCGTGCTACAATCCAGACTACAATTCCCATGAGCCCTTGGAAAGAAACAGGAAGGGAGGACTCTGGGGGGAGAGAGGAGGCTCTCTCCATGTGCTTGAAGAAAGAGGCCTAGCAGTCTGAGACTCTGCCTTGGAGTTTTGGAACTGAAGGGGGAGCCAGGCTACTACCAAGGACATTGACCCAGTGCAGGGGCTGTTGGATGCAGCTACTGGATGCCTGTTGGAACTGGGAGTTAGCAGGCTGCTTCCTATAGGCACAGCATGAGGCAATAAGTTTGGGCCTTGCTGGAAGAGTGCTGCCTGGGACAGAGCTGCTGTTTAGCCTGGACCAAATCCTCACTACAGCTGCAACATCAGCGCCAACGCAAGCAAGTGTCTGGGACTGAGTCTAGGGGTGCGCACACTCTGGGGTGGAGTCACTGTTGTCTAGCTATATAAGCTTCAGTTATTGTTATGTGTTTTATTAATGCTATTCCTTGCTATTCTGTTAATCCCTGTTTATTTAAGTTAAGTAAAGACTGTTTATTTTAAAGTATTCTATTAGATCCAGCTTTATGTTGGAATGAGTATATTCCTGGAGGCTCTCAAGGCACACCAGTGTGTGTACAAGGCCAGCCAGATGGAGGCACTGCCATTTTACATTCATTGTCAGCAAGGGACTGCAGCAAGGGGGTGGATAGGGCTTTCCCCAACTAAACACCATCACCACTGGGGTGCTCAGGATCTCTTTTAGGTTAAAACATCTGGCCCCCAGGCACACCTGTGAGTGTGACCTGCTCACCAGTAACCCGGGGAGGAAAAAGGGGGTTACAAACATTATCTGAGATGAACCTGTTGGGTCTGTCAATTTGCACTACCTGCCACAGTTTCTTTGATTAGCCACAATGTCTGCACAGCTGGAGCACTGGCCAACATCTTTGCACCTATGGATACCAAGGAGTTGGTTTCATATGTGCTGCACGGTACAGGATTTTCTTGTTAAATCCAGATATATCATCTTATATTTCTTAAAGGGAGATAATTAAAGTCTGACATTGCATAAAGTAGGAAAAAAATCTGACATCTGGATTCACAGCCCTCCAGCCAATGGTTTATTGAATTACTGTATTTGAAGATTCTTATTCCTGTGCTTTTTATTATTAAGAAGAGCCAACTACTGGTTAGCTTTAGGATGGAGATTGTTTGTTTATTTTATTTATAATACTAGCTCAAATTCTGCTCCTACACCCTTATGTTTGTATGGGTACATCTACACTGCACGTTTATTTTGAACTAAGCTGTTCCGGAATAGTTACGTGTACACTGTGGGAAGCCTCAAAATTAGTCCAAGGGACTGAAACTGACCAGCAGCAGCTGAATCAGGACTCTTGGGGCAGAGCAGCTGGGGTGCTGCCGGGTTGGTCCGGAGCGGCGCTGCGGGACCAACCTGGCAGCCCCCAGCTGCTCTACCCCAGGGGTAGGCAAGAAAAGCCTGGTCTGCTGGGGGGGGGCACTAGCTGCACCTCCCCCCAGCAGACCAGGGAGACGGGGGTGGCGGGACCGCCCAAGTCCTCCACGGCTTTGCTCCATCTCCCTAGTCTGCAGACCTGGGAGACGCGGAGCAAAGCCGCGGAGCACGCCCGCAGGGGGACAGCTCAAGCGCTCAAGCGCGCGGGCGTGCTCCGAGGCTTTGCTCCCCATCTCCCTGGTCTGCTGGTTGGGAGACGGGGAGCAAAGCCGCGGAGCACGCCCACAGGGGGACAGCTCAAGCGCGCCCGGGCTGTCCCGCTGCGGGCGTGCTCCAAGGCTTTGCTCCCCATCTCCCTGCAGACCAGGGAGACAGGGAGCAGCTTTTCTCGCCCCGGAGGACGGGGGCAGCGGACCATGGCGCATCTGGGCGTCCCGCCGCTCCCGTCCTCCAGGGCGAGAAAAGCCCCGTTCGTAACTGCGGATCCGATGCAAGTCGGATCCGTGTAACTCGGGGACTGCCTGTACTCAATAATACCATTTTTAAGAGAATAAATTAAAAGTCACTTTGTAACGGAAAACTGAAATATTCCATTCTAAAAAGGCTGAAACAGAATACTTTGACCTTCTCGGAATGCACCATTCTGTTCTCCCCTTGCAAAAAAACCCCTCAATTTGTTGTCAAAAATTACACTTTTGTGCAAAATATTGTGTTTTGGATAAATCAGGATTTTCCAACAGAAGACCATTTTGTAAGAAAAATTATGAATATAGTATAAGCCTCATTCAACTACATCAATGTACACAACTTATGTCATGATGTAGATAAATTTTATTCTCAGATATTATACGAAACAAAGTGAAGGCCTTAAGGAGAAAAAAACAATTTGAATATAAGAAAGAAAAGGATAATGTGCCTAAAATCTTTATAGATGTAGCTGGAAAGAAATAGGCAAAATAAAGTAAGTTCACCGTAAATAATGCAACATGAATGTTATCTGATGACTGCAGTACTATGAAGTTAGATGGCTCTGTAATGATGATAAATATGCTAGTTTTTGAGAAAGTGACAGAAAATTATTCCCTTATCATTGTGATGTTATTCATGTAGCACAGACATGTTTAAGACACAAAAGGCTTAAAGGCTCAAAAAATACGAAAAAAATACACACAGAACTGTAATATTTTGGATCTCTATCTTGGAATGCATTTTTAATCAACCACTCTTAGGAAAACAAGTACCTCATTAGTGAGGTAAAAACAAATTACAGATGCACTTTTCAGGAGAGGATGTTATTCTATGAAAATTGCTATAATTACTGGAGATGACCCTCTAAAGTATTAGTCATCCCTAGTTGTCAGAATCCTAGCCAGCCCTTAATGACAGAATATTCTAACTGCAAGTGTCACAATGCCTGTAACAGCTCACTTAGGAAATGAATGTCAGGTTTATTGCCCTTCCTCTTCCCCCCCGCAAAAGGCACAACCTTTCTCTATGCATACAAGTAAACTAGAAGTGTAAGACATATGTGAAAGGTCTAGCTAATTAAGAGAATGTGAATTAAATGTATTCCTCTTGCAACTCCAGTGAAGAGTATGGAATTACACATGAGGTGAATCTGGCTATGCGTGAGGGAAAGAGGGAGAAGGATGTGTGATGTCTTTTTAATGTTTTGCCATTTCTTAAGTTGTATTTTCACTTGGATTTGAAGCATGTTTATGGGCCTGATCCAACTGTCTTTACACAGGCAAAACTCCAATTGAAGACAATATGCATTTCGTCTGAATTACAAGTAACAAGTAAAAGATTGGGTTGTGCATGTTAGAGCAATTCCTTTTAATTGAAAAATGCCTTTTAAAAACATCAAACAAGTACTTCACACAGAATTGTGTTTCTGCATGGGTCACACTGACATAAATGGACAGGGGCATTTTGCGTAGCGTTGTCTGAGGCAGGCTTCTGACATATTTAAATAGACACCTTCCTGCCTTAGGCTTTAGAATGCTGCAGTAGTCTATACAGGAAAAAAAACCCTCTTATCTCAACACAAATATTGAAATCAACTAGGAGACAATCCTGCAATGCATGTTAAATCCACAAAGCCATGAAAAAGAGTCTATGGCTATTGTACCTTCATATATACCTGTTTAACATCTCTCCATTTTTCTTTTTCTTTTTTAAACAGTTTTCTTTCTTTCACTTTACTGCTGCCATACATGAACCTTCCCTCCTTCTACCTGTTTCCGTAGAGAAGGATTACTCCTAATCATTTATCCTTTGTTTTCCTGTCTAACTTATTTCAAGAAGCAACAAGTAAGACAAGTGACCTATTTATGAGAGAGAAAATGCAGCACTAATATTAAATATGTATGTCCCCTATAACTTTGACCATTGCATAAGGTTCATAACTCCCTATTTACACGCTAAGACAGACAATGTGGTCTCTCTAGGGATGGAACAAGCAAAAAAGAACTTAACCAAATAGCACAAATATCACCCGTTTCCAGAGAAGAATGTTTCTGAAGAACAATTGAAAGCATTCAGCTGTCAGATAGCTAGGGGATATGTATTTTAAAATGAAGACATAGGGAGACATAGTGAACAAATGATTTGGGTTATATTTTCAGTCATGTGACCTACGTGAGCCATTTTGTTGGGATTCTACAGCCTTCACGCCCTTTGCTGTTCATCTCTCAGTGCTTCCTGGGAAAGACTAGGAGGAAAAAAAAACCCCTCTCTTCAACAATCATTGTTCCAAGCAAAAATACACGCGTTCATGTGTCTGTAGATGTCCTAGCTGCAGCACAATAGGCTCCTGATATCAGGAGTCCCCTAGGCCACAAGTTAATTCAAATAATAAAAATAAATATTAGGTAATAACAGGCCACATACCTAGTCACACAATTAACTTCCATGTTCTTGCAGCGCTACACTCTGGAAATTATGTACTGGACACATTTCATTCATTATAGGAATCCCAAATTTGGCCTTTCCACTAGAGATTCATTTGTATTGGACTTCAACCTTTAAAGGCATATTAGGCTAAAGGTATACAACAATTATCCGAATTTCTTCTGTGAGCTTGTCATGTAGATTAGGAGACCTACAGTTTTGGTGAAATGGAAATTATCTCCAGTCACACATCTAGTTAATATATTTTAGCCAAAAAATATTTGTGTGTGGGAGGAGATAAAGACAAAAAGCACATTGCATTTAAATGTTACATATTGCTGCCTATGGGATGACATTTCTTACAAGCATGAATTCAATCACTGGCTGATTATGGAATGTTAGTAACAGACTGGAGTAAACAGAACATTTACATTCTGCATGATGACAACAGAGTAATTCTACAACTTCTAAACAAGCCTAATCAATAGTATGTTTGTCTGACAAGAGAATCACCTCTCTACCACTTTTACCACTAAATTACATCATTCCTTTTTAACCGTCTATGGGAACCTTACAGGAAATGCTAACAGAAGGTATTTATGAACACAGAATCGATTATTAAAATAAAAATTTCCCTTTACTGTCTGTCCACCAGCTGCTCTCTGATTAAAATAGTAAAACTAAATAACATCACAACACGAAAAAGTCAGAGCTTTCCAAGAGCAAACAAGTGTGTCAGAGGGACTGGTGGTTCAGGACGTCTGTGCATCCACAGGGCAGACTGCTCTGTCTGGCTATCAATCAATCAATCATATACAGGCAGTCCCCGGGTTACATACAAGATAGGAATTGTAGGTTTGTTCTTAAGTCGAATCTGTATGTAAGTCGGAACTGGCATCCAGATTCAGCCGCTGCTGAAACTGATCAGTTTCAACAGCGGCTGAATCTGGACGGCAGTTCCGACTTACATACAGATTCAACTTAAGAACCCCAGGCATCCCCAAGTCAGCTGCTGCTGAAACTGATCAGCGGCTGATTCCAGGAAGCCCGGGGCAGGGGCTTCCTATAGACAGCCGCAGGTCAGTTTCAGCAGCGGCTGACTTGGGGACGCCTGGGGCAGAGCAGCTGGGGTGCTCCTGGGTTGGTCTAGTAGCGCCGAGGAGCGGCAACGCTACTGGACCAACCCAGCAGCACCCCAGCTGCTCTGCCCCAGGTGTCCTGATTCAGCCGCTGCTGAAACTGATCAGCAGCGGCTGAATCAGGACTCCTGGGGCAGAGCAGCTGGGGTGCTGCCGGGTTGGTCCAGTAGCGCCAAGGAGCGGTGCTGTGGGACCAACCGGCAGCGCCCCACCTGCTCTACCACAGGCCCGGGGCTTTGCTCCACCTCTCCCTGGTCTGCTGGGGGGGGGGGGGCGCACTAGCTGCATCCCCCCCCCCCAGCAGACCAGGGAGACGCTGAGCAAAGCGGCGGAGGACCCGGGCGGGACCGCGGCGCTGATCTGGCTCCTCTCCCCCCCTTCCCAGCAGACCAGGGAGATGCAGAGCAGCTTTTCTCGCCCCGGAGGACGCGGGTGGCGGGACCAGGCATCCCGCCGCTCCCGTTGTCCGGGGCGAGAAAATCCCCGTTTGTAACTGCGGATCCGACATAAGTCGGATCCGCGTAACTCGGGGACTGCCTGTATATGCAGGTCATAGCCATGTGATAATTTGTATATATCATTATCTTTAGACAATGGAAAGAGAAGACCCCATGGACAGCTTGAGATATACTCAGATGTTGGGAGATCACTAATTCCATGATCCCCTGCCTTCAAGCTCCCCAATAGAATCACACTGCTGAGGAACTTGAACAGCAGACGCCCTGGGATAACCCAGGAAGTCATACAGGAATGACAGACTGAATGCAGCTTGAAGGCGTATTATTGTTTGTATGAATCGCCTGCAGGGCTTGGATAAGTGTTTCAGTACAACACAGCATTCAGCCCCATACTTTCCTTCTAGCCCTCAGCAAGTGCTCTTCCCTTCCACAGATTCCTGCATTTCCAGAGAGCACTTCTCAGGTCTGGTTTGGTCAGAGATCTCTGTCCATAGAGGGGAATCCTAAGGGTTTAACCTTCTACCACTTTGTGCTTTGGCACAGGAGAGGCGGAAGCAGACACAGAATTGGAGGTGAGAACCTCTCTCAGTCCCTGTCTTTGGCTGCAGTGAGAGTAAAGCTGAAGGGCTAGGTAAACACTGGGGCTATGTCTACACTAGGTTTGTTTGGGGTTTTTTTTGAGAAAGAGCCAATGCAAATGAAGTGCTCATTAGCATTTTCTTGCACTTCATTTGCATAATCTCTTCCAATGCTTTTTGCACAAGAGGTTTTTGCGCAAAAACTAGCAGTGTAGATGGATCCATTTTGCGCAAAAAACCCTTTTGCTCAAGATCCTTATGCCTCAAAAAAGGAGGTATACAGATCTTGTGCAAAAGGTTTTTTTTGCGCAAAACGGTTCCGTCTACACTGCTAGTTTTTGCACAAAAACCTCTTGCTCAAAAAGCATGGGAAGAGATTATGCAAATGAAGTGTGAGAAAATGCTAATGAGAGCTTCATTAGCATTGCCTCTTCTGCAAAAAAAAAAAAAACAAAAAAAAAAAACCTAGTGTAGACATAGCCAGAGAGTTACACCCTGGAATACATATCAAACACAGGGCACTGCATTTGTTTACAAATTTAACTGCTGCAATGTTGGCTGCTGGAGTTAGTTTGGAATTTATATACTTTTTAAAACTTCTTAATCCAAGGTATTCCTGGTATAATTCCACTAAAGTCAGTGGCATAGCACCAAACATTACATAGCCCCTCACATTCCAGTGATGGACTGTAAGAGAGTCTTTAGGGTTGGAATAACTTTTCATTTTCTAATTTTAAAAAGTAAGTCCTTGTAGTGGGTATGTCTGTGCTGCAGTAGCAGTCTGTGCCAGGCTATGAACGAATGCTGAATGTACAGTGCTGACCTGCCAACTCAGCACTCCATCTCTTAGCCATTCCTATGTACTGCTGCTGTAATCTGCCACTCGGCGCTGCCTGTGTCTCTAGACCGCAGCTGCATTGTGAAGGGTACAAGTACATGAAATAAGAAAATACTCAGTGTTCTGCCATGCCTGTGTGATGTTCCTGTTGCCCTCTCCCTCCATCCCAGTATAACTCATATTTTAGCCCCATTTTGTTCCATCACAAACTTTTCTAAATCAGAATGGAAAGATCAAGTACAAATAGCAGTATCTTTGCCCATTACATTGAGGACAATGCTGCAACTCTAGGAAATTCATAATCAGAGTGCAGTCCATCTGTATGGCTACATGGATGTAATCATTGCATAAGCACAGGCAGCATTGTACATCACAGATTCCTGTAAAGCTCTTATGGTTAGGTTTTGGTTTCTCTAGCAGGCTTTTAGTGTTCAGAGTCATGCTGCACCTCACCTGTGGAAGATAAATATTCAAATATATTTGTTTATTCATTGGTTCTAAAAGTGTCCTCCCTTCGTAAATGCTCCTTAGGTAATCAACAATACTATAGACCTGGAAGCTAAAGCCACTTCATTAATGCCTACATTTTTTATGTAAAATCTATGGTTTAAATTTCCTCAGCTGAAAGTCAGGTCTTATCTGACACCTGGAAATTTGTATTTTTCCATAAAGGTTGGTTACCATGGGTACCTATGAACTGGGCTCAATACGTATTTGCATATAGTCAGTATGAGAATTGTTTGAATTAAAGAGCAATTTCAGGTCTATTATATAAGCCATAATATTCTGTTACTATCTTATATTAGACAGCTCTGTTGTTATCCTCCCCCATCTCCCATTCTTCAAGCAGGCAAACAGACAGAATAGTACAGGTAGCATACCCAAACCCAGGAAAAGAAGGGAACATAGTGACCAAGATGTGCAACTTAAAGATAGGAGTGTAAAGCAGGAAAATATGGGTTAGGAGGAATTCTCATGGCAGACCAATGGTTCTGCAGGTATAGTTTTCATTTATCTCCATCCTGTTAGAACATAGTAGCAAACATTTACGTTGCATATACCCTATATCTAAGCGACTCAAACTGAAAGAAGTATTGTGTCATGAAAATGAAGGATAATTACAGAAAGGGGCTAATTCCTGTGCATGTCAAAAGGAAGTGGTTGTAGTATGTGATGATCCTCGTTCCACGAGGAGTACAGGTAGTTCGGAATAGGAAACCTAGTCCGAACTACCTAGTTTGTGCTGTGTGTAGCAGCGGGCACAGAGTCCGAACTAGCGGACATTTAAAAATGGCGGCGCCCGGCAACATGCAAATGAAGCCCGGGAAATTCAAATCCCGGGCTTCATTTGCAACTCCGGTTGCCTACATTACCACCCTAGTTCAAACAAGGGTGGTAGTGTAGACATACCCAAAGGGTATGTCTAGACTATATGCCTCTGGCGATAGAGGCATGTAGATTAGGCTACCCGGTATAGGCAAAGAAGCGGGGATTTAAATAATCCCCGCTTCATTCAAATAAACATGGCTGTCGCGCTGTGCCGACGATCAGCTGATCTGGCACAGCACGGTTGTCTAGATGCGGATCAGTCGGCTGGGGAAGCCTTTGCCAACCCGATCCTGTAAGCCTCGTTTCACGAGGCATAATGGATCGGTCGGCAAAGGCTTCCCCAGCCGACAGATCCGCATCTAGACAACCGTGCTGTGCCAGATCAGCTGATTGTCGACACAGCGCGACGGCCATGTTTATTTGAATGAAGCGGGGATTATTTAAATCCCTGCTTCTTTGCCTATGCCGGGTAGCCTAATCTACATGCCTCTGGTGACAGAGGCATATAGTCTAGACATACCCAGAGTCTCAAAATGCATTCCTCTCTCTCCATCAAAGAAGAAGCTGATGTGGGTAGCCAAACTGTCAACTTGTTCTTCTGTGAGAAGAAGCTGTAGGTATGGACACAAGGGGAAAAAAACCTTCATTGCTGTACTGTTTGGATTCTAATAGGGCAGAGTAACTGAACAAGATGACAGAAATATCCAGTGTTATTCTGAGTAGTGCTAAAACACTTTTGGGAAACTGGCAGATTACTATATCTCTGCAACCTTTTGAAATTAAAGGCTATGACTCAGTATACATATATTTTTACCTGCTCTAACCTCTAAATAACTCTCATTCCTTTTTCTTTGCTAATAAACCTTTAGTTAGTTTACTACAGAATTGGCTATCATCAGCGTTGTCTTTGGCATGAGATCTAGGATAGAAATTGACCTTGATGAGTGACTGGTCTCTTGGGACTGGATGGAACCAGAATATTTTGTGAATTTTGGTATAAGTGACCAATTATCACAAAGTGCAATTTGCTGGGATGGTAAGATAGACTGGAGTGTCTTAGGGGACTGCCTGTGACGCCTTTATAAGACTAATGTAGTGTTTTGGGAGATCACATTTGTCACTGAGTTGGTGACATCTAATTGAAGAGCTTACCACCAATTTGGGGTGTTTTCCCTATGTGATAGTCTGATGTTAGGTAGGCACACAGTCACGACTGACTTCAGAAAACGTGACAGTGAGCATTCTAAAGTTTGTGTTATTCCTCCAGAGGATAAGAGGAAAGAACAGTATACCTTCTAGACACAACACTATTAGAAGATCCTTCATTTCCAAGTGGTGGCTTGGACTCCCTCAAATACCCATGGCCTTATTTTCAAAGATGCTAAAAATGCCAGTCTGCACAGGCATTACAACTTGGCAGCATTTTCTCAAAGGTCAAGCATACTCCCATGGGAAGTGGCTCAAACTTGAGCTCAGAACTCCTAATTCACAGCCCTGTTCTGTACCGATAGGTCTACCTCCCTTTTTCCTGATTCAGAGGCAAGGTACTTTCTTTACAGTCAAACAGTAAATATCATAGCTCATATTTGCTCACATTTAGTAGATGTGGTAGATGTGGAAATCCATGATGATGGATTTCCAGGACAAATTGGGCTCAAGTAAATGGAGTAACAGTGAATGATTCCTTTTATGACTTGCCTCTCCTGTTTCTGGAAGAACATTGTTGAAGCAATCACATTAGCTTTGTATAACATGAACATTTTTTTTGTGGTTGTTTGGAAGGTTATATTTTGAGCGGATACTGTATTAATTAATTATGTTTTAATCATTGTTTTATAATTCATGTATATGCTTCAAGAGCCTGTAATTTGCATATTCTACAAAGAAAAAATAAACTAAACAAGAAATAACCTAGATTGTGGGTTTTCTTTCCCTCAGTGAATGGAGATAGACCATCTAGCATACAGAGTTCAGCACAGCAAAGGTTCACATTGTAATTTCTGCTAATGGTGCAATTTGTGATGCCAATAAAGCGAGGTGTAGAAAATGAACAGCATGCTCATCAGCCATCTGTCTATAACAATGCATCAGTCTCTCTCTGGTATTTGTAAGGTGCCCATCACATTGTTACCCAGCTACTCTCTGTGCCCCAGATGACCTTCCTCTTTCCTTATTGCTATGGCGTTCTTTCCAACAAAAGGGCAAATAAAGACACTGCAAATGCCCTCAACTGCATTCCAGGGATAAAAGTATGAAATATTTTGCTCCAAAAAAATGATAAAGAGGTCAAACTAGGCCTCAAATCAGCTGCCATTCACCTGTTTAGATGGTTTTCTTTATGTGCAAAATTTTTGCCACCTTGTGAAGATGGCTTAGCTCAGTGGCTCTTAAACTGTGGCCTGGGACCCCAAAGTGGGTCATGGCCCATTTTAATTGGGGCTGCCAGGGCTGGTATTAGATTTGCTGAGGCCCAGGTAGGGCCCAAGCCCCACTATCCAGGAGTCAGGCTTCAGCTTTAGTCCTGGGCGGCTGGGCTTAGGTTTTGGGTTTCAGGCTACAGGCTCCTTGCCTTGGGCTCTGACTTGGTCCCCCTACTTGCAGCAGGGAGGCTCAGACTTTGTCTCCCTCCCGCCAGGTTAGTGGGACTCAAACTTTGGTTCCCCTCCCTCTGCCTCCGGGGTAGTGGGACTCAGATGAGCTCAGGCTTTGGCCTCCCCTCCTGGGGACAGGTAGTAACTTTTCTTAACAGAGGGGATCGCAGTAAAATGAAGTCTGAGAAACCCAGGCCTATATCAACACTGCCAGTAAAGGGCAGGTAAAATGCTACTGTTCTTGTTTTATACAGTATGCTATGCAAGATACTTGTCTTTAATTGGTAAGGTAAAGCTTTTGCTCTCTTTTCAAATATGTAGCCTCTCATGGATGACCCATTCATGACCACACAGATGACAAATCCCATTTTACACAACTTAGACATCTGTATGGGCCACACTTAAAAGCATGTCTGTTGTGTGGTGCATACAAAGGCTCTCCCATAAAATTATCAATGAAATCTACTTTAACACCATATGAAGATGTGCTCCAGAAGTTGTAGGATGAATGAGAAAAACAGTGACTAGTCTAGCAGCACCTTGAAGACTAACAAAACATGTCAAGTTTTCCCTGTATAGGGAGAAAAGGATGAGGAAATGCATATTACAACAGGAAGTAAAACACCATTTTTTAATCTGCCTTAGAGATGAAGAACTTTTATACAGAAGTGTATGGCTTTGCATAAATCTGCATCAACAAAAGACGATTCTTTATTTAGACGTGTGAATTACATGCAGTTTCATTAACAATCGCCATGGCCAGAATTTTGATGGAGGAGAGACTATAAATGGCAAATAGTCTCTAGACTGAAGGATACCAATTAGATTTTGCTCTTTTGTTTTATTTCCCCTCCTGTCCCACAAATACCCAAGAGACTAAAACAGGTTGAGCTCTTCAAAGCTGTTCATGAAAGCAGAGCAACTACTTTTACAGTATTGTCTATTCTGCCCCTCATGAAGGATTTAATCATCTCTTATATCAATGGCCCAAACTAAACAGAAAAAATAAAGAGGAAATTGGCCAATAGTACTGAAAATACCAGAGCAAACGCACGTGACCTGACTTTCAGAAGTTACTACTGCTTTTGGATGCCTCAGTTTTTAGGTTCCCAACTTGAGAGAATACAAGTGTGTGTGCACAAGTGAATGTGACAGAGTGTGCGTGTGAGAGACTATGTTGGGAGACTGAGACAGCATGTGTGTTAGGGAGCATGTGAGAGTTTGTGTATGACAAGATTTCTGAGGGAGGGAGTTGTGATTGTGACTCATGAGTGACAGTGTATGTAGGTATGAGTGCGAGTCTGTGTGAGAGAGAGACAGTGAGCACACTGTCACTTTAAGTCTCCTTCTCCTCCCCCCAGCTTGGCTCTCCTCACCATGCTGACTCACATGGAAATTTTTCTCATCTTGTTCTGGCCCCAGCCTAGTCCCCACCGGAGACTGAGTGGCACAGGTAGGATGCAAGGGGGACTCTACTCCAGGCTGCAGTGGGCCAGGCCACAAGTGACCATCTGGCCAAACCATTCTGGGCTCCCTGGGGTTGGGGTGGCAGAGCAGAAGACTGGAGCCCTCAGCTGGCCAGCTGAGAAGCAAGTGAGGGAGGGGATGGGGAGAAGCCTGCTGGGCCAGCATGGGGGGGCCCAGAAGAGAGGATTCAGCTGCAGCCAGTGTGGAGAATAATGCTCCAAATTTTCAGGTGTCCTGTGCAGTGGCATATGCTGTGTATACCTAAGGATGGCCCTACTGAACAGGTGTCTTTGTTGTGTTTGACAGGCTAGGCCCATTCTGTCCCCATCCTGTTAAGCAACTCCTCTCGGCCAGATGTTCTCCTTCCTGGCTTGTTCTGAATGACACAGTAAACATCAGTGACCTGAAAAAACTATTATTTGTAAACATTTGTTATGATGAGGAAATATGTTTAAGGGTCCTCCTAGAAGCAGCTTTCATGTTTATATAACACACTTACTGCTTTATTTTATCAAAGGGTTTCTACTAAGGATTTCATGCATTCAACACATGAAATGTGTTTTCAGCAGAGGTAAGAGAAATAGGATGCAATAGAACAATAAATGTAAAACAGTAGGTAATCTTTTAGCAAGCATAACTTAAGGAATCGGAAGCCAAAATGTTACTATACAGATCTACCTACTTATTCCCCTTCCCTCCCCCCCGCCCCCACACACCTTCTGTTTTCATTTATTGTTTCAGTGGGAGTCATCTGAATATGAAAATGTATCGAGCAGTTTTATAAAATATCATTCCAACAATGGGAGTCTATCCTCTCACCTTTTTCTGTTCTAGAGTAGTTTGGAATTTTTACCACTGTCCATGCAGAAAAAATATTCCCCAAATAAAATCAGTCGGTGGGAGTTTTACAGAAATAAAGAAATAAGGTTTCCCAACTGAAATTTAAAAGGTACACAGGTCTTGAGTTGGACATGTGCATAGGAGTGATCGCTACTCTAGGTGAATATAATATCAAAACACTAGGGTTCGTGTACTGACTAGGGATGTGAAGGACTAGTTGACTATCTGATAAGCAAATGCTTATTGGACAGTCAACAGGCTAGTGGACTAGTCGCTCCCTGCCACTCCCCCCCTCCCCCACCTCCCCGCTGCTGCCTCTATCACAAAGAGGCAGCAAGAGGGGGAAGAGGAGAGGGTAATTCAAAGCAGCAGCACTGCTTGATGCCTGAGGCCAGGCTCCGGACTCCACGGGGCACTTTTGCCTTTGAAGTGTAGCAACAATCCTAGGGTTGTTGCTACACTTCACAGGCGAAAGTGCCCTATCGACTAATCGAATAGTCCGTTAGTCGATATTTAACATCCTTACTACTGAGAGACTAGTATTTAGATTTTTATCCAAGTAGCAAGGTTTTTTGGACAAAAATGGAACTTTGCTTTGTCTGAACATTAGGAAACGAAGCTGCCTCCAACAACTCTATTTTGGTCTGCCCTTTCCTTCCTTCAAAGGAGTAAAGCCAGGTTGGTTGATCTTCTGCTCAGTTTTCCTGCTTGTTGGAGCATTCCTTCTCCTACCCTACCTGACCGGCCCACATCTACATGCGCCCCCAGCAACCTCACTGAAAGCTGGGACTGCAAGGAGTGCAGCATCAGGCTCACAATTGCCAACTAATTAATTTGTAATGATGGTGATATAGTATACATTACACATTCTCATCAACAGCAGAGGTATGCTTAAAAGAAACCCTGAATGATGAAGCTGCTTTGCTGACTACACAGAGAGAGAATAAAGGATATGTTTAGTAGATAATGAAAGCTATATTATTAAAATAAAGCACCTAACATTTCCAGTGCAAGGACAGATGTTTTTCCACTACAAGAGTCTCCCAGTCTTTGTTTTTCAAATAGTCCTGTATCTGTTTATAATCCTTATATTTGTTATCCTCAAAGATAATAATCACATAGATACACAAGCATACTGAGTGAAATTCACATCTCTTCCAAGGGCCAGTCCAAAGTCTGTGCACCAGTTACATTGTCTTAAGTCCTAAACAAGCAGTAACTGATACATAGATCTTACGCCAGGCTCTTTAAAGAGAGGTGAATTTTGTTCAAAGGTGCATGTCCCCACTGTGTGCAAGAATTCAACGTAGTTCTAAGTCAGGGTGGGGAACCCTTTTTGGATCAGGGGCTGCAGACCCACCAACAAAATCGGTCGAGGGTCACACACAAGTGAGAAGCAAAAAAGAAAAACCCAACCCTCACTGACATGACCCCTTATTGAGAAGGAGAAAGAGACTCCCCACATTCCCTTTGCACAGCAAAGCTTAGGGGGGCCCAGGCTAGTTGATTTTGTGTGCTTCAGCCGTACAGTGAGATGGCGGGGAGGCTAGAGTGCCAGTGCAGGGTCCCCAGTGCTGGGGGAAGCCCCAACCCTTGGGGGCCAGATTCAGGCAAGCCGGGGGCCACATCTGGTCCCCAGGCCATAGATTCCTCGCCCTGTTCTAAGTAGTGCATCCCCAGTAGGGTGGCTACCGTCGACTTTGAGAGTGATGCATTGTGGGTAGCTATCCCACAGTTTCTGCTGCACCGTGGCATTCTGGGTTATGCTACTAGTGCACGCTGGGACCAAACTGCAGTGGGTGGTTCTGGGTACATGTTGTGAGCATCCCATAATGCACTTGTCTCCTCATTCCCCTCCTGCTTGAAAGCAACAACAGCTTTTTCATGCTCTTTTCCCCTGCTTGTTATCCATGCAGACACCATAGCAGGGTAAGCATGGAACCCATTGTGGAACTGATTCAGCAGCAAAATATTATGGCAATCATATTAACCATGGTGTATCTTATGCTGGAGTTATCCAGAGTGTATCCACAGTTTGCTGGAATGAAGAAGAATCTCGAGAGGCCATGAACATATTTTTCTGTGAAGTATCCGAGTTGAGTGACTGGCAGATGCCTCTGGCATTTGATCCTCTGGCATTCGATCCTCTGGACACAGCAGAAAGCCGGTTCAGGTGCCATGAGACAGCTTTGAGAGATGCACAGTGATGCAGCTATGGGACAATCAGCAGGGGCTGCAAACCTTTCACATGCAAAACGCCACTTTCATGGAAGTTTGCAAATTGTTTTTCCCTTCCTTGAAGCGCAAGAATACTAGAATGCGACCCGCTCTGACAGTGGAAGAGACGTGAGTGGCAGTAGCCCTGTGGAAACTTGCAACACTTCACAGCTACCCCTAAAGGATTTAAATGCAGAGCTGCAGCAGGGGTTGCTGCCAGACCCGACACAAAGTGGGACTGAGCCAGAGTGCCTGCCCGCCAATTCTCAAGCTCCTTTAAATGCAGTGCCACTTATCAGTTAATCGTATAACTGACAACATTTTTGTCAGCTACACAATTACTGAACTGCATGCTTCTTAACATCCCTAGTTATTTTGGATGCCTCAATATTTAGGCCTCAACTTCAGCTATTTTAGGTGCTCAAAACTGTGATAATCAGGTCCCTTTAAACGGTCTCAAATTGGGCACCCAAATTCCCTAGGCATATTTGATAATCCTGGCCTACAATGTTCAGAATAAGAACAGCCAGACAGGATCAGACCAGACCAATGGTCCATATAGCCCATTTAAGCTCTTGAGGCCAGGAGTGGTTTGGAAACTGCTAATAGCACCAAAAGGGTAATATCACCATATTTATAATGTATATTGTAAATACAGTGCTACCATAAAGATTGCAGGATGCAGTCTACAGATACATCCCATGGAAATGTTGTTTCAGGAGTGGGTTGATATAGTGCAGAACAGATAAGCTACTGTCTTCTAAATTGGTATTGCCAAGTGATTCTGAACTTTTGACATGCTTTTCTATTGTTTATTGTATTATCCACTGCATGCTGCTTTTCTTCTAGAAAAAAAACATTGCCATTTTATTTGTTAAACATAGGATATTTTAGGATGGAGAGATATCTATACATATTAATATTTAAGTCAAGGAGATTTGAATGTGCACTGTATTAATATGCTGTGCAGGCAAAAATACAGTTAACTACTGAATATGAATAAACACCAAATCATGTCATAACAGATTTGCAGTTCAAATAAACAGCTCTTAAAAAGGAGGTGAAATTGGGATCTCTCTAGATAAGCACTGGTATTCTGCTAGCAGAAAGCCTTTTCCTCCAAAGTCAAATTATGCAAAAACCTAAGTCTGTAGTTACAAATATGAAGGGCTGTAATGTTGACAAAGTAATATGCTTTGGCCTAGTATATATGTATATAGGCACACTATAGATTTCCTCACATATATAGAAACCACAGATCCCTCATGTTTATGATTTCTGGGGCAGATGGAAGCTGTTTCAGTTACTGGGAAAAGGAAACTAATGCAAGGTTTGATGTGTTACAGCTCTTTGATAAGAGCTCTCATTTCTTCTCAGATGTGAGGAGAAAGAGAAAGTGGAGTGGTTTTAATATAGCATTTCTATGAAGTAGCAAAGCTTTTTTCCCCCTTTAGAAAATGCAGTATCTTCCTTTGCCATCTGATGGGGTTTCTCAATTTTAAGATTATTCTGACTTAGTTATTTTAACACTCTAGTTGATAGAAGTATATGTATTTCAGGGCAGTAGTTCTGCTGAGGTATCTTCATGTTTCATCACTGATCTCAGTGAATCCATGCCAATTGACACTAAGTATTGGATCCTTTATATAACACGAATGATAGGTAAGATGAGCCACAGTCACCTGGAGGACATACTTCAGGCTCCTGAAGAAATTTAGTTGACTGGTGTAGCCAGGCTTTTCAGAAAATCACCAAACAGCCAACCACAAACATGTCACAGGCAGGAGGAGCTTGAACTAAGCTCTTTCAGGTGTTCCTCAGCCTGGCTCCTCCATGGACTTTGTCAAACAGGATGGCTTTGAAATCTCTTTTCCAACTAGCATCTCAGTCATTTCTGACCTTCCCTTCCAAGAACAGTGGATCTGGCTACTCATTCCCGATATCTAGGATCTTGAAGAAAAACATGCAGGCAGGCTGAGGGTGTGGGGGACAGGAGCAAAGAGGACAACTGCCCTGGGGCTCCCAGTTGCCACCACTGATACTACAGCAGCAGTGACTGGAGCCCCTGACCCTTCAAATCGCCCCTGGAGCACTGTGGGGCACCCTCCGGGCAGTTCTGAGGGGTAGGGCTGCCTGGGGAGGCAGGGGCACCATGCAGCACATTCCAGGAAGCACTGAGAGCTGTGGGGGCAGTGCTGGGGGCCAGCTACTGCAGAATTTTCTTACTAAGGCTCTTCCCTTTCTGGGAGTGCAGTCACCCCTAACTACCTTGCCCTGGAGCCCAGCAAGGCTATCCCCTGCCAACATGCTAGCAGCATGCTGGGGCCAACCGGTGTTCACTGCAACTGGTTCATCCGACCCACCCTGGCAAACCCCGTGGTTGGGACACGCACCTATGGAATTCCCTTCTCAGGGAGGGAGAACTGAATCTTTTCCTTCCAACCCCTGCTTGGGAGTTTGCAGACTCCATCTCCATTTGTGTCTGTATCTGTATCTATTTGGTCAGTCCAAACAATCTACCTGCTATAGTAGTTCACCCCCCGTGCAGATAAGGGAGAATAACTGCTTAGATAGGAACTTTTATGTCCCATTTGCTGCATCTCAACCATGCTGAAGCTTTACAAGCTTCATTTTCATTTTAAAATGCTTGTCTGAGAACAGGCAATTACTTTTTAGACTTAAAATGGTTATTTTAATTGTGTTTTTATAGCCCCTGAAAGGCATTAGGTAGCATGAAGGACTAACTGGGAACAGACTTCCATTTTTAAAATGGCAGACAAATAGTATTTTAAAAATAGGAAATTCATTTAGTTTTCACATCACTAAAGTTGGGTAGATTTAGGTGCCTTCTAATTTATATTCAAAATCTTCAGTTCAGTACTAGCGATCAAAATTTCATAAATGAAAGAAACTGATCATTCTAGAAATGCATGTGCACATTAATACAGAAATTCAATAGCCCTATATTTGCTTGAATCAGCTGGCCTCTGCAAGCTAATAAGGGATTTTGAAGGCAACATGTTGCAATCACACTTGCAAATTTGGCCTTAGTTGCCAACCTGATGTTAATTAAGATGACCACTAGATAACACACTCCTGGAGAGCCTGAACACCACTGACAATAAAAACCTGAAGCCGAGCAATGAAATGGCACGAGTTAAACAGAGAACTGAAGTCAGCCTTAATGAAAGTAACCCCTTCCTGTTGTCCTGGCAGCTGAATTCTGATGCAGGTTCTAGCTGCTGAGTGAGCATAGGCAATGTGCACATAGCCATACACCTATGACTGAGGATACTTTCTGCTGTTAAACTTGCTCCTTACGTGAGCCACGAATATCAAAGTTTCTGTCAAACATAAAGCAAACCCTTGTTTCTATTTGTCTCTAATTGGAATTATAAAAGTGAAAAAGTACCTACTACAGCTTTTGCCTTGGGATTGAAGCCATACTTTCGCATAGATGCTAAAATAAGCTGGCCACTGTTATTACAGCTCTGCAGATATTCACTTTATATCTGCGGGTATCTGCATCTGCCCTGAAATTTGCAGATATCCACTTTATATCCATATCTGCTGATGTGGATATCTGCAGCTCAGTTTTGTGGTTGTGGATGCAGACACAGATACAAATATTGTATAGGCGTAGGGCTCTTATCACTGGGGATGTAAAATCCTGGTTAATTAGTTAACTAGTTAAATGTTGGGTTGACCTAACATTTAACTAACTAAAGTGGGATCCTAGGCTGGGAACCGCTCCAGCCTGGGTAGAGCAGCCCTCAGTCTGTGGGGTTTCCGCCCTCAGCCCCATGCTGAGGCTGGGACTGACTCTGCTGGCTCCCAGCCCCCACATGGGAACTGGGGCTGCCGCTGGATCCCTCTCCCAACCCTCACTGGAACAGCCGCCGCCTGAGGGGCGCCTGGGCTCCCTGCAGATGCCAGAACAACCCTTGTCCACTGCAGGCCCCCTGTGGGGCTGGAGGAGCCCCCTTCCCACGGAAGGCAAGTAGCTGCCCCAGCCCTCACTTGTTACCAGTTAACCAGAACTAGTAAGCATTACCCATTTAGGGTGATGCTTGGCAGTTAACTGGTTAATCGGTTAACCTTTCACATCCCTAGTTATTACTACAGAACTTTTAGAGGCCTCCGTTGAGATCAGAGCCCATAGCATACATACATATTATAAGAGGTAGGCCCTACCTGGAAGAATTTACAATCCAAATGTATGTGGCTTCTAGGCTGCACTGCCCTAGTGAGGGGGCTGTGGGTTTAGGACAGTGGCTGAAGTGCTATAAGTGCGGGCCTGGGTCGTGATTTAAAGAGCCCTAGAGACTTGACAGCAGGCACACTACCCCATGACAACCTTGTGCTGGTGTATGAGTTAGGGATGTCAATGTGTAGAGGACTACATGATTAACCAATAAGCTTGGCCTTATTGGTTAATCGTATCAAGTACATGCACTCCCCTGCTTTTGCTGTCTCTGTATCAGACGTGGCAAGAGTCAGGGAGGTGGAGCTGGTGCTCATGAGGAGTTGGCTTTTAAGCCAGCTCCCCAAAAGCACCAGATCCCATGGAGCTGCCTGCCTCCACCATCCTGCGCTGCTGCCTCCGATAAAGAGCTCGTTTGGAAAAAGGCTTCTTCCTCATAGAAAGAGGATCACCAATGCTAGAAAAACCCCTCTGTTCTTTCTATTTACTTTTGGAAGAGCGCAATTGCACTGTGGACATAACTCAGGTTGTCGGAAAAACAGCCGTTTTTCCAACAAAACTCTGTATTTTAGACATACCCTTAGAGACTAACAAAACAGGTGCTGCAAGACTATTTGTTGTTTAAGTTTTTCCAGTTACGGACTAACTTGGCTACCCCTCTGAAGCATGTCAGTATCAGAGGGCCACAGCCTGTGTTTCAGAGTAAAACAAACAATAGCTGTATTGAAGGTACAGTCCAGATGAAAATGTTGACTTTCTAGAACAAAAGAAACACCTGAATGAATAGAAATGGATTCTAGGCAGCTGTCAGTGCAGGAACTCCTATGGACCTCTGCTGCCAGGGAGTCAGGAGACCAAAAGGAAGGAAGGCAGGGGACTCTGGAACTAGCGTCTCCAAAAGACTCTTCAGGGGTCTGTGGGGCTGGCAGCTGAATTGCTTTCTTCCATTTCTGTGGGATGGCAACTGGAATAAACCATAGGAAACTTGCTGAAGGCCACCTCTCAGGGAGAGATTTTCTCCCTCAGAATCACACAGGAGAGCATCAGCTAACCTAATAATATCCATCTGCTTGCACACACACACGCACGCCAAGTTTATGGGCCAGATTCACTAATACAAAGGCTACTTTGTGCTGCTTTGGTGACAGAGTAGCCATGAACTGAATTTATGTGGTTACTTAGGCTGGTTTTAGGCTTCTTGGCCCAAATCAGCAGTGGTGATTCTCACCCCATATAAGTACACCTGATGACTACATTTATGAGCTTGGTATAAGTGATCTTGCTTAAGCACTGCAAGTTCTAAGCTGGCCTAAGCAAGAGCCTCTATCACTTAAGCTAAAGGACCAAAGACCCTATTCTCACAGTGATAGAAATGTAGCCGTGTTAGTCTGGTGTAGCTGAAACAAAATACAGGACTATGTAGCACTTTAAAGACTAACAAGATGGTTTATTAGATGATGAGCTTTCGTGGGCCAGACCCACTTCCTCAGATCAAATAGTGGAAGACACTATTTGATCTGATGAAGTGGGTCTGGCCCACGAAAGCTCATCATCTAATAAACCATCTTGTTAGTCCTATTCTCACAGGCATTTACGCACCGAAGGAGGCAGCTAAACATCTAGTGGAATTTTTAAATACACACCTAAGCAAGATAGGCTTGACTGATTTCAGTGGGAGTTTGGCACCTAACTTGCTTTATTCCACTAAATTCCATTAAGTGTTTACCAGAATTTTAGGCACTTAAATGCCCTTTTAAAAATCGGTCCTTAAATCTCCTGTTTAAGCAATAGCAGATTCACAAGCCACATATCGGAGCCAACCACTAGAGGGAGGCAAAGACCAATGATCACCTAGCAAGGTTTGCAGGCATTTCCTTGACAACCAGGTTGATCAAGGCACTGCAATCTGTACTTTTCTACTCAGTACCATGACTCCCCTAACATCCTTTTCTTGGATGAGGGTGATCTGCCTTTTCCTTGAGGCTCAATTTGCAGTTCTGACACCTGTTCCATTCTGTGTGGTCCTCTGCTCCACAGCACCATATGAAGTGGATGCTGACAGAGTTGTGAATCTGCAACTGCTTACACCGTACAGGACTGGAGTCAATTGGCAGCAGCAGAAGATAAAAGCTTGCATAAGTGAGCACACTGTTGCTGCACTCTTCTACACGTCATACACTGGGAAGGCAATGGAGCAATTAAGGAATCCATCTGGAAGATAATGAGATGATAGGCAACCACCAGCATGGATTTGTAAAGAGCAAATCATGTTAAAACAATCTGATAGCTTACTTGGATGGGATATCAAGCCTTGTGGATAAAGGAGAAGTGGTGGATGTGGTATACCTAGACTTTAGTAAGGCATTTGACACGTTCTCACATGATCTTCTTATCAAACTAGCGAAATGCAACCTACATGGGGTTACTATAAGGTGGGTGCATAACTGGCTGGATAACCAATCTCAGAGAGTAATTATTAACGGTTCACAATCATGCTGGAAGGGCATAACAAGTGGGGTTCTGCAGGAGTGTTTTGGGACCAGTTCTGTTCAATATCTTCATCAATGATTTAAGTGATAGCATAGAGAATGCAATTAAGTTTGCAGATGAAATCAAGCTGGGAGGGATGACCAGTGCTTTGGAGGATAGGGTCATAATTCAAAATGATCTGGACAAACTAGAGAAATGAACTGAGGTAAAGAGGATGAAGTTTAATAAGGAGAAATGCAAGGTATTCCACTTAGGAAGGAACAATCCATTTCACATACAGAGAATGGGAAGAATAGTGATAGAAACGTAGCCGAGTCAGTCTGGTGTAGCTGAAACAAAAAACAGGACTATGTAGCACTTTAAAGTCTAACAAGATGGTTTATTAGGTGATGAGCTTCCATGAGCCAGATTCACTTCCTCAGATCAAATGGGAAGAGATTGTCTAGGAAGGAGTACTACTGAAAGAGGATTTAGGGGTTATAGTGCACAAGTTAAATATGAATCAATACGATGCTGCTGCAAAAAAAACAAATATGATTCTGGGATGCATTAGTAGGAGTGTTGCGAGTAAGACACAAGAAGTCATTCGTCCGCTCTACTCTGTGCTGATTAGGCCTCAATTGGAGTATTGTGTCTAGTTCTGGGCACCGCATTTCAAGAAAGATGTGGAGAAATCGGAGAAGGTCCAGAGAAGAGCAACAAAAATTATTAAAGGTCTAGAAAACATGAGCTATGAGGGAAGACTGAAAGAATTGGGCTTGTTCGGTTTAGAAAAGAGAAGACTGAGAGGGGACATGATAGCGGTTTTCAAGTATCTAAAAGGGTGTTACATGAAGAAGGGAGAAAAATTGTTTTCTTTGGGTTCTGAGGATAGGATAAGAAGCAATGGGCTTAAATTGCAGCATGGGAGGTTTAGGCTGGATTAGGAAAAACTTCCTAACTATCAGGGTTGTTAAACCTGGAATAAATTGCTGGGGGGGGGGGGGGGGGGCTTGCGGATTCTCCATCACTGGAAATATTTAAGAACAGGTTAGACAGACACCTGTCAGGGATGATCTAGACAGTGCTTAGTCCTGCCATGAGGGCAGGGGACTGGACTTGATCTCTCGAGGTCCCTTGCAGTTCTAGGATTTTTTAAGTTGTTCTGGGGAAAGGGGGGAATGTCTGTTCTCTCATTTCATAGCATATATGAATTATTTCATCTTCCTGGTTTTCCCCCAGTGTCTCCCACCATATATAAAGTCAAGTCAACAAGAACCATGGATCTAATATACAGACTTCCACAGAAGAATTCAAGCCAACAGATCTCACAAGTGAGATATTCTGAAATACTTGGCAAGAAAGGGCCTTCTCTTGACAAACATAGGGTTTTCCTCACTCATTCTTTTTTAATCTTAAAAGTACAGAGATATAGCCCAGTTGGACTGATGGTGGAATATTCGATGGATAGTCGAGCTAATGTCAGCAGCGATCGTTGCCTTACAATACTGGAAGGAAAAGCATGCTGATAGAAGTAGAATGGTCTGCATGCAAGACCCACATGGCTGGTTTCCCTAGAGAAAAAGAAGGAATGAATTTTATACATAACGGGAATCTGGATCCTTAAAAGTAACACAATTTCTTGTCATCTTATAGGAAGGTTGGGGCTAAGATTATATGTTGCTAGGATTATGAACCATGAGTTTTCTTCACATTATTGGGTGAGAGGTGTTGCCCCCCTCCCCCTTGAAGGGAGTGTTTGGGGTAACACTAGAAATGCAGCAGGGTTTGGGATTGGCCGCAAAGCTTCCTAGGAGATATCTACTAAACCATGAAATGAATAGTGTGTCAGAGCCTCCATTCTCATATTCAGACCTTGGGGTTGGTTGTATTCTCTATCACTTCATAGACTTTAGATGATCATAATGGTCCCTTCTGACCTTAGTCTGACCCCCCTGCACAGTGCAGGCCACAGAATCTCACCCACCCCTCTTAGAATAATCCTCTCACCTATATCTCAGATATTGAAGCCTTCAGAGGGATTTTTTTTTGGACCCTGGAATCCTTAACTCCATTCTTCATCTGAAGAAGTGGGTCGTGCCCATGAAAGCTCATGATACCATCTACATTTTTTGTTAGTTCTGCAGCACCTGCGAGACTATTTGCAGTTTAAGTTATAGACGAACATGGCTACTCCTCTGAATTTTCCGGCACGTTTGCTCAAGCAAGTGCTTTTAAATAAAAGTATTCAACCACTTCCACCTCAGGTAGAAACCCACTAAGCAGTAAGTTCACTGTGACTGACATGCCACAAAATTAAACCAGACACCACATTTTTAGTGTCTTTTCTGCAATTCTGCCACCCAGATTTACAATTGCTGTACTCTCTTCTTTGTAGAGCTGCAGTTTAGGGAAGTCCTGTAAATCATCCAGCTGGATTCTTCAAAAGGAATATACAGTACACAAGCCTTTTTTTATTTGAGTACTGCATCAAGCATTTTGTATGGATTATTCATCATCTATAGCATAGCTGCATGCAAAATGCTTAATTGGACTTTGGTACATGTGAAGTGAAATATCATGCAGTCAGACACAGCTTGAGTGACATTTTTCAGATTATGAATATAAGCAAATCAGCCTTTACAACCAGATTCCTACCTAGGGAGCCAATTCGAGGAGGTGTTTACTTAATCATGGATTTCGTATTAATGATTTGTAGCCCCAGAGTCTGTCTGACTTTGTCCTTCTATGTGTTATCAGGGCCCTGAAGGAACAAAGCTATTGACAAAATGTTTTTTAATCATTACTGGAGCAAACTAGATCTGGGCAAAAATTCTTTTGCCAGAACAATTGCAAAAATGCACTCAGTTCTTTGCACCTGCAAATGGAATGGAGATTCATAACTGGGGCAGCTGCCCTATATAGCATTCATCATTATTTTGCAAGTAAGGCAGATAATACCCAGAAAGAGTATTTGAAATTGGTTCAATAAGAGAATGTATGTCTACACTTGCCCCCTAGTTCAGACTAGGGAGGCAAATGAAGCATACCGAAGTTGCTAATGAAGCACGGGATTTAAATATCCCATGCTTGATTAGCATATTCACGGCTGGTAGCCATTTTAAAATGCCAGTTGCCCGATTTAACTTGCCGTGTGTAGACGCGGTAGCCCGATTCAAAACCCTTCCCTCAACTTAACTGTTGCATGAGGAATAACAGTTAATTCAAGGGAAGGGTTTTGGATCAGACTATCGCATCTACACACAGCAAGTTAAATCGGGTGACTGGCATTTTAAAATGGCGATCGGCCGTGAATATACTAATCAAGCACGGGATATTTAAATCCCGTGCTTCATTAGCAACTTCAGTATGCTTCATTTGCCTCCCTGGTCCAGACTAGGGGGCAAGTGTAGACATACCCTCGGTTAACTTTCTCTTCCTTCTCAGAACAGCATCTGTTGACAGAGCCCCACGGTCCCAGAAGAAGGCTAGTCATTCCTTCTCCCGTTTTTGAGCAATGGAGTTGGGCGAGCACTTCCTTGCCTGGCACTGGGCTGAAAGGGATGCACTCCCAGGCCATGTCTTCATGTGAAGTCATTAGAGTTATGCTGATTTCCACCAGCTGAGACTCTAGCATGCTATCTAAACTAGGGGTGGGGAAAGGCCACTCTAGCATGCTGTCTAAACCACATGGAAGGGGTGCTGGGTCTGTGATGGAGCTTGGGTGCAGAAGAGAGCTTGAGGTAAGAGACTGGGGTACAGGAGAAGGTGTTTGATCTGAGAGGGAGTTTGGGTGAAGGAAGTGCTTGCAATCAGGGGCATGGAATAGGGGTGACGGACCTGGGATGGAGTATGGATGCAGGAGAGGATTCTGACCTGGGAGAAGGGTGTAGGAGGGGGTTGAGAATCTGAGAGGGAGTTTTGAGCCGGGACGGAGTGGGAGGAGGGTGAAGAGGACGAGTGGTGATCTGGGGCAGGAGGGCATGGTGACCTGAGGCAGAGTTGGCATACAGCAGGGGGTGGGGTGCCAGATGCAGGCTGTGGCCGGGAGGCACTTACCTGGGTGGCTCCTGGCCAGCAGCCCAGTGGAACTCAGGCAGGCTTCCTGCCTGACATACCTACAGAACTGACCATGAAAATGACCAAAATGGACCATGGATTTTTAGGGCTCTATAACTGTAGGTTATAATAATAAATATGTACTGCTCAGGTGTTTTGCCAGGAGTGATAGGATAAGTCACCGATCCCTGATCTATCCACTGGATTCCCTCCCTCCCTCCCTTGTTGTGAAACTTTTTTACATCAATCTCTTCCAACTGCTTTATTCTAGGCAGTTAATCAGCTCACAAGTATGCAAGGAAACACCTTACAGAGACAATATTTTACTCTTCCCTCTTCTATCCCCACCAAGAACAGGCTCCAAGTCACTGTCTGTGGAATTAATTTTCTCTAATTGTAGAGGCAATTATGGGCAGCTCAGTAGATAAATTCATTTCTAGGTACTAGCCTATGAATCAGGTTTTTTTTCGACAGAATATCATGAGGCTTTCCTACCAAGCATCATTAATTACTCTGTGCAAACTTCATCAGTTGTATGTATCCATTTTCCTTCTTTAAACAAAAGACCATAGGACTTGGACAGATGGGTAGTCCAGCTATTAAATTAGTATTTTAAATGAAAAGCCCATAGTTCAGATCTTGCCTGAGTTTCAGATGCTACCCTTGATGACTGAGGAACAGCAATCAAGACCTAGAGTACTTTCTGGGGCCTGACAACCAACTGGGAGAGTGTCTGGTTGAAGGCAAAGCTGAGGACCATTAGCTCCAGACAGTCACTCTGTCCCCAGCCAAGACTCTGCGCTGAGGTTACTATTACTACTTTAACCCCCTTTTAAATGAAAGAAAACCCAAGTATGTTTTGCATTATTTCCAGCAGACCCATCGCTCTTTCAGGGTACCAGGAGCAGCAAGTTTTTGTGATGATGCTGTGCTGCTGTAACAAGGGATGTCTGCAGCATGAACAGCGAGTTACAATTCCCATTTGAGTTTCTGCTATCCATGTCAGAGTTAAGGAGATCCTGGAGATCGGTTACATGGAGAAAGGCTGTTTCCAAATCAAATCACATTGGAGGACTGCTGGCAGACAACCTGCTTTTCAGAGGATTAATTTATTTTGAGAGAAGCCAGTGGGAGTTTTACCATTGACTAACATACCCTGGCAAGTCCATTGGGTGGGTTCATAGCTAATGATACCAAAAGGAACATTGTATGCAAGTCTTTTGTATGGTCGCTGCTAATCTTTAGTGATCCTGAGGATGAATGTGGCACAATGATAACACTGATGTTATAAACGGCAAACTCAAGAGTACTCATCGGGGAAGTCTGGGCAGCATGGAGGCAGGGATTGGGACTGCCTCCCTTCACCCCGTCTAGCTGGCATAGCGAAGGGCCTCCTGGCCAGATTGTGCATTGCTCTTGAATCCAGGCACATGGCCAGGGAGCGGGGTCTGGGTGTGGGTGCCTGTCCCACTCCCCCACCCAGTGCTCCAGCTTGGGGAACATGCTTCTGTGCCACAACTCCAGCCCCCAGCTGCAGTGGGGGGAGCGAGGGGAGCCCCTGACCTACTCCCTGAGCAGGCAGGTGGGTGGAGCAAAGAGCACCCTCGACCCGCTGCCGGGCTGGAGCATGGAGCAAGCAGAGTGGAACCAAGCTGGGAGAGAATGAGCCTGGATGCTACTTGATGAGATGCGGCCCACTCAGGCGTGGCACTGGTGCAGATGTGTCTCGAATCAGCTGGTCACTTCCTCCCAACTTCACATTTTCTGATTGCCATTAAAAGTTAGTTATTGTCCGTAGGCCTCCGCCATGTGCTCAAAGAGGAGAGTGAAAGAAAATGGCTCAAGAAGTGATACATTGTGTGAAGAGGCAGAAAGAACTGTCGACTTTAGTACAAAAAGTGGAAAGGTTGGATAGGCTCGCTAAGGGTGGCTAAGGTTTCTGGCCTTAATGACTCAAACGTGTATGCTGAAGAGACAAGAGGCAAAAATCAGAGCATATGTTGTGGCAAGTGCACCAAAGGTACTAAAGCATCGTTCTGGTCTTGTGATACAGCAATGCAAGAGATGGAAAAGATACTGAAAGTCCATGTGTGTCAAGGACTAAATACAGGAGAGAGTTCCACTGGACAGGTCAGTGAATGGAGAAAAAGCAAAGAGATTGTACCGTCACTTACAACAGGATGCTGCAACAGCTTCAGAGCTGGGAAGGAAATGAGAGCAGCATAGGCAAGGAATCTACTTTTATAGCCAGCAAGGGTTGGTTTGAGAATGTGGGCAGAGAGTAAAGTAGCAAGAGAAGGGATTGCCTTCCCACGACTGATCATGCTGAAGGCTGGGGCCACAGCAGCCACTGGGAGGGAGGAGGTTTAGGGATCTGGGGATGCTCTGTGGGCTTGGCTCCATGGGGGGGGGGGGGGTGGTAGTGGAAGGAGGAGTGGGAGAGGGGCCTTAGGTAGAAGGGGTAGGGCTGGGCCTTGCATTTCGCAGCTGGGCATTCACCTACTGCCCATGTTTGAGAAGTTCAAAAGAAGATATGGGCTGCATTATGTTAAACTGGTTGGTGAATTTGCATCTGCAGACCATGAAGCAACAGCAGGGTTTCCAGGGTTTCCACGTGAGCTGGCCATACGTATTGAGGAGAAAGGTTACAAAGCAGAGCAAGTTTTTAACACAGATAGAACTGGCTTATTTTGGAAACAGATGCCAAAGAGAATCTTTCTTTCAAAAGATGAGAAATCTGCTCCAGGTTTCAAGGCTGTGAAAGACCAACTGATCCTTTCTCATCTGCAGAAATGCAACAGGGGATTTTATGATAAAGCCAATGCCCCTTTACCCAGCCCAGAATCCCCATGCGCTCAGAGGCAAATATAAATATCAGCTAACATATTTTGGAAATCTTAGTGGGCATGCATGGGTCACTTCAATGCTTTTTATGGACCGATTTCTTAGTTGTCTTGTGCATGAAGTGGAATGCTAGCTGGTATCAAAGAACATGGCATTTAAGGTCTTACTGATCTTTGATCTTGCTCCAGGCTGCACATTCCTGTGTGGACATGGTTTTTCTAACGCCAAACACCACATCACTCTTCCAGCCCCTCGATCAATGGGTTATTGCAACTGTTAAACTTGATTACACTTGTCACACCTTTCACTGCATCCTAGATGCTATGGATAATGATTTAATAGTGACCCAGTGCTGGAAAAATTACACCATAACAGATCGTATTAAAATACACTAGGGGGCAGCGCCCCTTGCTTGCTCCAAGACTACATCTATTCTGCTATTCCAATGTTCCAGTGTAGGGGGGGGTCTATTTGAAAACTATGGGAATGTGGGCGGGCAACACGTTCTAAGAGCCCCTCCCCAGCCTTACGGGAGGGACACTGGACCCAAGTTCAACTAATTCCATGGGACAAATAATGAAAAAAGGATCAAGGAGTGCGGGCTAAAGGTTTATAGCTAGGGAACCGGATGGGGACACCGAGCAGAGAACCCTGGACAGCACCCACTGCTCCTCAAAGCTATCGAAGGAGCCAGTGGACGCCGCCCAGAGGAACTCTGCCCGGATTCGTGAAACCAGGGAGGAATGGAAATAGGCCCCACAGTCGCAGAGAACCCCCTCGTCCAACATCTTGCTCCTTGCCAACCACTTTGTCTTTGGGGGTAAGCAAGCACAGCTCTCCCCCTGGTCGCCAGGTAGGGGAGAGGCAGGGGCCACACCAGATCCAGCTGCTGGGGATAGGGGGAAGAGGGGAGGACTGCACCATCTCTGGCCTCTGCTCCCCCCACCCCACCCCCGGCAGCAGCCCAGGAATCGTGTCCCCCCCCCCCCGCCAAGCTAGCCACAGCCTTCTCCCCGCGTGCCCTTCCCTAACCTCTCATCCCCCACCATTCTCCCCCAGCCTAGAACCCTCCCAGCCCTGCAAGACTAGAATGCCAGCGCCGGCTTCCTGTGGGGGAGCAGAGAAAACCCTGAGGCGCCACACCGGAGGTGGCTTGCAGAGACACACGCATGCTGCTGAGGGGAGGGGAGAGCGCCTCAGGGCTTTCTTCTCTCCACACCGGTGGGGTGAGGGGATGGCAGGGTTCCAGGCTAGAGTTCCAGGCAGGTGGCGGCCCCAGTGTGCTTGGCATGAGCAGCTGGAGGCTGTGGCTCCCCACTGGGTCCTGGAGTGTCAGGGCCCCCAGTGCAGCAAGGAGCCGCCCCCTGGCCCTCCTTCAGGGGAACCAGGGGGCCCAAGGTGCCCCGAGGGGGGGGGCAGGAGAACCATGAGCTGTTGCTGCCTCTTCCCCTTCTGGGTACTCTGTTTAGGCTGAGGGGTAGGGTGACAGAGTGACATGATGATGTCGATCTGTCTCCCCACAGGATAATTTTTAATATCTATAGAGAAAAAAAAGCTCTGGAAGAAATAGAACGTTTCACCATCAATACGTGGCAAGATTCACCATCAATGCGGGTGAGGTAGAGGAAATTATAGAGCTGGGTCATTGTATTGGAGGAGAGGGATTTGATGATCTTCAGGCAACTGAGACAGAGGCGCTGCTGGAGGCCCACACCTCCGAGCTCAATGAGGAAGATCTGATTCAGTCAAGCAACAAAGACACAGACAGTGATGAGGTTGGAGGCGGCATTCAAGCTGCAGAAGAAAGCCCAACAACTGGACTATCACCCGTTCTACCCCTCTCCCCGACATGCAGTACATGAACTTCACACCAAAGCCCACCCACTCAGCATCCAGGCCCACCCTCCACCCCCAGCTCTGCTCCAGCTCTAGCACTTGCCCCGCTCTGCCCACCCACCCCACGCTCCAGCTGGAGCTCTGGGTGAGCCCCCATGCCCTGACCCTGCTCCTTGGGTCAGCAAGGTCCCTGGTCCAATTGTCCAACTTAATCCCCACAAGGCCGGCTGAAGAGGCTGAGGAGATGTGGCCCTGATCTCTCGTACCCCAGCCCTTCTGCCTCCCCTGCCTCCTTCATTACCTACCTACTCAAAGTCATGGCCCACCCAAGTGTTCAGTCATGGCTATGCCACTCATCTGCACATCTTGGTGACCACACTGCAGTGTGACAGTGAATACCCGCCACATGAAAAAATAAAGGGTAGCAATTTATTGACTGCATAACTGAAACTGTGCCCCCCGAACCCACCTGTGTAAATTGAGGCTCAACTACATAATTTTCCAAAACAAGTTGTTATTCCCACATTTACCACTTTATTCGTGACTTCAAAAAACACTTATTCTTCCTTGGACATCTTGTCTATGGTCATGGCGAACCATTATGTGAGCTTATCAGAAGACAAAAATTCATTACCATCAGTCTTCTTTTTGGCAGCTTACATTAAGACTGGATGTGCATAACCTAACCAAGACGCATACATTTGCAATAACTGCCAAAGACCATGCAAGTCTTGAACTAGACTATTCAGTCATGTGAGACATTGTAAACCCTCTGCATGATAGGCTGCAATTCCCCACACACACCCACACCCCCCAGAGGAAAGTTATTGGTGCTAATTTTGGAGTTACATGGCTTTTATTCCAACCTCTGCCTCTATCAAACTCAGTATTCCCTCCTTCCCAAATTTTAAATAATGGGTTAAAATATGTTAATTGGGATAATAGCAAACAAGAAGAAGTGGAAGGCACAATCTGAAAAGTAACAAAAAGCATAATGCTGAAGGAACTGAATTATGAAGAAAAATTTAAAACCTAACTATATTGTATACTTTGGTCTGGAAAAGAGGATTAAGGTCAGGCATGATAATGTACAAACATCTTAACGGCAGAAATAATAAGGATGGAGAGGAATCATTTATGGTGGGACAAAGTATAAGAACTAGGAGTTTTATTAGTTTTCCCTTTCTTAATTTATTAGGAACAGCTTTCTGATAGTGACATGTAATAAATTGTTTAATAGCTTCTCCAAGGAAGTGGTGAAAGCAACAGCATTTAGGTTATTTAAAACAGTAGGAAAATGTACTGACCAGAACATACACACAGGGGTGGACTAAGTACTATATGTAGCATTTATGCCTATAGAATATGGTTTTTAAATATAAAGCACATAAGTCCCTAGTGATTATTTAAGGATACAATTTATTATTCTAATTCATAACTTCTCTAAAGAGCTGTACAACTGATTACAGTGATCCAGAACTAGAATTATTTACCTCTGAGTGCCACCTACTGACACAAGAGTGATAGAACTTGTTAGAACCAAAGAATCATGACTTGTGCACTGTTTATTCTTTGGAAAGCCTTTGCCATCCAGAATATTTCACATCAACTCTCACAGACCTCAATGGACTTTAGAGCAAGTCCATAACTGGTAACTTTCTACTAATCCCCAATATATTTCTCATAGGCAGTATCTCCATGACATCAATAGTAATCACTTTCAATCATAAACTGAACCATAGGATAAACCACAAACGTTTGAGTGCCTAGACTGGCATTTACAATTGTGCTTATTAACTTGAATTAACGGTCAGTAACTCAAGTTAAAACTGGATCATAAATCTAGTGTACACATACACTGCAGCATGTCTGCATTAAGGGTAAAAAGTAACTTGCCCCAGTGTAATTTAGCTCTGTTTTAACACACTGAGATAAGTCACTTTACACACCTGGGTAGCATGTTGATACAAGCTTCTTGCCTGGGTACAGTAATGCCAGTGTAGCTACAATGCCTAATATATACAACTGCTTCACACTTCTAGCATACCACAATGAAAATAATAAGGCATACATGAATGCACACACACCTGTCACCCCTCCTCATTGGGAACTGAATGCAGATCTTCATTCTGTTAAGAGCCATAGTCCTTTTGAGGTCATTTCCTGAGTTTATTGTATATTTAATTGTTTTATTAATGCTTTTCTTTAATGAGTATCATGCATTTCAAAACATTAAGAACTGATTTTACAACTCACTAAGAACAGAAGCATCAGCCACACAGCTTCACCGGTGTGGGCTCTTTTTTATTGAATTTTGCTACAGCTCTGCCTCTGCACAGGAAACAGCTACTTAATCCGTAATCTTTTTGGATGTTACCATCATTTACTGCCACCAAGTGTGAGAGAAAAAAAGCACAAAAGCAGAGAAAGAAATTAGACTTAAACACAACCTTGCTAGATGATGCAATGTCAGGTAACTAGGTTGATTTGAAATTCTAAAAGAGCGGTGTTAGCACTACACTACTGAAAATACTCTTGTTTCACTTTGCCATAATGATAAAGTTTTGCAAGGCATATCAATGGACAATGAAAAAGGTGGCCTGCAAAGAAGTAGCTACAGAAAGGAGTAAAACTCTAGCTGCCAAACCAAACACAGCAAACAGTTATTAGCGCACAGAAGGGCATTGTCATCTGGAACAAACTTGTGGGCTGCTGCTCCGGAGAATCTGGCTCTGCACATCCATGGGGGCATGGCTATTTCCCACAGATTAGGCAGCTTCCCATTGGGACTACTGGGGCTAGTGCCCCCGCTACCGTATTTTCAGTGGGGCTGATATGGTATCCACAACTTCCAAATCTTTAAGTGGGGCAAAAGATACCAAAAAGATCCCTGCCTCAGGGAGGGTGAGTAGATGAACCAGGCTGTGACTCACCACTCCAGTCCCTAACAGACTTTGCACCTTTTCACAACTCAGCACTCTGGCCTGGTCACTTGTAGTTCCACCCCTTCTGAGGTCATACAGAGTCCTGGAAAGTAGAAATCTAATTTCTCTGTCCACTCTTCAGTGCTAGTTCTTGTCCTGATTTGTGTCTGGGATTGTGTGGGGGTTTTTAAACCTGCCCTTCCTGAGGGAAGGAGGAGCTCAGTAGGGGAACCCAGACCCGCCCTCTCCTCTGGATTCCAGGCCAGAGACACCATATTAAACAGCTAGGGTCCGCTCCTATAGACTCACTGTGCTTTCCTGGGCTGCTTTCCACCTTCACGTTTATAGAGTCCCTTCCAGCTCCACAGCAGCACAGAGCCCCTTCCTATCTGCACCTCTTCCATCTAGCCAGGTCTCTCTTCAAGTTCCTTTTTTCTGGAAGGTTCACTGAGAGTGGCTCTGCTCCTCCCTCCCTCCTCTTTCTAGGAGCAGCAGGGGCTTTCAGATGTTGCTGATCATCCATATAGTCACATCTGGGGAGCTAAGTGTTCTATTAACTCCTTCGTGGCTGCTGCACTGTCAGGGTTAAATACTCCTCCATACAGCCCCATCCGCAATTCAATTATTCTCCCCTTCCCCAGGCTATCCATGATGTGCTTCCCTCCCTCAATCAATTCAGTGCTCCCCCAATATTTTAGTGTCCCCCCCAAACAAATCCCAACTCTTCCCCCAATCCCCTGCCACGCAAGGACCATGCCTCTTGGTTAAGGCAGTGCCTGCATACCTCACAGTTCCCCTTAAGCAGCAGCAACGTGTGCAGCATAAACAGTGACCCCCCCTCACAAGGGGGGGTTCACTGGTTGTCCCCCTCGGGGGCAAAGAAAGGGGCACAGTAGGGAGGCACAAACCCCTGCAGAGTACTGGGAGTGAGAGGGAAGCAGGAGTCTTCCGCCTTCTCACACTACACATTCACTGGAAGCAGGTGGTAGGGGAGACACAGAGGCCTATTCTCCAGGAAAGCTGCAGAAGTACCTGGAGGGTGGCTGGGGTGTTAAGGGTTGTTGCGGGGGGGAGGGGCTCTCTCCTCACCTTACAGTTCCTCATTTGCTCTTCTGTGAGGCCTGAGAGAAGGTGAAATGCAAACAGACACTGGTCATCTGAGGGCAGAACTGAATCTGGGACCTCTGGAACTTAGACCATAACTCTCTCTCACATGAGCTAAAAGCCAGCTAGATATAAGCTAAGGCTACAGAGCAGACTGTTCTCTCTGTGAGTGGTCTCAATGCTACTAGATGGGACAATACACCGCAACCTGAAGGTGGGTGGGTTACACAGGCAGCACGCGAGCAGCTGCCGGATGTAGATGGTGACTGTAGGGGTCAGAAGACTTACCCTGCCTGCTGGAACTAAGGCAGGGCCCTGGACTGCAAGGTCAGAGCAAGCAGAAGGCAGTAGTTTCTGCAATGGCTCTCTGATCTTAAAAAAAATATGGATTAATCCAAGCTCTCAGTTTTCATGTAAACAGAAGCACAGGAAAATGGAGGTAAAGACCACAACAGTGGTGGCTGAAGAGCAGAGGTGGGGAAACTTTAGGATTGGGGGCTGCTGACCCACAGAAAAATGAATCAGGGGCTATACACAAGTGTGAAGCAGAAAAACAAAACACACTGTCACTGACGTGGCCCCTGCCTGAGAAGTAGAAAGACACTCCTCACATTCTCCTCACACACCAGAGCCTAGGGGGGCCCAGGCTAGTAGATTTTGTGTACTCCAGCCCCATGGTGGGACAGCAGGGGGACTGGAGTGCCAGTGCAGGCTCCCCAATGCTGGGGGGAGCCCTGAGCCTAGGGGGGCCCGATCGAGGCAAGCCAGCCCCCAGGCCTGAGGTTCCCCACCCAGACTGTAGGGGATTAGGACTCCCATCCAGTGCACTGCAATGCACACGCAGCCAGCCCAGGAGAAAGAGCGGCAGCACAAGGAAGTGACAAAGGTTTTTAAGATGTGAAAGAATCAACTGTCATGTAGGGGTTTTTTTGCAACTAGCTTTAGGCCTCTAAAAACATATTTAGGTACCTAAATTTAGGCCTGGTTTCCAGAATACACCTAGGCTACGTCAACATTGGCATGATCTTGTGCAAATACTCTTTAACGCAAGAGTTCTTGTGTTAAAGTATTTGCGCAAGAGCGCGTCTACACTGGTATGTGCCTTTGAGCAAGAGATGTGCTTTTGCACAAGAGCATCCATGCCAGTGTAGACGCTCTCTTGCGCAAGAAAGCTCCGATGGCCATTTTAACCATCGGGCTTTCTTGCGCAAGAAATTCATGTTGCCTGTCCACACTGGCCTCTCGCGCAAGAACAGTTGCACGAGAGGGCTTATACCCGAGTGGGAGCATCATAGTTCTTGCACAAGCAGCACTGATTTCATACATTAGAACATCAGTGTTCTTCCGCAAGAACGCCACACCAGTGTAGACAGGCAGCATGTTTTTGCGCAAAAGCAGCTGCTTTGGCGCATGATCGTGCCAATGTAGACACAGCCCTACAGTGCTTGATCTACAGCACTTTTAAAATCAGGTCATTTTGGTATCTAAATATGGAGTTAAATGACTAGTTTTAGACACCCAAGTTTGAGAGTTGTGCTCTTCTATTACCTTGTCTTTCCATTTTATGGGGACTGCAGTTATGCTTCTATCAGTTATTCAATGGAAAAATATATGCATGGAAGATGCATATCTAGTACAAATCTAGTAGGATGGATTCTGCTCTCAGTTACACTGGATTTACATCAGTGTAACTTCTGGAAGTCCAGTGGAACTGTTCTGGACTTACATTGGTGTAAAACATGGCAGAATCTTGCCCAACAGAATGATACATTGCAAAACAGGTGCAAATAAAATAAGAATCAGGCCCTATATTTTAATTATTGACCAGCTCAGTTACTGTGGTTTCCTTTTCTTCAATGCTTGGGTGCTGTCAGTGGTGTGCTGCTATCAACTTCATTGTTAAGTTTTGTTTGAGGTAGTTGATCCATTTCCACTTAGTTCAAGATTGCCTGTCCAGACTGCAAAGATATATTACTTTGCTTTCATTACTACTTTGCTTTCAGTATATGTGCAGCAAATAGCAAGGCCTTGCATGTTATATATAAACAGGAAATCAGTCCAATAGGAAATCAAACAGTCCAGACGGGAATAACCATTTTGGCTGTGTGGCAGGAAGCTGGCGGGGAGGCGATTTGTATTAGGTAGTGGGGGAATTACTTCAAAATATGCATAGGAGGGAGAACCCACTTCAAAATTTCATTTTGGGCAGCCATGTGCTATCTATTGCTTCAGGTATTTTAGATCTGAAACATGTATAATAATATATAATGAATACAGAGAACAGCTAATAATAAAGTACCAATTATAGAGTTGCTGATTTTCTGACAATGTTAGAATAGACATCCTACATATAACTACAAATTCTAAAGACAGGTTTAACATCAGATTTAATCTGCTCGTATTTAGAGATAATAAAATATTTATTTTTGATTGATATTAATGAAAGAGGGTTTTGTTTCTATAAAATCAAGACCACTGATGAGCATAGGTATAGAACAAGATTTTTGCAAGGGCTAGCACTTTTCACTTGTGTTTTAGGATGTTAACAACTGAAATTTCATCACCAGAATGCAAGCATTTTGTAAAAGGTGGATGCAAAATCTCGCAAATACTCACCACAACTGCATTGCATTGTAACATTGTGATAGCACCAAGAATTAGTTGCAGGCTTTTGTAAGAAAATGTTGATCATAATTCAAAATCGTAAAAGAACAATTTACATGCTAACAATATAGTCACACCTTAAACTGTTAGAAGGAATGTCAGAGAAAAACAGCTCTTGCTTTGTTGACTTCTTTTGCCAACAGCATTGTAAACTGTACAAAAGCCAAAAGGAAGGACAGCCTTTATTGCTATTGATTTCAATAACTTGAAACTTCCAGGTGAGTTTTCTCTTCCTTTTTACAAGATAATAATTCCTTAAAGTATATTTTACTACAAAATATGACTTGTATGTACTTTATACTAAAGTTTCTCCACTTTTCTCAAGATATTGGAGTGATATTAAAAACCAATTCTAGCAGAAATAGATTTTTTTTTGTTATTGATTGTTTTGAAGTGTGGAGAAATGAACAAACAAAATCCTACCCATGCTGCTCACATAAGCAGCCTCATTCAGATCAATTGAGAACATATCTTCTTGCCTTTATAATTAATCTCTCCAGTTGTTAATTATGTTTTGTTGTGGAAGAATTGCAGATTGTGCAGTATGTATGTGGTAATGCATCTTCTATTTGGACAGATGGCCCAGCAAGGGGGGCAATAAATCCTTCTAGCAAGTTACCAAAATATCTGCACAGGAGGGAAGAGTAAGAATTTGTTGTCATGGTTTCTGGTATTGAGACTTTGTGGAATTTTCTGCAACCAGGAAATGTATAGATGAGTGCTCATGTAACGTAATGAGCTCATATATTAAAGTGAAGGTGGCCACGCCTCACACAATAAAATGAGAACAGTGGCAGTAAGTAGGATATGAATGTAGTTTAGATATAAGATGCGATGGCAGTTAAGATTAGACATGTGGGCTAACATTAACCTAGCCAGCTTGAGCACTGGAAGTGTGAAGCCATAGCAGCATAAGTTTCATTGCAGGTTGTACAAACCTGCCTAGAAAAGTGAATAATTACTTGGGATGCGTCTACACTGCACCCATAGCTCGAAATAAGCTATGCAATTTGCGCTATGCAAATTGCATCACTTATGAGTCCATTTTGAAATCGCTTATTTTGAAATTTGGCACTGTCTACACAGCACTTATTTAAAAATAAATCACTATTCCAAAACGTTCCTTACTCCTCGTGGATTAAGGTTTACAGAGACATCAGAATAGTGCGCCCGTTATATTTTGAAATAATGGGTGTGCTCAAAAGACACGGAATAGCTATTTTGGGATACCTCTGGTATCCCAAAATAGTACTGCAGTGTAGATGTAGCCTTGGGCAGCTAGATTATTTTCACTTCAGTTACTCCCTTCAGTCATACACATAACAGCTGGCAGCAGTACAAATGGTAGGTGGTATCCAAATGCATCTAGTACTCTGGACTAGATCATTGCCTTTTACCTTGTGCAATTAATGACAATGCAAAGTGGGTTTAAATTACTACCATTCTGATCTGGTGCATTTTACACCCATTTTACACCCATTCTTCACCCAGCTTGCACTGGTGTAAATGGTGCAGGATAAGGAACTAGGCTCCAAGATATACAATTTTGCTTGAATTACTGCTTAATTATAGATGCTATGTCATTTAAAAGTGAATTACTATACAGAAGATTGAAATCATTTGGCACATAGCTGGCCTCCAAGGTCAGTAACAGGATGCAAATGACACTCAAGAATTCCAAAATTTATTATGCTATTACAGGACCCACTGACGACAAATCAGATGCACCTTCTTTTCCCTTTTTTGCTTTAATACCATATTTAGAAAGATTATAATAGCAGCAATGTTGAGAGGAACAAGATGAAAGGAAAGCGATAGCTGCTTACATATTTGATGAGGGTAGAGTTCTCACTACTTTTAAATGAGTACTTACATCACAGCTCCATGGGACTGGGATATTAGTGTTTAGTCCATCAATTACAGGGCTTCTTAAACAACTGCTCATTTCAATATAATTGCTAAGATGTCAATAAAGTTTAATGAAGCTTAGTATCATTGTAAAACTCATACTTTTTCAGTTTCAAAATATAAATGGGAGTTAATGTACCTTTCTCTGTGCTTCCAAAATTATATGTATTCAAATTAGAAGGTATATTTGTCATTGTTTATTCTTTACAACTGTTTACCTGAAAGGTGGCACATAATATATAGGTTGCAATTTTAACCTTTTTTGCATGTCAGTGAATGCAAGATGTAGAACAGCAGCTTGTTGTGGGCCATTTAATGTATATACAATGCAAGCATTTCAAAAGGGTAGAAGTTATGTACATTTCTGGTCACACATTTCTTGGCTATGACTTGTGGCTATTTTAATTCCACAGAAAACTGATCCAAAGCCCAGGGAAGTTGATCAGAATCTTTCAGCTAATTTCACTGGGCTTTGGATTAGGCCAGAACAGTATAGTTTTACATTTATGTAGAAGTGTTGCAGAATTTTCTTAGTTTTCCTTTCAATCAATTGTAAATGCCCACTGCACGTGACTAGTGTACTACAGTTACTTATTGTCTTACTATAACAGCAGCATTCCATAGAGATTCTATATTTTCACAGTGACAAACACTTTTATAAATAATGATTTCCCACAGGACAAAATGCATTTTTATTTGCTTTGTTAACTCTTTAAATTTCCACATAACATTTGTAAACATTTAATAAACAACATTCCAGGGAAAATTATGTTCAGATGTACTTTGTTTGGCATTCATGCATAGCTGAATAACTTGCAGGCCATATCTCATTTAAGTTACATCATGCCCATATCCCTTTTATCAAAAAAACTCCACAGCACACATCAATTCGATCGGTGCTTAAATAAAGGAAGGTGTTTGCCACAGATAGAAATGGCACCAAATTAGGGCATATTATACTTATTCTTCTATTCCAAATTATTTATTCAACATAAAGTATGTAAATAAGGGATAATAAGGATTAACTATTTTTTGCCCAGATTTATCTAATTTGGGAGCAGGACACCTTTGTTTAATTGACTATTAACAAATACTTCTAACATCTCAGAAGTTTTATATCAAACACACATAAATAACTGTCCTCAATATCCTAACCTTTAAAATATAATACTCTGTAAACAAAACTGCAAATATGCAATTCCAATAAACAATGTGGATAAACCCTTTAGTCTGAGTATGGTGTAAATTATTATATTCTGAACATATTAACTTATGTATAGTATTCATAGCCATTTTTAATGTTTTGGTTTCACTAAATACGAGTGCAAAATAAACATCAATCTAAAAACATGTACATTTTGTCTATAATAGGGAATATGACTGTTGCATTTAAATTTTCAGAGTTACTATCCATGGAAAACAAAATAAACACAGGCATTAAGAGCCACATGCTGACAAACTGAAGTTTGCAAAAACAGACCTTTAACACAGCTGTCAAATGTAAATCCAAAAGTCCAGAGATTAAGGCATCTAAAATGATGGTTGGAACCTGAAATTGACAGAATGAATGCAGTGAAGAAATTGTGAAACTGGAAGTTGTGGGAAAAGGTTAACCACTCCACTCAGTCTCTCTCTGGAGAGGTAGCTTTTTGAGATGGGAATGGGTACAGAAGCCTGAAACAGATCCACAGAGCCATGAATGAAACAGTACAATGCAGCATCTATGAGCTGAATCTACTTAAAAACCCTTCTTTCAGTGATGCAGGCATCTCTGGTGGTGGTGGTCTTGGGAGCCTGAAATAGACCTTGACTGAGTCATAAATGAACCACTGCAGGGCTGTGAGGGTGCCAATCATGATGATGCGGGGAAAGAGGCCTTTCCACACACCTACGAAGCCCAGATTCTTGAGGACTTCCATAGCGCCGCTGCCCCTTTGCTTGTTGAGCACAGACACCACAGAGTCAGCTGGGTGGGAAACTATAGCACAAAAGATACCAGCTATATAGCCAGCAACAAAGGTGACGCCAAGCTGCTCGGGCATGGAGCACTCACTGCGTGGCTTGGGCACCACATAGGCATAGAGGGCCTCTAAGGTGCGCTCAAAACAGGCAAACTTCATCATGGTATAGGGGATCTGGCGCATCCAGAGCGGACCCACTCCCTTGTAGAAGGCCCACACCCCCTCCTCAACATACATCTTGGGGAGAGCCACCCGTAATGTATTCGCGTAGCCTGGCTGTGTCTGGATTCGCACCTTGGCTGCCTCCATGGGGGACAGAGCAATGTCAGCGAAGAACTCGGCACTGGCTGAGGCAGCCAGGTAGAGGCTGGTCCGCCACAGGTAGGCTCGTTCAGGTCCCAACATGTCAGCATAACGCAGCTTGAAGACCTCATATAAGCCAAACTTGCAGAGGCCCTGCAGAGAATAGCCCACACAGGTGGGGGCCCATCCCTTGGCCAACCCACGCACCCCCTCCTCTTGGAGGGTGAGATTAAAAGCCTGCATCAGGCCCCGGTAGCGACTGGGATCTGCCTGCATGCGGCACTTTACCAGGTCCAGAGGCACCACAGCCGTGTGGGTCAGGCCGCAGCTCACCACCCCACCGAGGCCGCACAAGGCCAGGTACTTCGCAGACCCATGCTCGCAGCTGTATTCCTCCTCCTGCCATAAACAAGGCAGGGCGGCCGCCCACAGCCGGAACCGGCGCTCGGGACGAAGGGCAGTGCTGCTGTCGCTCCTCCCTGGGGCCCCTAGAGCCACCTGCTCAGGGCTGCTGCAGGGAAGGAGGGCGGCGCTGCTGTCGCTCCTGCCCAGGCCGCAGTGTGTGAGTGAGGCGGCTGCCTGCAGCCGGGCTGGAAGCTGAGGAGGGGAGGCCAGGCCATTGCCCATCTCCCAGCTGCTCGGGGGCCTGCTCCCCATCGGGCCCCCCGAGGGCTGGTCCATCTCTAGGATAGGGAGAGGCCCTGCTGCCGTCTCCTCTGGGTCTGTTGCCATGGCCACCTTCCAACTGCCAGTGCCCTTTGGAGACCACAGGATTCTAACCATAGAGACTCCGCCTAGAGTGGAGCCCAGCCCAGCTGCCACAAGCATGAGTAGAGCGCCAGCGTGCTGGAGAGACACTGTGTCAGCAGCCACTCTGGCCATCTCTCTATGGTGCAGGGGGTGGGTGGAGGACTAATGCTCCAGCTGGGGTCCTGCATCACAGCGTGGCAGGGGAGATGTGAAGTACACAAGGACGCTTGAGGGCAGATGCGGGGAGCTAGACAGAAGCTGCAGGCGGGGGAGAGTTGAGTGGGGGGAAGGAGAGCCTGTCGGTGTCATCGAAATGGCAAATGGCACAGGCCCAGCAAGGAAAATGGAAGGGGAGGCGCAGGCAGAAATGGTTGGCAGAGTGAGGGTGGGGGATTTTTATGGAAATAAAGTGATGAATATCCTGCAAATATGCAAACGATTGTTCTCCATTTTAAAAAAATCTGCAAATTTCTGGGGTTCTAGCCATAACACTGTGGAACCCAGTATCACTATGTGGTTGCATCTACGCTGCACCTGTAGCTTGAAATAAGCTACACATTTTGAGCTATGCAAATTGTGTAGCTTATTTAGAATCAATTTCAAAATAGCTAATTTTGTAATTTGGCACTGTCTACATAGCGCCAAATTTCAAAATAACCCACTATTCTGAAACGTTCCTTACTCATGGTGGAATGAGGTTTACAGGGACAGTTGGAATAGCGAGCCCGTTATATTTCAAAATAATGGGCTTACTGTTAAGACATGGGATAGCTATTTTGGGATACCTCTGATATCCTGAAATAGCGCTGCAGTGTAGATGTAGCCTGTGAGACAGTTCCCAGCTGCCAGGTCCATTTGAGATCCTGGTATCTACGCCCATGGAATCAGCATGTCCCAATATGTAGCAATCCATCCTGATGTGGACTCCCAAGTCTACAGAATGATAGGCCTCACCAGGACTACACGATCAATCACAAGCTGTCTTCAATCACAGCCATTTTTTAACAATCACTGTGACAACTATATCTCTTGGCCATAGTTTACCATGCAGCATATTGTGCCTTTTACATGTGTATTTTACAACATCCATCAAATACAAAAACTCATCTGAGTTACTGTATTTGTAATTTTGGTACATCTGAATGAGCAGAAAAGCCTCACTTCACCTTGATTAGTCAGGGTGTATCTAGACTACATTAGACTTTCAAAAGAGGATATATGCAGATTCCACAGGAATTTGCATATATCTTCTTTCGAGCTCACTTTCGAAAGTGAAAGTAATTAAGATGCGGTTTTGTCGACAAACCCTCCCGTTTGTCGACAAGCCACGTAAGCCTCATAATTTTTAAAGACTTTTCCTCTTTCGAAAGTCTAGTGTAGTCTAGATATGCCCACAGTTTCATGAGCTGTATAGATGCAATGGAAATTCATTCAACAACATTTCTACCTTTTAATTAAATTTTCATCTTAAATTTTTTTTTTTAATAAAAAGGATGAATATATACAGAGAAACTCTCCAGAGCATTGTGCTCCGCTGCTAACAGGTGGATAAAGATACAGTGCCAGATCCCAGCTCTTGGTAATACAGCTGTGGCAATTCAAAACAGTCAGGGTTCCCATAGTTTAGAGGAACTCCCCACCCACAATTGTATAAGACTACTGTAACTGACTCTACTCTACCCTCTCGCTACCCTGGAATGGGTGGGGCACGTCAGAGCTATGGCAGAGGGACGGCATGATGGCTGGATTTAATGGATGCATTTGAGCAGTTCCTGATTGTAATTTGCAGCCAGGTGTAATGCAGAGCAGTTCTGAACCTGCCCTAAGCTTTACAAGGTGCAGAACTGGTCCCAAGGATCAAAGGAGCACAGAACTATCTTGGATCACTTGTGCTCCCCATATCTTTCGGTTCTGAGCTCTGGTGCAGCTAAAGAACTGACCTGCAGAATCAGCTTTGATTTTGCTTTACTTTGAGAACAATTCAGACCCTTAATATTAAGCAGCAGTCAATATTTATTGCTTTTGTTTTTAATTTGTTTTACAGCAGGGCCAGATGATCAAGCACCCATTGTGCTAGGTGCTGTACAAACACAGAACAAGAGACACTACCTGCCAAGATCTTAGAATACACTATCTTCAATGTAACCTTCTCTGCCGCGCTTTTTATTTATGGCCTTGATCTTGAATTCCTTATACACCCATAACTTCACCTGACTTTACAGGCAGTTTGGGTATGCAAAGAGAACTGGGGTAGAGTTAGAATGTCTCATGCCTGCCCTGGAAGCATCACTCCTGGACTGAAATCATGTACTCCTTATAACCACTGGTTTCTTGTTCTTTCTGCAGATGTAAATTAGAACTAACTGGTAAGGGTTTTCGTTGGTTTCTTTTGTGAGGTAGGCAGATGTTCACCAGAAACTGAATGGTGACCATTACCCACAAATGGCCAAACATCCAGCAGGAGACAATAACTTGATCACTACTGACCTTGTAATTCATGTCCTGATTTTTAAAATGAATATAAATAGAGAGGAAATAGAGCATGAGTATTCAAGCCTTTCACACAGATAGGTTACATTTGTGACTTAACTGTATGAGGTATGTGAAGAGTCTGAGCACTGCTGCTAGGCAGCTTGCTGCCCTTTCATTTCTTCCTGCTGCTGGAGAGAGTGGTTACATAGCTAGAGGGGCTGGTGGTTTTATTGGTTGCCCTGAGAGACAGCTCCATTGCTGAGGGGAGAAAGCTAGAGAGGAGATTTCCTGGAGGAGTCAGTGCTGTGTAGCTCAAGCTCTCTAACAGCACAGTCCTGCAGCCACAGGTAACCTTTTGTGACAGCTGGGACCCATAGCTCCTGGGGGTGAGTCTGACATGCTTTTCTATCTTTTGTATTTATTTTTTTGAGATGGTCAAACTAAACTTCTGTGTTTCAAAGCCACTTTTTGTAGCAGATTCTAAGACAATAATAATCATCCAAGGCCTGATTCTGAGGCCCTTACACTGCGTAGCACCTTTCTCTGAAAGGAGCTACGGTCCATGGCAGGCCCGGGCACGCCATAGGCAGGGGTTGCTCCAGCCTGGCTGGAGCTGCCTGTGGCAGGAGAGCCTCTCCAGACCAGCCCAATTAGAGTGGCCCCTCTACCCAGACTTTAATCAATTCAACAGTTAAACAATACCTTTAAGAGGTTAACCAATTAAATGGGATTTTACATCCCTAGATGTAGTGTGTGTGGTAAATAGACAAGAGTGTGTGTGAATGTGTGTGTGGGGGGGGCACAGACTGGGTGTGTACGACAGTGACACAGGCTACGTCTACACTGGCAGCTTCTTGCACAAGAACTGTTTTACAGAAGAATTCTTGTGCAAAAGAGTGCGTCTATACTGGCATGTGCTTTTGCGCAAGAGTGTCTATAGCAGTGTGGACGCTCTCTTGTGCAAGAAAGCTCTGATGGCCATTTTAACCACAGGGGTTTCTTGCGCAAGAAATTCATGTTGCCTGTCTACACTGCCCTCTTGCACAAGAGGGCTTAATCCTCGTGGGCAGAGGAATAACTCTTCCGGAAGAAGCGCTGTTTTCTGACACTGTACTGTAAATTTACTTGCGCAAGATCGCATGTGCAATGTAGACACCTGGCAAGTTTTTGCGCAAGAACAGTTGTTCTTGCACAAGAAGCCACCAGTGTAGACATAGCCAGAGCCTGCGCTGTGTTGGGTAAGATTCTGAGAGAAGCCACGCTCTGTCTCTTTAAAACAGTGAAAGTTCTCTGCTCTGTTGTTTTTCCCCCTCTTCCCTGCTCTGCAGAAATGGGTATCGGGGCTAGTTCCTGTATTAGCTATTTCAGATATTTTCAGAACAGATTCGTCTGAGATGGAGAGATAATCACATACCAACATACAAGCCATAAGTGTGTTAAAAAAGAACTATGTAAATTCATGGAGAATAGGTCCATCAATGGCTATTTGCCAGGATGGGTAGGATGTTACCCCATACGCTGAGGCTGAGTCTAGACTGGCCAGTTTTTCCAGAAAATCAGCCGCTTTGCCGGAAAAACTTGCCAGCTGTCTACACTGGCCGCTTGAATTTCTGCAAAAGCATAGACTTCCTACTGTAAGAAATCAGTGCTTCTTGCGGAAGTACTATTCTGCTCCCGTTCAGGCAAAAGTCTCTTTTGTGCAAAGCTTTTGCCAAGAGGGCCGGTGTAGGCAGCTCAGATTTGTTTTCCGCAAAAAAGCCCCGATCGCGAAAATGGCGATTGGGGCTTTTTTGCGGAAAAGCGCATCTAGATTGGTACAGACACTTTTCCACAAAAAGTGCTTTTGTGGAAAAGCATCCATGCCAACGTAGACGCTCTGTTCCGAGAATGCTTTTAACGGAAAACTTTTCTGTTAAAAGCATTTCCGGAAAATCATGCCAATCTAGATGCAGCCTGAGTGTCCCTAGCCTTGGTTTGCCAGAAGCTGGAAGTGGAGGACAGAGAACAAATCATTTGATGATTGCCTGTTCCGTTAATTCTCAGCGGTCCTTGCATTGGTCACTGTCAGAATCGGATACCGGGCTAGATGCACCATTTGTCTGATCCAGGATAGCCATTCTTATGTACAGAAGTACTAGACATACAGTAGTTTCCCAGCTTGGAATCCTGTCTTCAAACACATTGACATTCATAGTGGTCTTTCAGCTGCCTACCCACTGACCCATCAGTAATCATTGTTAGCTGCTTACTGACAAGGTGATATGACCATTTCCCTAGAAGGTGCTAAGCGCAGACACATCTAGATGTCCAGCCTGCTTAATGCTGCCAGTGCTGTTGTTTCTGCATAAAGTGCCTTTGTGGTGCTTAGAGGTATTTAAATTTTATTTTGTGTTATTCTCATCTAATGTAAGTTGACAAGAACTATTGCTGAGAGGAAGGTGAATGAGGACTGTGGATTAAAAGTGTGTTTATTTTGAGGACAGAAGAATGATTGTCAGGCACTGTTTCAGAATCAGGCCTTAATCTCACCAAATTTCTGACCCATCCAAATGAGCATGGCTTTGAGCAGATGTCACTGCTGTGTGTAGTGTGAAGTTAAGAGTGTGATGCACCCCAAACTTGCAATTTCGCTTTATGTCAGTGTCTTGCTAAGTGGTCTTTACAATGCATGAGCAAGGCTCTCAGCTGGTGTAAATTAGAGTAACTCCAGGTATGGCAATAGAGTTATGCCAGTCTATACACCCTGAGAAACTGGCCCAGAATTGTTTCTCTCTTGTATCAGTATTTGTATCTTATTCCTAATTAAGGGGTGTAGCATGAACAGTAGGTATTTGGGTCACACACTCAAGGAACCTGTAAGATTCTTTACCGTGAAGATGCTCTAAAGCCCTAATGAGCAGAGATACTGTTTGATTTATTTGTATTATCATGATGCTTATAAGCCCTATTATGGGCCAGGATCCCACTGTGCTAGAAGCTCCACAAAAAGATGGACCCTTCCCCAAAAAGCTTAAAATAGAGAAAGACGGGTACAAGGTAACAAGGAGATAGCATTGGTGAGCATGGTAGGCACTGATCTCAGCACACCAGCAGCCTGACTATGGTCATGTGTATGTAGGCATTATGGAAACGGAGAGTGTTAAGGAGAGAGCTGAAGAACAATAATGAGGTAGCTTTTTAGACGTTTACAGAGAGTGTTTCCAAAGCACAAAGGACAACAGCGGAAAAAAAAAACCACAAAGCTACTTTTCTGAAAATTTAACAAGAGACCCAGGGAGATGGCATGATTGGCCAATTGGAGGCAGCAGCTGAGATCTCAGTAATGATGGAGAGGTGATGAGTACCAGATAGGTTGTAAAAGGCTGAAAGTGAAGACTGTAGTTTATGTTTGATGTGCAAGAGCAGGGGCAAGTAATTTTTGAAAGGGGGCCACTTCACAAATTTCTGAAGTGGCCCCAGGCCACCTTGGTCAGGGCAAGGCCAGGACACTTCCCATACTGACCTGCCCGCAGACCCTGACTGGGGTGGGAGAGTGAGTGAAGTCTTTGCCATCTGGCATCTAGAGAGAATCACCAGCTGTTTTAAACAGCTGGCAGTTCATTCTAGGTGCTGTATGCCTATGGCGAGGTGAGGAGACCTTGCGTGCTCCCTCACCCCAGGCCAATCAGTGCAAAGTCTCTCACGCTGTGCCCCTATCCTGCAAGAGGCGTGCAGTGCTTAGAGTAAACTGCCAGCTGTTCTGAACAGTTGGCGGCTTCCTCTGGTGCCATGTACCCCTGGCAGGGAAAGAAGACTTTGTGTGCTCCCCCTGTCCCCAGGTAGGGTTGCCAGATACCTTCACAAAATCCTGAACAGGCAGAGAAAAATTGGTTGAGCAAAAAAAAAAAAAAAAAAAAAAAAAAAAAAAAAAAAAAGTTGCTGCTGTACTTTTAAATTACCACACTCCTTGCTCGCTCCCCCTCCCCCCCCACCTTCACAGATGCCGCCTTCCATCTGAGGAAAAACAGAAAATACAAGGTTTTTTTAAAAACCAGACGAAAAGCCAAAAAAACCAGACACCTGGCACCTCTATCCCCAGGTCTCAGTTGGCTTGGAGGTGGGGGAGCAGCAGGGTGGTGAAAAGTCAGATCAACCAGCTTGGCAGGCCAAATTCACCCACAGAGGCTCTTGCCCTGTGCTAGAGAAAGGGGTGCCAGTGGAGCGATGCAAACAGAGGTGACATGGTCAAAGCCACGGGCTAGGAAAATGGTCTTCATAGCAGGATTCTGAATGGCTGTCAGTGGAGCAAGACTGCGTTTGTCAAGGCCAGAGAGAAGGTTATTGCAATAATTGTGATGTGAATTGACAAGAGCCTGGAGAAGAGGGTTTCACTGTGTAAATGGACAGGAAAGGCAGTACAGTATCTCAGATGTAATGCAGAAAGAACAAAGTTTTAGACACAGCCTGGATGTGGAGACCTAGAAAGGTCAGAATCAAAGTTGATGCCCAGGTTATATGCCCGAGTGACAGGCAGGATGGTGGTGTTGTCCAAAGTGATCAAGAAAGGAGGTAGCAGAGAGAGTTTGGCAGAAAGATTAAGAGCTCAGTTTTAGCTATGCTGAGTTGATGGCTAGATATCCATAAGAATATATCAGAGAAACCAACTGAGATTTTACTTTGCAAAGACGACAACAGATCTGGAGTAGAGAAGTAGTTAATGTAACCATAAAAGCAAAACTCATTGTAAATGTCATGGTAATATTAGCATTTATTCTGATACAATGCTATAGTGTTTGTGGTGAATTGAACAGTATCAAATGTATACAGTAAAAACATAAAAGGGAGATAATGTATGGATGTACAGGCAGTCCCCGAGTTACGCAGATCCGACTTATGTTGGATCCGCAGTTACAAATGGGGCTTTTCTCGCCCCAGAGGACGGGAGCGGCAGGACGCCCAGATGCGCCGCGGTCCGCCGCCCCCGTCCTCCGGGGGGAGAAAAGCTGCTCCCCGTCTCCCTGGTCTGCAGGGAGACGGGAAGCAAAGTCTTGGAGCACGCCCGCAGCAGGACAGCCCAGGCAGTGGGACAGCCGCGGCGCGCCTGGACTGTCCCGCTGCCCGCGTGCTCTGCGGCTTTGCTCTGCGTCTCCCAGGTCAGCAGACCAGGGAGATGGAGCAAAGCCGTGGAGGACTTGGGCGGTCCCGCCACCCCCGTCTCCCTGGTCTGCTGGGGGGTGGGGGTGCAGCTAGTGCCCCCCCCCAGCAGACCAGGCTTTTCTTGCCTACCCCTGGGGTAGAGCAGCTGGGGGCTGCTGGGTTGGTCCCGCAGCGCCGCTCCGGACCAACCCAGCAGCACCCCAGCTGCTCTGCCCCAGGCGTCCCCGATTCAGCCGCTGCTGAAACTGACCAGCGCTGACTACAGGAAGCCCGAGGCAGAGTTGCTCTGCCCCAGGCTTCCTGGAATCAGCCGCTGATCAGTTTCAGCAGCAGCTGACTTGGGGACGCCTGGGTTTCTTAAGTTGAATCTGTATGTAAGTCAGAACTGGCGTCCAGATTCAGCCGCGGTTGAAACTGATCCGTTTCAGCAGCGGCTGACGCCAGTTCCAACTTACATACAGATTCAACTTAAGAACAAACCCACAGTCCCTATCTTGTACGTAACCCGAGGACTGCCTGTAGTTAACAGCTGGAAAAATACCCCATAGATCTGATCAGTTCCTTTAGGAATTGGGAGTACTGATAACCACCAAAGAAGTCACACAGTTAACCTGAATATTGTGACTCAAATGAGTAGTTGATTTAGTGGCACATATCTATTTGATGAAAATTTGATTAAACGATATTGTGCTGAAAATGCCTTATTGCTTGGCATAATCATATTTTCCTCTTCTAAAATGTTCTGCTCCCTCACCCTCTATTTCATACCACTTCACTTATGAAAGGAGAACCTTCAGTGCAGTCAAATAGTAACTGAACAATCAAGTTTTTGGGAACTTGAGACTAGGGATTCCATGACAGATGACTTATTTTATTAATAGTGCCAAGAAGGCACTATAGCTTCTGTCCACACATAAGAACAGCCATACTGGGTCAGCCCAAAGGCCCATCCAGCTCAGTATCCTGTCTGCCAACAGTGACCAATACCAGATGCCCCAGAGGGAGGGAACACAACAGGTAATATTCACACGATCCCTCTCCTTACCCACCTCCAGAGAAACAGAGGTTAGGGACAGCATTCCTACCCATCCTGGCTAATAGTCATTGACAGACCTAACTTCCATTAATCTATCTAGCTCTTTTTTGAAACCTGTTAAAGTCCTAGCCTTCACCACACCCTCTGGCAAGAAGTTCCACAGGTTGACTGTGCACTGAGTGAAGAAAAACTTCCTTTTGTTTGTTTGTTTTAAACTTGCTGCCTGTTAATTTCATTTGGTGACCCCTAGTTCTTATACTGCGGGAATAAGTGAATAACTTTTCCTTATTCACTTTTTCCACATCAGTCATGATTTTATAGACCTCTATCATATCCCCCCTTAGTCTCCTCTTTTCTAAGCTGAGAAGTCCAATTCTTTTTAATCTCTCTTCATATGGGACCTGTTTCAAACCCCCAAACATTTTCTGAACCTTTTCCAATTCCAATATATCTTTTTTAGATGAGGCGACCACTACTATACGCAGTATTCAAGATGTGGGCATACCATGGTTTTATATAGAGACATTAAGATATTTTCTATCCCTTTTTAATGATTCCTAACATTCTATTTGCTTTCTTGATTGCCGCTGCACACTGAGTGGATGTTTTCAGAGAACTATCCACAATGACTCCAAGATCTCGAGTAAAGGGGAGAACAATGTATCCTAGTGATTGTATACCTCAAGTATCCACATTGTCTGCCTCACTATTCAACATCTACACTAGTGACTTACCTGATGGAATTTTACATACATTAATATATGCAAGTGATATTGCATATATTAATGTATGCAAAATTCCATCAGGTAAGTTACTAATGTAGTTGTTGAATAGCGAGATATACGCAAAGACTTCACCGCCATCAGTACTATCCTCTCAACTGACCCTCGGTAAAGTCAAGGATTTTGGTAATAGCCTTTCAGCTAAACAATAGAGCTGCCAAAGAACCGCCTAATATCACCTTTTGCAATCAATTAATCCAAAATGAGCCTTATCTGAAATATCTGTGTGACTTTGGGCAGAAGCCAGACTGGTGTATTTTCCAGATGACCTTTACATGAAAAGATATAAACAGTGACCAGCCACATTGGAACCTCATAGGAATAAGACGAAGTACATATGTGCACACACTTTGAACAGTGATTCGAGCAATGGTATTCTCGGCCACTACATAGTGCACAGCAGTTGTGTATGCAGCTCACAAACCAATTCTCTAGACATGCAGCTCAATACTAGAATGGAAATTATAACTGGAAAATTATAGTCAGCACCCAGTCAATGATTGCCCACACTGGCACACATACACCCACCCAAAATCTGGAGGAACAGACACAGAAACATGAGTACAATCAAACAATGGCCAACCTAAATTTACCAATAAATTAGGATTTCCAAAGATGTGAAATATCACAAGCCTTTTTAGGATCAGACAAATGCTCTGAAAGCACCTTAATTCAATCCTGAAGCACAATGGAAAGCTAGGGTAATTCTAATGTTCCAAAGAAACACCCGATTACTAATGATGCCACCAAAACAACCAACCCAACACAGAAAAAATACCTTTCAAGCTTCAATCTATCCTGAAAATAATTATCTGCACTGAATCTTTTCAGAACATCACAAGCCAGATGCTGTCACTTCTTCCACTTTTGAAAGATGAGACACAATGTGACTCTGTGTACCAGTTGCAAACTGGAACACATTGTAAATCAGTGCCTGCTTTGACTGATTGCTGGCATCATGTCAGAGTTACAACATACCACTTCTGAAGCTACTCATTGGCTCACTGAGCTGTATTGGGTTATTTGAATATTGCTAATCACCTCTCTTGCCATACCAAAGAAGATGAAGAAAATCTCCTTACCTGGCATGGACAGAAAAATGGGCTGATTTATAGCAAAACAGGTCTGCTAATATTTTCAGTAGAGAACCAAGAGTTGTGCTTTCACCTGAGTTTTTGCATGTTTGTAATATTCATGACTGTGTCAGTCCCCCTCCTGGGACCCTGACCCCTGTTCTGTCCACTCTCTCACCCTTCCAGGGCTGCAGCAGGACCTTCACTTGCAGAGTTTTTAGCCCTGGGCCTTCCTGGCCCCCAGGATAAAGATTCGTGTATGGGGCTGAAGCTCTGGACCAGTCACAGCTGAGTAGGAAGCCCTCTTCAACAGTCCCTGCTCGAGCCCCACCTCCAGCAGCCTTTAGCAGGTTCCTCCTGTGGGGCATCTCTGAGTCACCTTATCACTGGATTATTTGCACCTCTCCATGCAGCTGCTGCTGCTCTATCTGCCCTAGGAAAGGCTTTTAAAGAGGCCCTGTGGAAGCCTAATTCAGCTCACCTGGCCCTTAATTAGTTTTCAGCTGCCCTGTCTCAGCTGCCCCTTTTCCCTTTTAACAGTCTTTTTAACCTTCCCTGTCACATATTATTGAACCAGTTTTAAGGAAAGAAGGTGCTACAAACGTTTATGTAGCTTGCTATAACATTACTAAAGCTCTGAGAAGTGCTGCAGAATTCAAAAATCCCAAAGCTAAGAACAACAGTTTGCCCCCCGCTCCCCCCAAAAAACAAAACAAAACCACATACATCATATAATATTTGTAAGAAATTCAGAGAGGGCAACCCCCCTCCCCCACAATTTTTGCCATTTAATTTGATAACAACCAACTTCCAGATTTGTTCCTTTCTTTTGGAAAGAGCATTGTTTTTGTTCTTTGTTTTGCCCATAAATCTCTATACAGAATTATCTGTGTACCAAAATCATGCTTTATATTGTAGCCACAGTACAGAAGTCTGAGGGAAATACAGATATTTTATTGCTATTGATCTCAATATCATGAAACCTCTAGATTGCTTTCTGTTTATTTTGGCAAAATAATAATTCTTGCAAACTATTTTATTACAAAATGCTACCTGTAGCTACTGTATGCTATAGATCCTATATATTTTACTCCTCAAATTGCAGTAAATTGAAAAACCAGTTCTTTTTTTTAATTGTGCTTCACTGTTTTTCTTACAAACATATAATAAACTTTATACCAAATCCAGCTCACCTTATTTGCATAGAATTCTGCACCATAGTCAGAAGATTTGTGACAAATTGTGTCTGTGACTTCTCTGCCAGGTAGTTTTATTAATGACGTGTGATAGGGTATCTAATATATATAAAATTGGGAATAGTAGGATTCCTCAAATTGTATGTAGAAGTGAATATTCATCTCACAAGGGAAATAAAAACTCACCTCTTTACAGAGTCTCATTATGTTTGAAACAAATGATATGCAATGTATAATCATTCCTCTAAACTTAGATGAAAAATGTTCAAAGCTTTCAAAAATCTGGTTTTATTTATGTAGAAACTATTAATGTCCACAGCTTGTCTTGAGGGATAAGAGAAATAAATAAATCTGCTTGATTAAATATCTTAATATTAATATGATGTGACTGAAAGATAATATTTACCATAGCAAATGTACATAACCTACCAATACCCTCTACTTTTTCAGTATTTCAGTGGATTTGGATGTATTATGTATCTAAGGCAAGATACATATATATATATATATATATATATATATATATATATATATATATATATATATATATATACAGGGCTCGCCAAGCTGCGGTGAGCCCCACTCACCAGCCGTGCGGTTCGGCACGCTGCGCATGCGCTGACCGCACTGTGCGGCTGTGCTGGCTTGTAATCTACTCACTATGGGCGAGTAAATTACATTAATTGTGGAGCCCTATATATATATATATATACACTCACACACACACAGGGCTTGACAAACTATAGAATCTACTCGCCCGTGGTGAGTAGATTTCAGCTGCACGCCCCGTTTACTGGTGGCGTGCGCATGCGCAATGCGGCTCTTGAGAGCAGCTTTCTCCGCTGTTTGTCAAGCCTTATATATATATTACAGGTTAATATGCATATGTACACAACATAGGATGCCAGCACTGAGACAGATGCTATGGAATCTACCAAAAATTGCCATAGTGTAGAATTAATGTTAAGAATAATTACAGAAATATCCTCCGTCTTTCTAAGGCCCTGGTTCAGAAAAGCAGTACTTCAGCACAGCATTTGTGCATGTGCTTAAGTTCTACCTAAGTCAAATTAACCATATGCTTCAGCCATATGTTCCTCAACTGGGACCTAACGGTAAATTTTCCAAAAATGCATAAGGATATATCTACCCTGCTATATAAGCCCAGGGTTTGAACTTGGGTTCAAGCCTAACCCCTTTTCTGTCTTAACACTAATCATGACAACCCAAGACTTGGACTCAGGGTCACAGGACCTCTCAGGTGTGGAGGGTCTAAGCCTGAGTCAAGCTAGTTCAAGCCCTATTGCTTTGCAATATTGATGTTGCTTTCAATCTATCCTGAAAATAATTATCTGCACAATTATCTGAATTTGTGCTTTTGGGCTATGTCTACACTGAAAGGTTTTTGCGCAAAAGAGCTGGTTTTGGCGCAAAAACCGGTGGAGCATCCACACCTCAAGTGTATTTTTACACAAGTAAATCAGCAGAACAGAGGGCTTTTGCTGGTAGAATTATTCCTCTCCCCACGAGAAATAACTCCTTTTTGCGCTACAGCTCTTGCGCAAAAAGGCAGGTGTGGACACTTCAGAGGGGTTTTTGCACAAGAAACTCCTATTGGCAAAAGCACAAGTGCTCTGATGGCCATTCTGTGACCATGCAGTGTAGACACTCCTACACAAACGCACATCGCTTTTGCAATGCGCTTTGAGATCTGGACACGCTTTTGCGCAAGAAGGTTTTGCGGAAGCTCTCTTCCACAAAAGGCTTCTTGCGCAGAACCCTGCAGTGTAGGCAAAGCCTTGGAGTCCACCAACAGACCTACACGCCAACTTTCTTTATGCTTTGGACTATCACATTTCCCCTCATAGACCATGAACAAAGGGCTAGAGTGGTCACAATTTGGAGAGGTGCTAGGAAGTACGGCATACGGATAGTTGGACTTGGGCCCTCATAATCAGTGTAGGTGCTGCAGCCCCAGGTTGGATCCGAGGGCTCAGGAATCCCTAACTTGGGGTTACAAATGAATGTAGACACTCAAGCCCTTGTTTAACAAATCCAGGGTCTGCTAACTCAAGTTCTATTAACCTAGGGCTTATTGCTGCAATGTAGATGTACCCTCAGTGACTCTGGATATTCCTGTACTGCAGTAGGACACCTGAGGTCTGTATCAGCTGACATCCATTTGTGGGGTTTGGGTTTCAGGGCTATACAGTTGGGCTACGTCTACACTGGCCCCTTCTCCGGAAGAGGCATGCTAATTTCTAACTTTGGAATAGGGAAATCCGCGGGGGATTTAAATATCCCCCGCGGGATTTAAATAAACATGTCCGCTGCTTTTTTTCCGGCTTGGGGAAAAGCTGGAAAAGAGCGTCCAGACTGGCGCAATCCTCCGGAATAAAGCCCTTTGCCGGAGGATCTCTTATTCCTACTTGAAAGTATAAAGCCTACTTGAAAGTAGGAATAAGAGATCCTCCGGAAAAGGGCTTTATTCCGGAGGATCGCACCAGTCTGGACGCTCTTTTCCGGCTTTTCCCCAAGCCGGAAAAAAAGCGGTGGACATGTTTATTTAAATCCCGCGGGGGATATTTAAATCCCCCACGGATTTCCCTATTCCAAAGTTAGAAATTAGCATGCCTCTTCCGAAGAAGGGGCCAGTGTAGACACAGCCTTGCAATGTAGACATCTGATCTCTGGTAGGAGCCTGGCTCTGAGCCCCTTTCATCTCGTGCGGTCCCAGACCCTAAGCTCCAGCCCAAGCCCGAATATCTACTCTGCAGTCTACTTTCATAACTCCAAAAGCTGATGAGCCACAGTCAACTGATGTGGGCAAGATGTGGGTGTTTTATTTGCAGAGTACCAAACAGCTTTGCCTCACTCCTTGTCTGAGGACCTGGCCCTGCCTTCCCCTTCTCTGAGGCTCTGCCCCCTGCTCACTCCCGTCTACTCTCCCTCCCTCTCTCCCACCCTCACTCACTTTCACCAGGACAGGACAGGAGGTTGGGGTGCAAAAAGGGCGTGTGCATGCTCTGGGGTGAGGCAAGAAATGAAGATTTTGAGCTGGACTGCAGTGTGGTGCTGAGAGGTTCAGAGTGTGGGAGCGTGCTCCGTGCAGGAGGGGCCGCAGGCTCTGGTAGGGAGTTTGGGTGCGTGAGGGGGTTCAGGGCTGGGACAGGAGTCTGGGACATGGGAGAGGGTTCAGAGAGAAGGCTCAGGTCGGTGTTCATCTCAGGTGGCTCCTGGAATTGGTGTCATCTCTCTCAGGCTCCTAGGAGGAAGTGTGGCCAGGTGGCTCATACACTGCCTCTGCCTGCAGGTGCTGCCGTCTCAGCTTCTATTGGCCATGGTTCCCAACCAGTGGGAGCTACAGAGCTGATGCACGGGATGGAGGGAGCCCCCTATGTCTTCCCTCTGCCTAGGAGCCAGAGGGAGATGCCGGCACTTCTCAGGAGCTATGAGGAGTTGGGCAGGCATGCTACCTGCCTTGCTGCAGGTGGCCAACCATACTTTAAATGGCCTGGTCAGCGGTGCCACGAGGGTCCCTTTTCAAGCTGGTGTTCCAATCAAAAACCGGACACCCCGGCAACCCTCTGTTTGATTGCAGTGTAGGCATACTCTTTGAGGACAGATTTTCAAAGCTAGATGGGCATCTATTGGTTCAGATCAGCACTTTGGAAAATCCCACTAGACCCTAAGCAAGTTAGACACCAAACTTGCATAAATGTCAAGAGGACTTGAGCACTCTTGAAAATTTTCCCTATGCTAAGTCAGAAGCCCCACTCGGGCTCAACAGGGCTCACACTTGAAAATCACTTAGGAGCTTTTGAACATGCCATCCTCAGTATCTGGCAGGAGACTAGTTTAAAAGTCAACAGTTTTTGTTACAATTTCCACCCATAGGAGGTGGAAGGTGCAAGGCAGTGCTGCAAGGAAGGATCTATGTAACCTTGAACTGCACTGTGAAACATATTCTGTTGCAACTGTCAGAAAGCAGCAGTAATACCTCCTTCATCCTGCGAATTCCTCCTGAAGCTGATGAGTAAATGAAGGACTGAGGCCACAGAGGCTACATCTAGACTGCAAGCCTTTTTCAAAAGATACTTTTGAAAAAGCCTCTTTCAAAAAAGAGTGGCTAGACTACACCCAGTACTTTTGAAAAAGCAAGCTTTTTCAAAAGAGAGCACCCATGCAGTCTGGATGCTCTCTTTCAAAAAAGCACAGTTTGCATTACATAGCATCTTTTTTTCAAAGGAGCACTTTAAAAAAAAAGGCATTATGCCTCGTGAAACAAGGTTTTCCGTGATCTAAAAAACTGCTGCATTCTTTCAATTTACTTTCGCAAGAACATGGCAGCAGTCTAGACTCAGGGTACGTTTTTTTCAAAAAAAGGCCATTTTTTCTGAAAAAAACTCTGTAGTCTGGACACACCCTGATTGATCACACGGTCACAAACTTAACTCCTTTCATGTGAGAAAGACCTGCTGTATGCTTCCTTCCACTGTTCAGGTTTGCCCTGAAAAGGGGCTATTGTATAAGAGTTATAGTTTTGTAAGTACTAGCCTAGTGGAATAAAAACACAGGTAGTTTTACAAGCAATAATGAAACAGGAGCATTATTACATTTTTAATTTTAAACCCATGTATGCAGGACTGGCCTTACCATGAGGCAAACTGAGGTGGCCGCTTCAGGTGCCAGATTGTGGGGGGCGGGGGGCTCCACTAGGACACAGAGTGTAGAAAATTGTGTCTGCTGCTGGTGCATATGTATTCCATCTGCAGTACCATGAGAGGAGTAGAAGAGGAACAAGGCAGAATTGAGACCTTTCAAAGTTTTGGCCAAAGCGAGGAGACATGGGGGTGTCATTTGAGCTCCCCGCCTCAGGTGCCAAAATGTTGTGGGCCGGCCCTGCATGTATGTTTACAGTTAGTAAAGATGTGGCAAAGGGAGATATATGATTGGAGGAACTCAGGGTATGTCTACACTACCACCCTAGTTCGAACTGGGGTGGTTAATGTAGTCAATCGAAGTTGCAAATGAAGCCCGGGATTTAAATATCCCGGGCTTCATTTGCATCTTGCCAGGTGCCGCCATTTTTAAATCCCCAGTAGTTCGGACTCCGTGCCCGCGGCTACACACGGCACGGAGTAGGTAGTTCGAATTAGGCTTTCGAACGAGGTGTAATGGTAGTTCGAATTAGAAAGCCTAATTCAAACTACCTACTCCATGCCGCGTGTAGCCGCGGGCACAGAGTCCGAACTACCAGGGATTTAAAAATGGCGGCGCCCAGCAAGATGCAAATGAAGCCCGGGATATTTAAATCCCGGGCTTCATTTGCAACTTTGATTGACTACATTAACCACCCTAGTTCGAACTAGGGTGGTAGTGCAGACATACCCTCAGTGTGCTTTTTGCCCTCGTGGTACACTGGATGAGATGAACATTGTAAAAAACCAGAATGGTGATCAGAAGTTTTTCTACTGAAGGAGTGAGGCTCTCCCCACGTGTTCAAGAAAAATACATGTTAGTTTGAAAAAAAAAATGAAACGGAAATAATTCCAGTATAAGATGCATGCAAGATATGATGGTAACTGTGGTACCAAAAAGGGAAGATTTTAATGAAAGGCAGAAAGGAGCCAGGTTGCCCAGCCTCCAGCATTAATTCGTGAGCACTCCAGAACAAAGACTGATTTTTAATTAAAGACTGTGTCATGTGATGTCATGTCCAGGAATATGTCCTACCAAAACTGACAACCCTAAAAGGGTCCCAAGCAGATTCCGCTTCTAGAGGGCGTAAAATATCCTTTTGCAATCACTGCCTTTGCCTATGTAAATCAGGTGTGTTACTCTGTAACTTACACATGAAAGCCCCAGGGATGTGCCCACAAATGGTTGCTTGTGCAGAATCAGAGGGCATGTTTTTGCAAACTTGGCCCTCTATGTCTTCTTTACAAAGCTACTTTGCTGCAGTGTGCCAGGGAGCATAGCTCATCCTCTCCTCTTGCAAAAGGCTGAGCAGGCTTAGTTGCTACATTGTCGCCAGTGGTGGTGGGCACACCCCGGCTTTGCCCCGCCCTGCTTCTAAGCTGAGCTTCTTCAAATTCTGGGTACACAGGGTGCTTTACGTGTGTGCCTGGCTGGGAGTGCCATGGAAGCGGAGGCAGCAGGGATGGCTGAGAAGACTACTCTGCGCACCCCCAAGTGCTCCCGCTGCCGGAACCATGGCTTTGTGGTGCCGGTGAAGGGCCACACAGGCCACTGCCGCTGGAAGCTCTGCCCCTGCGACAAGTGTGCACTCATTACAGAGCGCCAGAAGATCATGGCAGCTCAGAAGGCAATGCAGGGGCAGGACCCAGATGCCTCACCCAGGGAGAAGTCACCACCTGTGCCCTGCACCCCGGTTCATGGTAAAGGTCGGAAGGTTCCTGCAGCTGGCCCCAGCGCCTCGGACCACAGCAGCCCCGGGGGCAGGTGTGAAGGAGCCAAAACCACCCCGGCAGCCAGCAGCAGCAGCAGAGCCAGGACCCGCAGGCCAGTACCCGCTTCCAGCTCCCCACCCTTTGGGGACTTTGGTAGGGACCAGCTCAGCATTGGGGTGCCTGGCCTATAGGCCTTCACTCAAGATGATTAACTTCTATCTCTGTGTCTCTCTGTCCATCTGTGTTCATCATTCAGTGTCTGTCCATCTATTAGTGGGTATTGTTTGGTTGGTGTTTGTTCATTCATCTTCCAGGCCGATCTAGTGCCTCAGAAACTGCTAGGTCCCAGGTAAACTGTTTCCCAGAATTGCTGGAGTTGCTCTCACTCCACTTTCCCATCCTGTTTCCAGGTGGGTGTGTGTGGAATGCAATGCTGCATTTATTTTTGGTTTTGCAAAGTTTCCAAGTTGTGCCTATGGACTTTGTAGCTACAGGAACTGCCCTCAGCACCTTCTCAGCTTGTTTCCTTGTTGCAAAGATGGATTCATGCAACTAGTCCTTGTTTAACAGGGAAATGAATCAGTGACAGGAATAGAATCTTGATATTTCAATACAATACCTTGAGCTCTTTCTTCTGAGCTGTGCTATTATTTTTAAATTTACAGACATGCCCTCATGCAAAAACAAAGGAAAAAACCCCACAGAACAACAGAAAATGCAGATTAATAGGGGGATTTCTGCTGGAGTCGTCTAGAGAAGGCATTTTATAGTGGCAACATAAAAAAAGAGGACACCTCCTGGATTGGAATTTGATGTTTCACAGACTAGATTTGTCGAGAACCAGTTGGTGTAAAATTTTGTGTATTTAAGAATGGAAAATAGAATGTAGAAATGGAAAATGCATATGGTTATTTAGGCCATTACTTCTGATAGTGTTCTCTACCGTAGAGTCTTGGGTGTGCCTTGTCTAATCCATTTTTATTATTTATAGACTCCCACTGACCACAGTAGCCATTATATTTGGCCTCAGGAGAACCAGCACTCTAGCTCAGTGTTTCTCAACCAGTGGTATAAGTACCCTTACGGATACTCGAGAGAAGTCTGGGGGTTCGTCAACACAACTGAAATTTGGAGAAAATTCTTGTTTTAAGTTTTACAGCACTTTATTATTTTTGTACTTTTTACACCCAAAAATTTCATCACCCGCCCGACTACGATTAAGTTGTTTAAACAAATGTGTTGCAATGGTAGAAAAAAAAATGTGTGTGTCTGAAAACAGTAGGTACTGGGGGTACTTATAATTTTTTTTTTAAAGGGGGTACTTTATAAAAAAAAAGTTTGAGAAACACTGCTCTAGAACATACAGGCCAGATGATCTGAGAGATGGAGAGGAAGGAGTCACTTTAGATAGCTCCAGCACAGCCTCGTCTACCAACAGTTATTTAATTTTTATGCTTATGGGCCTGACAGCGGAAGTGTTTTTAGGAGTGATTTGAATGGATGAGACCTTGATACAGATATAGTCTAGTCATACATGGTGGGAACTACACTACTTTGGAAGATCACTTTGTGAACACGATTCTTTTTTAATAGCAAAATACAGTGGTTCTTTGAAAATGAACTGTAAAAATGAGAGAGACCAGGTGGTTGAGGTCAATATCTTTTATTGGACTAACTTCTGTTGATGGAGCTTTGTGTATCACAGCTCTACAGGTGACCGGAGGAAGAACTCTGTGAAGCTCAAAACTTGTCCCTTCTACCAACAGAAGTTGTTCAATAAAAGATACTTCCTCACCTGCCTTGTCTCTCTTATTTTGGGACCAACACAACAAAAATACTGCAAACAACTCTAGAAATGCCAGCTGTCACAGGGTACAGAGCTTTTTATGTCCTCTCAGTGATTTCAGTATTAAATTTCACTTCATCTGTAAGTCAAGCTGCTACCACAGGAAACTAGAAATCAAGCCGTTTGTCATACTTTTGATTGCAACAGAAGCATTAAAGATCCTGCAATCAGAAGTTTTTTGTGCATCCTGAACCAAGTTGTCAGCATAAATTTGAATCATATTTGCTCTCCCAAAATTGTATTAACCCATCTTTACAGCACCCTCCTTTCCTCCTCAATCCTAATGTTTCAATTAAAAAATAATTGAATAAGAACTGAATATAAACCCAAAGGGCCAGATTCTGCCTTAATTTACACAACTGAGGACAGAATATGGAACCATGACTCTTTCTATTAACCTTCAAGCTGGTTGCAATGATATTTTTGCTTGTTTGTTTTTATTTTTCTTTACCCACTGTTTCCTAGCCCATTCTGCTTTGCCTCAAGAATGTGTTGTCAGCCCAGAATACCTGGAAAGAGAACCTCCAAAACTGTATCCTGGGTATTCTGGTATGTACCCATACCACGCATTTCCCATGGGCTTTGCCATCAATCAGCCAAGCTGCAGAGGAACACCAGTGTCTCCAGGGATGCCCCTTCAGAGAGGTTTCAGGCATGTTCCTAGCAGCCACGGACCAGGGAGTGCCACTCCTCTGTCAGTAAGTAGTTGGCTTTGTTTTTTAATTGTGGCTGCATACATTGCTCTTTGTACTGTAGGATGCAATCTTGCTATCAGGGTAGCCATGAAAAGTTAGCATGGATAGGAATGACTTCAACGGCATCGTGATACGTAAGATGATCAAAACATGAACGAATAATAAGTTTGAAGGTCTGACCTGAACCTAGAAAAATCAAAAGGCTTCGGAGTTGTGGGCCTGATACCGCAAGCCCTCTCTGCTCACAGCTCTTGTTGTCTTTGGTGACAGTTCTGTGTGCAGAGGCCTTGAAGAATAGGGATTCTCAGGGAAAGTTAACCACTAAAATATGGCCAGATTGTGTCAGCATAGGTATCATAAACTGTCTCCTGAAGTCCCCAGTGAAATCCCCTTAGTATAGCAGAGCTTCCCATTACCCTCCCCCCATCCCCAGACCTTCCATGACAGCTGGCTGCACCGTGGAAGTTCTGGCTCAGGAAAGAACCAGACTGGGGCACAGAATGGGGAGGGGGCAAATCCAATGTGGGAGAAGGACATACTACAATGATACCCATCTGTTGCAAGACCCATGAGGCTATGACAAGATCAGGCACAATTCCGGGGAGCTCAATGGCTGCCTTAGCCTGTGTCTTAGCCTCTAGCAACATCAGAACAGGAACAGCAAGAATAATTTCTCTTCTGTCCCATCACCAGACAGGGCTTGAACATTCCTTACTATCGCCACATGTATGGTATCTTGGGTAATGATGCCAAAACCCTGCAATTCAAGCTACTACAGAGATGTCTTTTTGGTTGTTTTTTTGTTTGAAAAAAACAATTTCACCATTAACAGAAATGGGTTGGGAAGTTTTTAAAAAAATTGGTTAAAGCAATGTTTTGTTTGGATTTAAATAAACTGTCCCTCTGCATGTTCTCAAGTCAGTTGTATAGCAGTATGCTAGTGCATGGAAATCAGAAAGTGGCACTGACAGGAAATATGAAAAGTGAAGCAACCTAATCTATTTAGGTTGTTCAAAATGAGAGAATTGCTAAATCAGCAGCAGAAATGGTGAAAAGTACATGGATTTCCCACCTATCTAAAATAGTCTATGTTTTGTTAATCACAAAGGTAAGAATAATAGTAATAATATATTTAAACCAGTTTCAGAGTAGCAGCTGTTTTAGTCTGTTTCAGCAAAAACTCCCAGGTGTATCTGGCCGCAATTTAAAGAATTTATTGAGGCATTAAGGCATAAGCTTTTGTGAGATATAACTCACTTGCTCAGATGCTGAAGAAAAAAGAAAAAAAAAGTACAGTAACACAGAAATGGGGATGTGACATCAGTGCATACTAAATCAGAGTGGATGTGACTCATCTCCAACAGTGGTGAGAAGGTTCTTATATGGTGCTTTTCATTAGTAGAGCTTTGAGGGTATGTCTACACTAGCCACCCTAGTTCGAACGAGAGTGGCTAATGTAGTCATTCAAACTTGCAAATGAAGCCCGGGATATTTTAATCCCGAGCTTCATTTGCAAGTTCGAATGACTACATTAGACACCCTAGTTCGAACTAGGGTGGCTAGTGTAGACATACCCTAAATGCTTTACAAAAGAGATAACTATTATTGTCAATAGCTTTCCACAAAGACCAGCATATGATAAAAAACCTGTACTTCAGTATTTCTCTGTATTATTATTATTATTATTATTATTATTATACCTTTTTTGAGCGGAAGGAGCTCTCCTTGGCTCTCCTTCATTTTTATTTTATTCCACCACCAAATTCTTCAAAGAGTAGTTATGATGCAGCAGAAGGAAATGTGATGCTAAATAGTGAGCCCTCCTGCTCTTCCCTCTGCTGGTCTGGAAGATGGGTATAGAGGTCAGGTTAAAAAAAAAACCTGCAGAAAACTTCAAACGGAAATGGAAGGAAGTTAGTTTTTGATGCTGGTCTGTGTCAGCTGACTCAAAATTGAGTGACTGCGCCACATAATGGCAGAGAAAATTCAATGTTGATACATGCAAAGTAATGCACACGGCAAAATATAATCCCAAACATACATACAAAAGAATGGGTTCTAAATTAGCTGAACCCATCAATAAAGAGATCTTGGAGTCATTGTTTATAGTTGTCTAAAAATATCTGCTCCTTATCTAGTGACAATCAAAAAAACCTAACAGAATATTGGAACCCATTAGGCAAGGGATAGATAATAAGACAGAAAATATTATATTGCCTCTATATAAATCTATGGTCAGAGCTGTCCCATCCATAGGATGTTTCGGGGCTGCATCCCAGACCCTGTGCTTTGGAGGTACCCTGTGGTGGCCGTCTCAACTCTCCTATGAACGGGAGGGACCCAAAGGATTATCCGAGGGCCTTGCACAGGGCAGCAGCAGGGGTTGCTCGGCTAGGCCCTCGCACTTACCACGGCAGTGGGAGCTGGAACAACCCAGCAGCGTACTCCATCCTGCCCTGCCATCTACTCTACTATTGAGTACTGTGTGCAGATTTGATCACCCCATCTCAAAAAAAAAATATTGGTTCGGAAAAGGTTCAGAGAAAGGCAACAGAAATGATCAGTGACACTGAACACATTCCATATGAAGGGCAATTCAAAATACTTGGATTTTTCAGTTTGGAAAAGAGTCAGCTACGTCTACACTGCACGTTTATTTTGGAAGAAGCTATTCCGGAATAGTTATTCTGAAATAGCTTATTTCAAAATAGCACAGCTATACTGCAGGGAAGCCTCAAAACTAGTCTGAGGCAGGCTTCCCTAATGTAGATGCGCTATTTCAATTTAGAGCCCCAGGAGGCACTGGGGAGGAATAAATTAGAATGGCCCTGGGAACGGGTGACAGGATGAATCACTCTGATTGCCTGTTTGTGTTCATTTCCTCCGAAGCACCTGGCATTGTCTACTGTCAGAAGATAAGATACTGGGCTAGATGGACCTTTGGTCTGACCCAGTATGGCCATTCCGATATTCTTACTTGAACCAGATGTATCTGCTTCCTGCTGTAACCCATTAGATCCCTCCCAGAGCGGAGACAGAGCCCAAGCGTTCTGATAGGGCCTTTCCCTTTTCACAGAGTTAGTAAAAAAGTAAGAACATATATTAAAATTCTAAACCTAAATAGTGTCCCCCAAGCAACTTGCCACAAGATGTCAGAACATGTTATTAGAGCTGAGTGAGTCTAATATTTGTCTCACTTTCATATAGGAATTAGATACAGGGCTGCTGTCAGCTAACTGCTAAACTATCTGTCATAAAACTAAAGTTTCCAGGTACCTAAGTAGCCTCTCTAGAGTCATGATTAAAGTTGTCCCCCCCCAAAATCTGAAGTGGTGACCCTGGTAGTCGCTCTGTGCCAACGGGAGAGAGTTCTCCCCTTGGCATAATTAAACCACTGCCAATGCACAGCGGTAGCGCTGGCATTCAGAGACAATCTCCCAGCAAACATAGTACTAGTCACACTACCATTTATGCTGGCATAATTTATGTTGCTCGGTGCGGGGTGGGTGGCAACAACAAATTTTGATGACATACGTGGTATTGTAGACATAGCCTAAGAACCATGGGATACTGGTGTTATGTCTCCTTACTGTAACTTTACTAACTCTCCATTGTCCTGTTACTGCAGAGTTAATGGCCTACTTTTAAGTCTTCCCTTGCAAAAGGTGTTAACTATGCTTAACAATCAGTTCCATCTTGTGTTTACAGGCAGTCCTCGGTTACGTACAAGATAGGGACTATAGGTTTGTTCTTAAGTTGAATTTGTATGTAAGTCGGAACTGGCTCCAGATTCAGTTGCTGCCACTGAAACTGACCAGGGGCTGATTACAGGAAGCAGGAGGCAGAGTTGCTCTGCCCCCAGCTTCCTGGAATCAGCCTGATCAGTTTCAAAAGCTGCTGAATCTGGAGCCTGGGACAGAACAGCTGGGGCGCTGCCTGGTAGGTTCCCACAGGACCAACCCGGCAGCACCCCAGCTGCTCTACCCGAGGCGTCCCGCAACAAAAGACTGGTCTGCTGGGGGGGGGGCGCACTAGCTGCGCCCCCTCCCCCCCCAGCACACCAGGGAGACCCGAGCAAAGCCGCACAGGCGGAGGGACCCCGCCGCCCGTGTGGCTTTGCTCCTGTCTCCCTGGTCTGCTGGGGGGGTCCAGCAAAGCCGCTGGACCCCCCCAGCAGACCAGGGAGACCGGGAGAAAGCTTTTCTCGCCCCGGAGGACACGGGTGGCGACCTGCCGCCCGTGAGCTCCAGGGCGAGAAAAGCCCCGTTCATAAGTGCGGATCCGACATAAGTCGGATCCGCGTAAGTCGGGGACTTCCTGTAGTTGTAACACTCTGATTACCTTTCCCAGACCTGAAGAAGAGCTCTGTAGCTCCAAAGTTTGTCCCTAGAGGGCTTGTCTACACTTAAAATGCTACAACAGCACAGCTGCACTGCTATAGCGTTTTCAGGGTAGACACTGCCTATGACAGTGCTCACAACCTTTTTTTTTTTTTAAAGCCAGGGACCTCGGACTTTTATAGAAACACTTGCAGATCCTTAACCAGAGGCAATGCATAGAAAGGCACCTCCAGATTTCTGCCTTCCATTTGTCCCTGCACACAGGTGGAAGGTGTAATAGGCCAGAGAGGGCTCTGCCTTCTCTGGCTACAGCTGCTGCCCTGACCTGCATGGTGGGGTCGCCCTGGCCCTGGATTCAGATTGTTGATTGGCCCACTTGGCCAAGCCCAGGGCTCCTCTGGTGGTGGGAGGGAAGGGGCAGCTTTTGGTTCTGGCAGGCCAGGGACTTCTCTGGCTGTGTGTGTAAGGGGCACTCAAGACACCAACTGCAGGGGACAGGACCTTGTGCAGAAGGGGTGGGGCCACTAGGCTACTCTTCCCCCAAAGGGGTCCATCCATGGCCATGTTCCCTGAAGTGCTTATATAGCAGGGCAGTGAAGTGGTATATTTCCTTTAGCTGCTGCTTGTTCCCGGAGCTAGTGGTTGTGAGGCAAACCCTTCTGATGACAGGGGAAATATCTGTCTTCTACAAAGACATATACTTTTTGGTTGTGCGCTACCGCAACACTGACAAGCTGGGTGTGCACGGAGAGGAATCGGGGGTGGCAGTGGCAATCTCTCCTCGAGTCTGAGCCCTGCAGCCCCAGGCTGAAGCCGAAGTCCAGGAGAGGCAGTGGCTTCAGCTTGAGGCAGCTGAAACCCAGTCGTTGGTGGCACCCCTCAAAACTGCTTTTTAAGAATCAGTGGTCTACACCAAAAGGAAGGGTAGGTAATCTATCAGTGTAGCTAATCCATCTCCCTGAGAGGTGGTAGCTAGGTTGACAAAAGAATTTTTCCATTAACTTTAACCTGTTTAGCCATGGATGTAGGTCATCTTAATTAAACCTCTAGTGGGGGGGATTTTTCACACCCCTGACCACAGAGTGAAACTGACAATTTTTTAGTGTAGGCCAGGCCTCAGTCTCTTCAGTCAACAGACAGTGGTCCAATCAAAAATATTAGATCCAACTCATCTCTCTTGAATACAATTAGGCACGCATATAAAATATCTACTTCCCGGTGTTATTGTGCTAGGCTCCAGCTATTGCTAACAGATGCTTTTTTGAGGACTTAAAACAACTGAGCCGCACATTAAAAGTGTCTGCTGCATGTGCACAGTAGTGACTGACTTTTCATAAAGTTTCATACAACTCATTTGGCATTAAAGAGCCATAATACAAAACCAGGAAATAAGTCACCAATAGCTGCTGTTTTTAAATTAAGGATCCATAATATCATCTGAGTCACACAAAGCCTCATGAAAAAGTTGTTCATCACTGCTCGTGAGAAGGAGCCATTTTTAATCCACTTGCAGGACTTTATGTGAATTGCAAATACTTATGGATCTGGCTGCACTGGCGGATCCAAGGTTAATAATGTCTGGAAATATGGATTCCAATATATTTTAATTCAGTGCGTCTCATTAACAAACAAGTTCTTCCTGTGTTTGTTGTGTTCTGCTGCAGCTGTGTTTAGGCCAAATCATTAAGTCTTTATTTCAGACACTGACATTCAATTGCTAGATTGGCAGGCTGAACACTCATTGACTTCTATGAAGTTTTGCCTGAGTACAAATTTTGTGATTTCCCCCGTAGCAGGATTTTGCCAATCAAAAATCTAACATGCTACAACCAGTAAAGTAAATTATGGCCTTTCATTTTAATACAGCCTATGTAATGCCATTGATTTTCACTTCACTTGATTTGGAAGTGAGGGTGGTGGTTTGATAAGGATGCTGAGATAGCATCTGGACTGAAGATGCTTTGCTCTATGTGTTTGTGCAGATGCAAGATGCTGGTGGAGATTTCCAAGGTTACTACCATCCTCCACTTCCTCAGTTTATACCCTCTGGCTTCCTGCCAGGGATTCACTACATTCCGCCACCCCTGCCACTTCTGACTGAAACACCCAAGGAAGCCTCTGGTAAGTAAGTGCAAGGTGAGCAATCTCATGTAAGAAGTTTATGAGATTTCAGGAGCTGTTTTATATGGTATAGTATAGGATGTGTGATGTGCATTGGCATGTAAAATACAACAAAAGCTTTCAACAATATTATTTTCACTTTGGTTGGTAAATTCTCTCTTGCTGACCATATCATGGCTCACTGAAATCATCAGAATGTATGTGCCTGGAAGGACAGCAGATTGACTCTGATCTGTAATAAAACTTCTCACATGGTCCTAATTTTCATCCCAAATTGCATAGATTCCACATAAATATAATGGCCTCTCATTTTTGTAGTTGAAAATTATGTACATCAGTAATAAAGAATCATTTCTTCAGAAACAGGTCAGAGAAAGCTGTGAACACCAAAGGGCTATTGTCCCACAGCAATATAACATTTTCTGCCTGAATAATTTTTAGCCTCCTCAGCTTGGGTCTGTCACATGCTGCATGTCTCACATTTGAGGCATGGCAGATATGTCTAATAACTTTTTTGTTTCTGACAAACTTTCCATTCAACTACTGCCATGTGCGGCCACAAGGGGGCAGAACTGCTCAAAGAATCAACCACCAGTACCAACAGAATGCAATGCCTGGGTTATGCCAACCTCTTGTTCAGAAGATCTGTGTGTACTTCTATATTTCTATACTTGCCTTATTAGGGAAAAATAAGAATCTGACTAAAGGCCATTTTCCTGTGACAGACATTTACACTTGATAGCCCTCTCTGACACCTACTAGGGTATGTCTATACTACACCCGTTTTTCGATAAAGGGATGTAAATTAGACATATCAAAAGTGCAAATGAAGCCGGGATTTAAATATCCTGCACTTCATTTGCATAATTGTTGCCGCTGCTTTTTTTTCAAAACGGGGCTTTTGGAAAAAAAACCAGCAGTTTAGACCGGGCATTTTCAACAGAAAGATCCTGTACTCATTTTTTGAGTACAGGATCTTTCGAAACGGGGCATTTCTGTTGAAACTGCATCTAAACTGCCGGGTTTTTTCAAAAAGCCCCATTTCGAAAAAAAGTGGCGGCTGCCATTATGCAAATAAAGCGCAGGATATTTAAATCCCGGCTTCATTTGCACTTTCGAGATGTCAAATTTTTTTGATAAAGGGATGTAGTCTAGACATATCCGCCAAGCGATAAAAGTCCAGTCTGTCTGGAGTAGGAGTGGGGAGTAAACAGAAGAGTGCTGCTGCTTCATTTAATCAAATAATTCTGATTGTGGCAAGTTATAGTATGTGGGATAGCTGACAATACTGTAATTATCACATTTATTTCATTTGAGACAGAGATGGGCCCAGGGAGCAAGGTTTGGATTCAAATTTTCCTGGGTTAGGCGACTAAGCTAGAGTATACTTCCGAGGGAGGCTATGCCTCTACATGAAGCAGAAAGGGGGGAACTGCTAGCAGTTCTGAATGGTCCCTGGTCTTTAAGCAGGGCAGGATAGCAAACAGTCAAGGCTCTGGCCTGCAATCAGGCAGAACTGAAGCTCCAGGCCAGTTTGTGAGGCTCAGGAAGGGGGGACTGAGGAGCAGAGGCCTCTTGGCCTAAGAACAAGGAGTATAGCCACCCTGGGGATCAAATAGCAGGCGAGATGTGGCCACAAGCAACTCTAAAAGACCCTACCCAGGGCTTAATAGTGGCAGAGTGGTTTGCCACTGGCTCAGTGGAGATCTGCCTGTAACATGCTGACCTTGTATCCAGCCTGCTCCCAACCAGACCAGTCCCTGGTTTCCCTCGGCTACTTCATACTCTCCCCCTCAGAGCATCCAGGGTTCTTAGTCAGTCTACCTGGGATATGCCACCAAGGATAATGGCACAGCTTCTCAGCGTCAAGAGTAGCAGAGCTCTCTAGAAGCTCATGCAGGCCCTGAAGGCAGCCACCTTTCTCCTCAGTGTCCTGCTCCAGAAGCAGAGAGAACACATCTGTCTCTCTGAGCAGCTCTCCCTCAACTGACCATCTGAGCAGGCCTTTTATACTTCCTCTTTCTGTCCCAACCCCCTGCCTGCAGCATTCAGGGCGTGGTCCACCTCTGAGGAAAGCCACACCTCTTTGCTACTGTGGTATTTGTTGGATTAGACATTCTGGTGCAGGCTATTTTGGGCATGTCTACACTAGGAAATTATTTTGAAATAACTCATAAAATAAAAGCGGCGAGGAGTCCTGTGGCACCTTATAGACTAACTGAAGTGTAGGAGCATAAGCTTTGGTGGGCAAAGACCCACTTCCTCAGATGCAGATTCAGACTAACACGGCTACCCCTCTGATCATAAAATAACTATTTTGAAATAAGCTTATCCCCCAAGAAAAGCAGACGTTATTATTTTGAAATAACAGCCCCTTATTTTGAAATAATGGGCTTGATAGTGTGGATGCTCTGCTTGTTATTTCAAAACAAGGGGAGTTATTTTGAAATAAATCCCTGAGGGTATGTCTACACTACCACCCTAGTTTGAACTAGGGTGGTAAGGTAGGCAACCGGAGTTGCAAATGAAGCCCGGGATTTGAATTTCCCGGGCTTCATTTGTATGTTGCCGGGCGCCGCCATTTTTAAATGTCCGCTAGTTCGGACTCTGTGCCCGCGGCTACATGCAGCACGAACTTGGTAGTTCCATGAGGAGTACAGGTAGTTCGGAATAGGAAGCCTAATCCGAACTACCTAGTTCGTGCTGCGTGTAGCCGTGGGCATGGAGTCCGAACTAGCAGACATTTAAAAATGGCGGCGCCCAGCAACATACAAATGAAGCCCGGGAAATTCAAATCCCGGACTTCATTTGCAACTCCGGTTGCCTACATTACCACCCTAGTTTGAACTAGGGTAGTAGTGTAGACATACCCTAAGATAGACCAGGGCTTTCAGGAGTAGTCTAAGCTGTAAAGGTCAGCTCTTGAATCAAACTTTCCTAGAGTTCCAGGATACTAAGGCTGGACTGGGAGTTCTAATGAAGAATCAGAGTTCAGTTTCTACTGCTGGTCCATTGCTAGTTAGAAGCCAGCCTAAATGGTTAGAAATTCTGCATTCAGAATTCAGCCTGGAGCTCACATTGAACTCAATGGGACACACCGACATTTACCTGATGGCAGAATTTGGTTCTAAGTGCAGGACCTACCAGTATCAATCTTACAGGGCCAGTGACCTGATTTACAACTTTTTGTATATATTTTTTTTCTTTCAGGGTCAGGGAGGCCTGGTCTACAATAGACCAGCAGGGTCGATTTAAGGTACGTAGCTCCAGCTATCCGCAGTGGAGTCAGCTTACCTTAAACTGAGCTGTGGCAGTGTCCACACAGCAGGAGACTGATGGGAGCACACACTTCTGTTGGCTTCCCTTACTCCTCGCCCTCAGCATTTGATTTACATGTCTACATTAGACCCGCTAAATTGAATGCTAGACGATCAACCTCCAGAGGGTCCATCTTCTCCTTAGTGTAGACATGCCCACAGAGGGGGAAAACTGACTCAGCCATATTGTACTTCAGCTTCAGGGGGGAGTAGGAATATCAGCTGCGACTCAGTGAGCTATTATTTATCTAAGAGGTTACAAAATAGCATTTCAGCAGAAAGTACAGAAGTAATGAGAGGAGCTACAGTGAAACTAGTTGCATTGGAATCCATTTTTCAAGATGCATTTTGTTCCCGTTTCATATCTAGTAAAAGACTAATAAATAGTGAGGAAACAAACCCACTGAAAATCAGTGCAAACAGACTCCTAGGGTATGTCTAGATGGCATCCCTCTACCAGCAGAGGGATGCAGATTAGGCAGGTCGACATTGCAAATGAGGCAGGGATTTAAATATCCCATACATAATTGGCATAAAATGGCCGCCGCATTTTGCCGACTCAGCACTTTGTCGGCAAAAAGCAGCAGTCTAGAGGGGGATCTGTCAAGAAAGAAAGCCCTTCTCGACAGATCCTTTATGCCTCCTGCAAGGAGGTTTACAGGATCTGTCAAAAAAGGTTTTCTTTCTCGACAGATCCCCCCCCAGACTGCCGCTTTTTGCCAACAAAGTGCTGAGTTGGCAAAACGTAGTGGCCATTTTTATGCAAATCAAGCGTGGGATATTTAAATCCTGCCTCATTTGCAAGGTCAACCTGCCTAATCTGCATCCCTCTGCCGACAGAGGGATGCAGTCTAGACATACCCCTAGAAATCCCATCAAATTCAAACGTAACTTTGCTAGATCATTTGTCCAAAGAGATCTACTGGATTCAGGTCAAATTGGGGCAGTCATGGTGACAGGGCTCTTTGTGTAGTCTTTAGCAAAGTAATGAAGAGAAAAATCGATATAGAAAAGTATTGCAGGAAAAACTATGCCACCCACTGAGCCTTTGGAGTGATGGCAATTCTGAGACAAAAGGCAGCTACAAACAGCAGAAAAGGCTTCTCCTAAGCTAGTAACAGTTCCTGGAAAGAGTCTTGAATCAACCACAGGCCTTGCAGCTAAAATGACCAAGGTCTGTATTAATTCTCAGTCAGGTTTTATAATAGTGACTCATAATAGATAGGGATGTGTAGTGTCACTGCTTAAACGAGTAGCTGGTAAGCAGATGCTTATTGGTTAATACTACTGGCTACATGCAACCTACCCCCATGCCCAGGGCTCTGAAGTTATTGGGAGATGGCACGCAGTCAGGCTGGCTCAGTTCCGGCTCATACCAGGTCCCAGGAGCTACCTCTACTGCATATTTTGGGAGATACTTTAAGGCTGTGTCTACACTGGGCCACTTATTCCGGAAAATCAGCTGCTTTTCCGGAATAACTTGCCAGCTGTCTACACTGGCCTCTTGCTTTTCCGGAAAAGCAATGACGATCTACTGTAAAATTATCAGTGTTTTTCCGGAAAAACTATGCTGTTCCCGTTTGGGCAAAAGTCCTTTTCCGGAAAAACTGTTCCGGAAAAGGGCCAGTATAGACAGCACAGTAGTCTTTTCAGCAAAAAAGCCCCGATCGCGAAAATGACGATTGGGGCTTTTTTTCCGGAAAATCGTGTCTACATTGGACACGGATGCTTTTCCAGAAAAAGTGCTTTTCCGGAAAAGCATCCTGCCAATGTAGACGCACTTTTTCCGGAAATACTTATAACGGAAAACTGTTCTGTTTTCAGCATTTCCGGAAAAGGGTGCCAGTGTAGACGTAGCCTAAATGTAGAGCTGCAGTGTGAGTGCCTCAAGCTGGGACTCAGCCAGCGTGCCTGCCTGCCAGCTCCTTTCAGTGCAGAGCCGCAGTGGTTAATTGTGTAACCGACAAAATTTTTGTCTACTACACAAGTCACGAATTACAGGCTTCCTAACATTGCTAGTAATATATACCAAGTTGTTATAAAATTTAATCATCACAGTAATACTTTTGACATAACAGATACTACGCTGTAACTCTTCCTAGCTTTCCCAGTTCAGCCACTCATGTTTGTGCTAAGCAGTATCAGCGGGCAGAAGCTATCAGCAGGTTTTATTGGGGGTTTTTTTGTTTAAAGAATCATGCTGTGTTGGCAAGAGAGCTGCTCAGCGGGGTTGGAGCAGCTACATTAGGGAGTTTATAGCTGTGCTGCTATAAGCTCTCCAGTGTAGTCGTAACCCAAGAAAGAATTGTAGGAGAAGGAGGAAGCTTTAAATACAAACTAGCAAGTAACATTATGAATTAAGTTCTGAGGTCTCCTGCTTATTTCCTCAGTTTTATGACCTGTTTATTCATTTAAGGCTTTTTGCACCTTCAGAATTGGAACAAGTATATTACAGTGGGCATGTGATAAGGCTCACTGTCGTTAAGGTTGTAAAATAGCGTGCATTACAATCCTAGTGTAATGTGACCTTAAATCCCAAAATATCTGCCGAGAGGGTAAATCATGCCCTTTTCCATTTTAAAACAGTCTTGCTGCACTTCTTTAGATATTGCAACAAAACTGATTCAGCTGATGTTTGAAATATGAAGCTGGACTGACATTGTTCTCATGGTCTCAAATTCCTTTTACTTGTTTGAGGGGAAAAAACTGGTTTGGATTAACTCAAGTCATTTTGTATTGAGCATTCACAGCTGAAAATGTTATGAATTCTATTGGAGGCAATGTAAATTTAAGTGCAATTTAAAAAAAAAAAAAAAAAAGCTGCAGTGTTGTATTCTGCTTTTGTGTTTTAGCTACCGCTGCCAATAGACTGAATTCTGGGGTGATTTGTGAATGCAGCCAGCCATCTCCTCAGGAAGAAGCCAGTGGAGACCATGCCACATGTTCTAAACATTAAATGTATTTACGTGTATTAGGGAGGGAATAGATGCAGAACATGCAGCGGTCTCTCAGAGAGAATATAATTAGTTAATTTAGGGCTGGATTGACACTAGCCTTAATGCAACCATGCAGGGCAGAAGAGGGGAGTAAGCCTCCTACCCCACTTCACAGTTGCATTAGGGCTACTATAAAAAATAGTTTTGACTCCCTTCCATTGTACAGCCCCAGGGCTGACATTGCTCCACCGGCTCCACTGTACCATCTGGCAGAGCTTTTGCAGGGCTACTGTAAATTACTCCATTCTGCAGCAAGTGGAGATGAGTGGAGGAATTATGACTCCAGAGCCTAAGCTTCTTTTGGGGCTTGTCTGCACAATAGATTATATATGTCACTCAGGGGTGTGTATCACTACCCTGAGTAATGTAAATTACACCTATATAAGCACTGGTGTGGATAGTACTTTTCTCCTACCAGCCTAGCTACTGCCACTCAGAGGGGTGGTTTTATTATACTAATGGGAGAGTTCTCTGCAGACAGTAGACTGTCTCCACCAGATGTGCCACAGGTGTACTGCTATAGCACTTCTAGTGGAGACTAGACCACAGGTGACAGCCCATGGTTGGAGGCTGAGCATAAAGACTGATCTAGCTCTTTTACGTTTAAGGCATAGTTACAAAGTATATTGTTTGTAGGCGTTTTTGCTATCAGGAATAGCCGGTTCTGAGTATTTTGGAACAGTTAAGCGATGAGATTCAAACACCTGAAAATTGGGTGATGGGGAAGGGGAAGGAAGGTTTTGGCAGCTCATACACATGTAACAGAGTTGGGGCTTGATACACTGGCATTCAGGTGGGCTTTAGAAGTAAGAAGGGTGATGGGTTTGGGGCACCTGCCAGTGAGGCAGTGGAAGAGGTTTTTGGGAGGGTCTGATCTTCTATACTGGCATTCAGTGCTCCCTCATCACCTTCCAGATGAACTCCGGGCCCTGCTGCCTTTACAGGGCACCTACACTTTAAATTGTGAGCACTAAGGCATGTAGTTACATCAGGTAGCTCAATCTCCAGGGTTTTGTGTGCCCAGGACACCCTACACATCGGTTCCAAGGAAACATGCTATGTTGGGAAAAGGGAAGCTGGTCACCAAATTTGATTTCTAAAGAGTGTGAGTGGACTGTCCAACATAATTGGGTTGGAGTTGTATGGTGAATTACATAAAATGTAGAGAGATTAGCTAGCCAGCTGGCTGTAAAGTAACTAGGGCAAAAATACCAATTTAATAATAATCAGCTAAACCAGAACATATCGTCATCTATGGACAATAACGTTTGAATAATAATGAATGGAGCATTCCTCTTTCTGTACTTTAAGATTAATGCGGTTTGTTAGTAGATCAGTTGTTAGTGTTGGAATTGTTTTTTCAAAATTAAACAAGATGCATTAAAATGTTTGTACTGAAGTTTTGAAGCTTGTTAATTTATAAATAGTTCTTGTAGGCAACTATCAAAGATTCCACAGAACAATTCTATATTACAAATGCGCCTAGAATATTATTTAGGCTAGAAAATGAGGTTTTGCAGTTTCTGCATGCTATTACAGAAGTGAAAATTAAGAAAGCTAGATAAACATTCCTCTATGTCTTCTGTTTGGCATGCATGTTAATCTTTTGCTAAATGTGATTTTTAATAAAACTAAATTCAACTGCAAAAATCACTTCACTTTAAAAAATACAGTAAACTAATAGTTCAAATAGTTTTTAGCACTGATGGAAAGTGTTTGGGGAACTACAAATGGAGACAACATTATTTTGAACTGCCAAGAGGAAAAGGTAAACACTTAGGGTGAGTCTTACACAGCAACCTAAATTTGAAATAAGAAAATTGTGTATCTTATCTCAAATCTATTTCAAAATAGCTTATTTTGAAATTTGGCATATCTACACAGTGCCAAATTTCAAAACAATGCACTATTATGAGCCATCGCTTATCCCTCATGCATCGAGGTTTACCAGGATGGTGAAATAGCGCGCCCATTATTTTAAAAAATAGTTTGAAATAACATTATTTTAAAAAATATTTTGAAAATGGGGTAAATTCTTCTGGCGGCTTGTGTACATGTGGGGCAGCTATTTTGTGATACTTCCAGTATCCCAAAATAGCCATGCAGTATACACATACCCTTATTTTTCTATAGTGAACAACTTTCCATAATGCACAATATTGGACAGCTTTTCAAAGATCTGAATATTCAGCATCTCATGAAAAACAATAGGAACTGCTTGCTGCATGCTAAGGACTTCTGAAAATCTGCACTTTTAAGGATTTACATGGGAACTGAGCCCTTTTGAAAATCAGGCCATCTGATTAGAATTGCCAACAACATCCATAAAGCAAGGTCATCTGTTAGATTTTATATTAAAGGCCATATTAAGGAAGTGACAACATAGCAACAGACTGTGTAGAATAACATTTTAAGCATTATTATAACAAAAAATATTTGTATTTCACTCTTTAAAACACCAGAGGAAAGTGAACTTCAGCACACATTTTCAGTGACTGCAAAGCACTGTCACTGGAGATTTATAGAATGAATTCTTTACCCTACTCCCGTCCTGTGGTACTATAGAACAGGTATAATGAGGCTTTAATATGGGCAAATTCTTGCCTTAATTGCAGCACGGTGTTTTCATAAGGGCTCCATCCTGGCCTTTGAAACGCAAGCCTTGGAAGGGAAAAAAAACTTATTCCTTGATCTGTAACACATTGAGGTCAGCTTGAATCATTAATTTGATTTCAGTAGACTTTGAATCAGGCCCTAAGCTCAATTTTTTCTAATGGAAATTTAGCATATGGGAAGAAGTAGCTAAGTCAGCTGTGTAACCAGCCAGCTTTCTGTAGACCAACAGCAAATGAGTGCTGACCATGATTTGGGAAACTTTTCATTAGTGCTTCCTCTGGATAGTCCAAAAACAGAAGAATTTCTATTAATTTTCCCCCCACAGTATCTGCTGTAGCTCATTCCAGGTCACAGCTATGCAGGCTGGACTGCTTAGAATGGTTCCTCGCCAAACTCACAATGACCTCATCCCCAGAGAGGAGGCTGGGGAAGAAAGTCCATAGAAATGGTCACAGTTGGAAAGAGTCAAGTGTATTGTAGATATGTTTTTTCCAATAAAATGGGGTAAATTCTTCTGGCAGTTAGCAGAGTGCTATTTCCATTGAAATCAAAGTTTTCCGTTAAAAGCATTTGCGGAAAAGAGCGTCTAGATTGGCACGGATGCTTTTCCGCAAAAGCACTTTTTGCAGAAAAGCGTCCGTGCCAATCTAGACGCGCTTTTGCACAAAAAAGCCCTGATCGCCATTTTCGCGATTGGGGCTTTTTTGCACAAAACAAATCTGAGCTGTCTATACTGGCCCTTTTGCACAAAAGCTTTGCGCAAAATAACTTTTGCCCGAACGGGAGCAGCATAGTATTTTCACAAGAAGCACTGATTTCAGACAGTAGGAAGTCAGTGTTCTTGCGGAAATTCAAGCGGCCAGTGTAGACAGCTGGCAAGTTTTTCTGCAAAAGCAGGAGCTTTTGCGGAAAAACTTGCCAGTCTAGACGCAGCCAGGGGGTGACTGCAATATGACATACCCAAACTATAAAACTATAGTTTTAATTTAACTAGTTCGGGTACCAGAGTAACATAGCAGAGTTTTGAAGGAGGATAGGGAGGTAGTTTTACAGATATGTATGGGGCTTGAAGGGCAGCATGGGAGAAAACACTAAGGTTCTTGTTTTGAAAATTTACCAAATGGGGAATCATGCCATCTTTTATCTTAGATACCCCAATGGAACTAAATATGCTTGGATAGTCTAACTCTGGACTTATTCCAGTTACACTTATTGCCAGACCAGGGGAGGTCAATGCCAGAGTGGACCCTGCCATTAGCAGCAGCAGACGGGCTAGCATTAACCTAGCAGGGACTGGGAAGGGTGAGGGTTGCTTGGGGAAGAGGCCGGGAGGGGGGGGGACTGCAGAACCCCACAGATGGGGGCCAAGAGCGTAGCCCTGCAGAAGTGCACCAAGTCCTGCTGCTATTGGGCTGTGCTCTCAGTTCCCCCCGCCAACCACGGGCTATGCTTCTTTCCAAGAGTCCTCTCCCCCCCAACTCCACTCCTCCCCTTTCCTCCCTGAGCTTGAATGCTGCAGATGAGTTCTTTGTAGTGCTTTGGAAACTCTCAGGGTATGTCTACACTACCCCGCTAGTTCGAACTAGCGGGGTAATGTATGCATACCGCACTTGCTAATGAAGCCCGGGATTTGAATTTCCCGGGCTGCATTAGCATAAGCGGGGAGCCGCCATTTTTAAATCCCCGCTGCTTCAAACCCCGTGTAGCGCGGCTACACGGGGCTCGAACTAGGTAGTTCGGACTAGGTGCCTATTCCGAACTACCGTTACTCCTCGTGAAACGAGGTGTACCGGTAGTTCGGAATAGGCACCTAGTCCGAACTACCTAGTTCGAGCCCCGTGTAGCCGCGCTACACGGGGTTCGAAGCAGCGGGGATTTAAAAATGGCGGCTCCCCGCTTATGCTAATGAAGCCCGGGAAATTCAAATCCCGGGCTTCATTAGCAAGTGCGGTATGCATACATTACCCTCCTAGTTTGAACTAGGAGGGTAGTGTAGACATACCCTCAGAGAGTGGGTGAGGGGTTGCTGAGCGTGCCCCCCCCCTTTTCCTTGGGAACACCCTTGGGATGCCAGACCACAGATGTTGCCAGACGAGGGAAGTTCATGTTCATAAACAATAGATTAAGGAACATTCCAGGGGTGGGTGTTTGAGGCTTGAGCTTACCATAAATGTCCGCAGCACTGCAAAATATTCAAAGCTGTCATTTACTGGCCTGTAGGCGGAGTTCAACTCAATAGGCACCTTTTGACATATTTTTGTATCAGTAAGTCATTATTTTATAGATGTTTTAACAGGTTTCTTTGAAGAAACCACTAGTATGTTGCTAGCACCCTAATAATGAAGATTGGACGTACGGGCTATGTGGATTTGTATGTAAATCAGTGGTTCTCAAACTGTGGTCCGCAGATGAGCCATGGGCTCAGGACTTATCCCCCTTGCAGCAAAGAGACTGCGGTGACACTCCAGCCGCATGCTTCCCCCTCGCAGGCTAGACCCAGCTTGTGTGGGAAGGAAGCACCTCCACCACACTGCTGCTCTCCCTCCCCTCAGCTGGGGGAAAGGCACTGCTGGCCTCAAGGCCTTCCCCACTGCTCCCATTGGCAGGAATCATGGCCAACGGGAACAGCAGGGAGCGGTGCCTGGGAGTGGCAGGAGGCAGAGAGTCAGGTAAGCACCCCCCATTCCTCTCCCACCCCCAGTCTCCACACTCTCACCCTGTTCCTTCACCCTTCCTCCCAGACCCCACCCCACCCTCAGCCTGCTCCTGCACCCTCCCTCTGACCCAGACTCTGCATCCTCAGCCCTCTCCTGCACTCTCCCTCCTTCCCAGACCACCCACCCCCACCCTGCTCCTAGACCCAGGCAGATTCTCCCACCTTCAGCCTCCTCCCAACTTATCAGCCAGACCCCGCATCCCCACCCTCTCCTCACCCATTTTGTCATCATGGGTGCTTGGCTCATGGCCCATGGAAAGGTCTACATTAAGCAGAATGGGCCATGGGCCAAAAAGTTTGAGAACCACTGATGTAAATAAATTGCAACATTTGGCACAGCCTGTTCTTGAAAGCAGATATGTTAGTAAAAGACAGCATAGTGGGTAAGAGAATGAGCAACAAGGGCAATTTTGTTTAATTTGGGGGGAAGTCATAAGTCATAATGCAGCAGTGTCATAAAAGTTAGAGATGGAAAAGACCGATTTATTGGACACCCAATCCATCTGCTTGCCAGTTCAGCTTTGTTTCCTGCAGTAAATTTTGTAGTGTTATGTTCTGCATTGTTTTAAAAATCCCAAATGTTGGCACTGCCAACACATTTGTTGGAATTCAGAAAACTATACTCCCTATCATAAACTCATAGTCAAGATCTTTTTTCTGTTATACTCAAGCTATTTTTTCTTGTCTTACTTCTATCCCACTGCTCCTAGTTATACCTGTTTAATATACATTGGTGCAAATAACTCTTCTTTGTCTACTAAGAGGTGCAGCTCAGAGTTCAGGGAATGGAGATGGGACATTCTGGCAGCTTTAAACCAGCTTCATGTATTCCCAGTCCTGAGCTGGCCTGCAGCCTCTGTGTAATTAGACAGCTGGGCAAATCCAGACTGAAATGTTAGCACTCCATAAAACAGAAAATGGTGAGCACCCACCCTCTGAAAATCAGATTCCTTCAAACAGTGTTTCAAATTGGAACCCTAAAAAATGGAGGCACTCAAAATTACTAGTTAATTCTGACAGTGCCAAGATGAAAAACACACCACCTCCATTTGCTGATAGAAAAATATGAAGATTAAATGATTTGCACATCACAAATGGAAACCATGTCACACCTGGGCTTAGAATCTGGGCAACTGGCTCCCACTTCTGTGCTCATATCACACCTCTCTCACACCCAGCAAAATGTAAGTTGTCAAAATGTATGTGCAGCTAGGCCTGGCCAGTTGAAACATGCCTGAGGAATGAAAAAGATCTAATTCCCAGATGACAAGGTGGGTGAGAGAATCTCTCTATCTACTAAAAAAAACCTTTTCCTGCAGAATGACAAAGTGATGTCGTCACCTCACTCTGTATCACACCTGCCTCCCTCTTCCTCCGCCCTCACCTTTCCCCACTGCTCTGCTGTCATGCTGGGCCAATGGGGGGCCCTGGAGCATGGTGTGTGTGTGAAGCCACAAGGCCTTTCTCCTCCCCCCTGATGCTCTGGGAGTGGTGGGGCCAAAGCAGCGCAGCCTCTCCCTTCCCCTGTGCTCAGGGTGGAGGCCTGAAGCTGCAAGCTGTGGGGCCCTGGGAGCCACATGGCCTCTCCCCTGCCCTACTCTCCAGGGAGCCTCCCCCTCTCTGAGGTCTCCCCTCTCTGGTGATCCTGGAGACAGGGGCAGATATAGGGCAGGGCGAACGGGGCGGCCGCCCCGGGCCCCGCGCTTCAGAAAGCCTCGTGCATGCGCCGTGGCGCAGCTGCGCATGCGCATAGTGTCACTGCGCATGCGCCGTGGCAAAGGGGGGCCCCCGCGGAATTATGCTGCTTGGGGCCCTGCAAAACGGTCATCTGCCCCTGCCTGGAGAGATGGGAGCCGCACCTGCACCCCAGCCCCCTCATACACATCCTCAAAGCCTCGGCCCGGCCCAACCCTCCTGGGAGTGGGGGAGAGAGCCGGGGAAGGCCAGGGCTGCCACACCAGGGAAGGCCTGGCCCTCCATGCCGGGGGGGTGAGGGAGAAGGGGAGAGAAGCTGGGGCTGCCTGCCCACAGAGAGGGAGGGTTGGTGAGTGTAGCAAGCAGGAGGCACTGCCTCCTGATATCCTTTAGAGAACCAATTTCTGTTGGTAAACAAGAGACAAGCTTTTGAGCTAAGCAGATCTCCTCTTCAGTACTGCAGACATAAGACAAAGGGCAAGTCTACACTAGGAGGCCAAGCTGTTCTAAACAAGACAATTTGTGTTACATTAGTAGCGTAACTCAAATCAACATGGCTTAGCTCTGCTTACCGCAGGGTCCGCACGGATCAGAGAAACGGCAGGGCAGCGATCGTAGCAGCAGTGTCTAATATAGATCTGATAAATCCAGGGCTGATTGCTCTCCAGTATTCATCAGAAAGAGAAGAGTAAGGGGAGTGGACAGAAGAGTTTCTCCTGTTGACCCAGCATGGTGTGGACCCTGCAGTAAAGTAGATTCTAAGCTATGTCGATTTGAGTTACACTACTAACATAACTCAATTTGTGTAGCTTAAATTGTTCTGTCTCTGTGGTGTAGATCTGTACTCAGATACACAGCTTGAGCAATCTCAAAATGTCTTTGATTCCACAAACTTGGTAGGCATCACAGAATGTACTGCATTTCAGACTGTCAACGGGGCTGACTACAAGCCAACCATTCATCTAAGACAGATTTTTCTTTTAGGTGTTCAGATGAGGGAGATATTTGTCAGAGAAGGGGGGAAAAGTTGGTTAGAATGTTCCTGCTTTGTCCAAGTAGCTAACTTTCTTTGGATTTAAGCCCTCCCTCCTCCTCAAACACTGTTCTGAACTTGTAGGTTTTTAATTCAGTAGAGAGTTCACTATTACTCTCCAATGCCATTTTCTATAAAACTATACAAATAGATCATTCTTGAAAAGAAACAAGAAAGGAACAAATCAGCCTATTCTACTCCATCCAATACTGCCGATTTATTCTGTAACAGCAGGCAAGCAAGGGTTAAAAAAAACTGTATGGAGGCTGTAGGAAGTCTGTGCAGCAAACACCGAAGAGGATTCCTAGGTTTTGGAAGACAGCATTAAAAACTTATCCTCTTGCAGAGTAGGACTAAACTGACCCCTGGAGCTGTTAGAACAGACAATGAAACGCAACGAAAACACATCGCCACCTGTGAGTGAAGACTTTTCCCACAACCATCCCTCTCTATCAGATCAATCAGTCCTCACTCTCAAAGGCAACCGGCACAAAACTTTAAAAAGATGAGCCGGGGAGTTTAAATAAAACTTTTCTCTAAATCATGGTCCCAATAGAACCACTGGAAATATGGCTTGTTACAACAGTCAAAGCGACGAGGAGTCCTGTGGCACCTTATAGACTAACTGAAGTGTAGGAGCATAAGCTTTCGTGGGCAAAGACCCACTTCGTCAGATGCATGTAGTGGAAATTTCCAGAGGCAGGTACCTACTACATGCATCTGACAAGTGGGTCTTTGCCTATGAAAGCTTATGCTCCTACACTTCAGTTAGTCTATAAGGTGCCACAGGAGTCCTCGTCGCTTTTGCAGATTCAGACTAACAGGCTACCCCTCTATTACAACAGTCAGTTACCCACGAGCAATCCTCCCCTACAGCTGCTCCCCCATCCCTCTTCCTTTGCTCCCTAGGACCAGAAGACGGGAAATGGGCCACCTCGCCTTGACCGGTCCCTCCAAATGTGTGCGAACTACTTTTGCTTTTTCCAAGCGTGCATTCAGCACTGCCCGCTTCCCAGACCCGAAGCAGAGCGGAGGGTGGGTCCCTAGCTTGTCTGGCTGCCGTGCAGAAGTGGGTCCAAGTTGGAGCGCTCGCCCAGCCCGTCTGGCTGAGGCAGGGAAGGGATGCAGGTGTGAGCCAAGCGGGGCCGAGCTGAATGCTCCCGGGCCCCAGGGAGCACTGGTGCCGCCTGCCCCTTGTTTGCTGTAAGGGGAGGGAGAGGGGGGTGCAGCTGACGTCAAGGCCAGCGCGGGCCCGGCCGGTCTTTAAAGGCTGCGCGGAGCGGCGAGCATGGCAGGAGCCGCCGCTGCCCGCTGAAGCCAGCGCCTGAGCCGGGCCGGGCGCGCGCCCGCCGCCGCGGGGAGCTGGATGGCGGGCGGGGAGCTGCAGGAGGGGCCGGGCGGCCGCCGGCCCGAGCCCTCCCGCGCGCGGCGCTCGTGCCGGGTGCCCAAGTGCGCGCGCTGCAGGAACCACGGCGTGGTGTCCGGGCTCAAGGGCCACAAGCGGCTGTGCCGGTGGCGGGACTGCGCCTGCGCCGCCTGCCTGCTGGTGCTGGAGCGGCAGCGCGTGACGGCCGCGCAGGTGGCGCTGCGGAGGCAGCAGCGCGCCGGCCAGGTGAGCGCCGGGCGGGCTGCAAAGAGGGGGGCGGGGCAGAGCCCGAGAGCGGTGGAGGGAGCATCTCCTGCTGTCTGGTGAGAATAAATCTTACAGGAGCGGCTCCATTAAGAGACTCGGGGAAGCTGGATTCTCTTCCTGGCTTTGGCCCCTTCTCTTGGGCGTGCCTCAGTTTCCCCAGCTGTAAAACGGGGGTAACAGTTGTGCCTCCACCCCCTTGTAAAGTGCTTCTGTGGATGAAGAGCCCTAGAGCAGTGTTTACCAACCTGAGGTCGGCAGAGCCCCTGGGCACTGCAAGGGAGTCCACAAAAAGTTTTTAAAAGTAAGGATCAGGAACACCATGGTGAGCCTGACCCTTACTTTTCTTCTCCTGCACCCTCTCCTGCCCCCCAAGCACAAGGCAGGGGGGCAACAGCCCTGTGCACCAGGATGTGGCTTGCATTTGATCCTGTTTTCTGGAACCTAAGGGAGCATGGGGAAAGTGCTTGCATCCCGTGCATGCTTCTCACACTTGTCTGGTGTGTGAGAGGCATGCATGGGATGCAAGCACTTTCCCCTCTCTCCCTTAGCATTGGGGAACAGGATCAAAAGCGAGCTGCATCCTAGCAGCATGGCTGCTGTCCCCCCATGCTCCCAAAATTTCCCTTTTGTTCCCTACCCTCTCAAAATTCCACCCTTGAGATGTTTGCTCCAGAGCTCCGTTTGACCACAAGAGCCCCTTCACTCTGTGAATTGGCAGGGGACAGATGGGACAGGAGCAGAGGAAGCAGAGTAGGCAAGTAGCAGCCAATAGGACCTGAGAAGCTCTGTGCTCTGCAGTCTGCCTGTCCCTCAGCCCATGCTGAAGCTGACAAGCTGTGGCTGTACTATAGTCAGCTTATAAATGTGTCAGTCGCTCTTTATCTCCCCCCCCTCTTATTTTGAATGTCACCCTGCTCTAACAGTTCAAAAGTTATTAGAGTGGTGGGAAGGGTTTAGTTGGGCTAGCAAAAATGGATAATTTGGGGGGGTCCATGAAATTTTAATAGATTGAAAAGGGGTCCATATGATTCAAAAGGTTGGGAACTACTGCACTAGACAAGAGCTAGCAGTGTATAATTAGTGGCGCTGCTGTCTCTGTTCCCTCCTTGTTTTAGGGCATGCTAGAATGATGGGAGAGGTTATTCACATTGATCATATTTGTTAAAAATATTCATGTAAATTTTAAAACCCAATAAATGCTCAGCATCTAAATCAGGACTAAGGCTCTGACCATAAAGCCATATTTAGTTACTTAAATAAGTAGCCAGGTTTTCAAGTGCTAAACATTCCCCAACTTCACTGGTTGCACAGCACAGTTAATATAGCCCCATACTTTGGTACCCAAAGATGGTTGTCAGAACCTTACTTTCTTATAAAATATTTTGCTGTTCAAGCACTTCTCATCTGTAGATCACAAAGAGCTTTACAGAGGACGTAAGTATAATTATCAGTCCCTTAGGCTTTTGTTCTTAAACATCTTATTTACTTCTGATAATGTAATTGCTTTACGTTAGGTTGCAAGAAAGTGGAACTCTTGGTAAAACTTGAGAGCTTGGCTCTCTTACCACCAGAAGCTGGTCCAATAAAAGATAACACCCACCTTATCTCAGCATTCAGTATAACCTGTAGGATCAAGATCTTTAATGCCGCTATGTGTATACACAAATACTACTACTGTTAGTGCATTATTTCTGTAGAATTAGACTGCAGCCCCAACACTTGAGGCTTGAAGTCTCAGTTCCTCTTAATTGTCCTAGTATTAAAATGACTGAGGGAAGTTCCAATAGGTCAGCCTGACAAGGGTTTTCCTAAAAAACCTGCTATTCTATGTGAAAAGGAAAGGTAGTTTATTCCGAATATCACAATAACCTGTTGGATGAAATCATGGTGCAGTAACAAGTTTGCTTTTTATTGGCAGAATCCTTAGTTCAACCTGGCTGTGTGAAAAATCCACACTGCTGACTGAATTAACTATCCCAACCAAACCTGTGTATAGATGCAGTGAGGCTGATGGAAAAATGTTTCCCGCAGCCTATCTACAATCACTAGTGATTGTGAAGTTCCTACAGCCATGGGGGAAAAAACCCTTCCATTGCTGTAGCCTGTGTCTGCACTAGGAGGTGCAGTATAACTTTAATGGTGTCCCTGTGGTGCCCATAATATAGACATGGCCTAAAATGGATGCATGGTTTATCTTATTTTCTTCTTTCCATGACTCTGCACAGGTTAAGAAAGATGAAGCTGAACATTCTCTTCTATCAGCCAGTTGCAGATTAAACTATCAACACTACCCCAAGAATACTAGCATCTTGGCCAAAAGCATACTGGCAGGTAAGGAGACGTGGCCTCAATTTGACAAGATACTCATGCCTCATATGGAGCATCTGAGTAGTCCTATCGAATTCCACAGGACTAGTCTTGTGTTTAAAGTTAGACATGTAATTAAACATGTTGCTGATTTGGGATTTTTTTAAACATATACACATCAGCACAATCCTTCCAATATCTGCAGTTCAAATTGGTGCATGTGTGTGTAGAGGAAGACAAAAATGCAAGTTTTTGACAGCATGGGTGATTAACCGTTAGAACTACAGGTTGAAGCTCCCTAATCAAGGCTTCCATAGTTTGGCAACAACCAGCAGGCTGGAGTCAGGAGTGTTGTGGGACAAGGGAACAGCGGAGCCTGGTGGGATGTGTAGCAGAGGCTCTGTGCCCCAGGGCCAAAAGTGGAGCCTCTGTGCACTGGGGGCCAGTAGTGGGAGGGTCAATGGCTAGGAGCAGAGCCATGATGGGGCAGAAGAGAGCCTGAGCATCCTTGGGGAATGGAACCCCAGAGCCCCGGGGCCTGGCAGCAGAGCCCCAGCACTTCTGGGGAGGGAAGGGGTCAGTGCCCCGGGGCTAGCAGCCGGAGTGTGGTTTGTGACCAGGCAGGTCCCAAGGGTGCTGGACCACAGAGGTTCTACCTGTACTAGGGGGTGTCATGGACAGGGGTGGATGAGAGTGCCGGGGGGCCCAGGGCAGCACCGCGGGGCCCCGGGCAGCGAAATTTTGCGGGGCCCCTCCTTTGACACGGCGCATGCGCGGAGCCTCGGGAAGCGCGGGGCCCGGGGCAGTCGCCCCGCTTGCCCTGCCCTAAATCCGCTGCTGGTCATGGAATCCCAGTCATTTGAAATGTTTAAAACAAGACTGAATGTTTCTCTAAAAAGAAATGCCCTAGTTCAATCACATTGTACTTGAGCTGGATGAAGGAACTATTATTAGGTGAAATTCTATGGCCTCTGTTATGCAAATCAGATTAGAATATCATAATGACCCCTTCTGGTTTTACAGTATGTAAATTGAATGAGGATTAGGAATACAGCTAGGTGAAAATCAATTTTTTTTCCCCACAGAAATGAGGGAAGGGAAAGGGGGGAAGTTCAGGACCTAAAACTATCAAATTGAGACTTTTTTTTTTTAACCAATGTTTCATCTAGACGTTTTACTTTGAAAAATAGAAATGCTTTATTTAAACTCTGATTTGTAATAGCGTGTCCATTCAAATTTCACCAAATTAAAACAAAAAAGGGAAGACACCTGAAATATTTGAATTGAAATGACAAAACTTGGGGGGGAATGGAGTTTGTCAGCTCAAAACAATGAGGTTTTGATTTAATAAAAAGTAAATAATTTTGATTTGAATGGAAATGGATTTTTGTGAGATTTATTTCTAAATTGTAAGATCCATTATTTTATCTTTTACTTGGGAAGAAATTTTCTTTTTTAGGCATATTATTCTTTAACTGTCTTCTGAAGCAGCTGGCCTGAGCATTGTACTAGACAGGATACCATATTATACATAGCACTGATCTGATCCTTTATCACAGTTCCTATGTTCCTAAGGTATCATCAATGATAGATGTAGTAGGGCCACAGGCAAAGAAGCTATGTTACCTGCGTTGGCTTGAGTGAGAATGCTCAGGCCATATGTTTGTAAAGCGTTTTGTACATTTTATAGCTCTGAGTAGTTATTTAAATTTTAATAATGCAAAGGTGTAATTCCACTTAAACATAATTCTAGACTTCATAGTATCCTGTTTGCATATATAGCACAAGGATCATGACTGCTAATGATCAAAAATATGGCCTTCTACTTTCCAATTTTGATCTTTGTTAGATAGTCCAGGCTATTCAGAGGGTTAGACAGGTTATCCCTTACATGATCCACATAAGAATGATGTCAAATTATAAAATGACATTTCTTAAAATAAAACCTATCAACAAATATTTCTAGGAGGCACTGAAATAATATAATACCAATAAGGTAAGTTATCAGTCTATGGGCAGCATGGTATAGCAGACAAACCTCTGGACTTGAAGTTAGGTGCCTGGGCAAGCTACTTTCCTTCTCTGCATTTTCCCTCTCATCCTTTGTCTGACTTGTCTAGTTCACTGTAAACTCCTCAAGGCAGAGATGTCTGCTACTACGTGTTTGCACAGCATCCAGCACAAAGGGACCTTGATCTTAGTTAGGACCTCTAGTCACTACAGGAAAATACAAATAATCAATGATAATGATAAAAATACTAAATGAAGCCTTTCATTTGTTTTCCTAGGTTATAAGCCTCCACAGGAAAGCCAACTCCACTTTTCTAACTTGAGTGAGCGAATGAGGAAACGAAGAACATTTGCAGATAAAGAGCTGGAATGCATAATGCTGGAAAGGGAACTTAGACAGAGAGAACTAAAGGAATTAGCTGTAGCTCAAAGCTTACAAAGATCAAATGAAGATTGTTTACCAGGCACAGAAACAAATCCATTTAGCACTGGACACAGCCAGCTTTGTGACTCAACATATTTTAATCACAATTTGATAAATCTTTGGTTTCCTTTGATACATGCAAGCACTATGCTTTATCAGACTAGAGATTTTTTCCTACCAAATGTAACTTTTACATCAGGTGAAATCAAAAGCAGCCTTTTACAGAAATATAAATATACCTTTACTAAGGATGCAGAGAAATATGTTCAAGTGTGTAAGGAGCTGGCTCAGGCCAATATTTTAGCCAAAGAACTTGGCTCCTTTCAGAGAGATTTGAGATCAAAGGCAACAAAAACACAAGCAAGTTTTGAAAAAGTTAAAGAATATTTTGAATACGACCACAACCAGAAGTTTGGCTCAGAAGGTTTTCTCTTACAAAATGATCCTTCCTTACTACAAAAGCACCATGTGAGTCAACACGTGAAAAATAAGTGTTCTGTGGCAAAGGAAAACCTCAGACACTTATCTAGAATATCCCAAGAATGCTGTTCAGAAATGAAAGTTAAAAATAAGAGATTGTCATTTTCAGTGGAATCCTTGTTAAAAGTCTAAAGGCATTTAGGGCCTAGTTCTACTCCTTTAGAATTCAGTGATTACATCTTAACGGACTCCATGTATCAACTGTGTGTCTGATTCTGTAACTCTCTCTCATGTGAGTAGGCCCATTGACTTGATTATCCAACTCCCAATGAAATCAATGCAAAACAGCCAGTCTTTAGTGCGAGTGAGTTCATGACCCCAAATGGGACTTCTTATGAGAATAAGGAATATTTATGTGGGTAACAAAATCATTCTCCATGTTGAAGATACTGTGTTTTTTCTGTACTTTCAAAGTGCTGACTGCAAGTACTCTGTAATATTTCAAGAGACTTATTCTAATGTATGTTTGACTATAAAAGTTGTAGTTTAAATTTCTTTATTTTAAAGTATTAACAAAATAGAACTACTGTAGATTTATAATAAACTGAATACATGTGTGGGTAGTAGGTGATTTTTGACTTTTTTTAATTACTTAATGCATGTATTAATTTGCAAGACAATGTATAAATGGATGTGTTTGCATACTAAATAAAGTGATAAGAGGGTCACTCTATGGAAATGGAAAACCAGTTTGAATAAAATGGGCTTAGCAGATATGAAGGCTTAGTTTGTTGATGCAATATACCAGGGCACATTTTTACACCAATGTTCAATGTATTAGGGCCTCAGTTGTCATATTAGTATAAGCCAGGACTAATTTCAATGAAGCCTGGTCCAAAGTCCCTTGAAGCCTTGAAAAGGCTCCCATTGCCTTTAGTGAGCTTAAATGACCACTGAATAAAGTCCTGAAATGCCTACAAAAATAGCTCAGCACTAGCTCTCTTTTCAGTATATTTAATAGAATAGTCAAGCAAACAAAATAATGTAATACAGATATTTAATATGTACAGTCAAGTCAGACTGTACAAGACAGACTCTGGTTCACACCCTGGTATGCATACAGAGGAAACCCCTAAAATCCTAATTAGCAGCCTAGTAGATATTCATAGGCAGAATATGATCCAGAATTGGAGGGAGTATGCTGATGTGCCCTTGGGGGGAGAAAAAGAATTGCCAGTCACTTCAAAGATTCCTACTCAAACCTCACATAGGATCCTACAATTCCATTGATCATTTCGATCTTTTCGCTAGCAGGTAATAAAGAGCTCTGCTTTACAAAATGCATGATATAAACTGGTATCCAAAGGGAGTTTCAGGGTAGGGAATCCAAGCATTCCATGTTCATGGAATGAGATTACAGTATATCACACAAGAAAACTTGAGGCTTTACAGGGTAGTTTGAGGGGGAAGCTTGCCCTCGTATTGACTTTTGTGTTCTATGCAGTCAGGTGCATCTATGCTATAACAATTGATTGTTCCCCTGCTCCCCAATCATGGGAGCTGCACTGCTGGTGATAAATCAGACATGTCTTTCCTAGTAAAGACAAGGGCCACGAGGACTGTGAGGTTTTACATGAATTTTAAATTAAACTATAAAAATAAATTGTATTAGTGTTGATGAGAACTTTAGGGCTGAATTTCCCCCTCTTCTCTGCTCTCCTTGCCCTGTGTCTGCGTGAAGCTTGTCTGGACACCAAGGAATCCTCTCCCTAACCCACAAAGAGAAAATGGAGTCTATCTGCTCTTCACTCTACTAAGCAAGCCCAAAGGACAGGAGGAGGGGGAGCAGTGTAATTGAATAGTCATGTAACTGCATGAAATCTTTGTGGTTACACAGCTATTCAAGAGTCCCCGCCCCTAGGGACTGGCAGCCAGTGTGCTTCGGCCCCACTCCCTGGGAGCCCCTTGCCATCCCGTGCTGCTGCCTCTGAATCAGAAGCTGCAGCACAGAGTGGCAGGGCGAGCTAGTCTGGGGTGGGGGACAGGCTTGCCGCAGACAGAGGCTGCTCTGTGGGATGCTCTGATAGAGGCAGCAGTGCGGGTTTGGGGGTGAGAGGCAGGCAGCACTGCGGAGCCAGTGCTGGGGGGGGAAATATATTTTTAAGCTGGCTCCCCCCAGCACCAGCTCCCTCCCCCCCCCCGCCCCACTGCCTCTGATACAGAGGCAGCAAGGGGAGAGGGAATGCATGTAGTAGAGAAGATTAACCAATAAGCCCAGGTTTAGCGGTTAATCATATAGTTGGCTGCACACTGATATCCCTAGTCCACGCTAAGGGGAAGCCTCAAAATTGGTCCGAGGCAGGTTCCATTAATGTGGACACACTACCTCAGACTTAGAGCCCCAGGAAGCACTGGGGAGTAATTAGTTTGAGATAGCAGCACCAGAGCATCCACACTACTATTATTTAAAAAATAACTATTTTTGAATTAGCATTATTCCTGATGAAAAGCAGAAGTACAGAGTTAGAATTCTGTGGCCTAGTATTTTGAAATAACGGGCTTGGTAGTGGATGTTATGCTTATAAATTTGACCTTTTGGGGGTTATAAAGCCCTAGCCTACGTCTAGATTGCATCCCTTTTTCGTAAAAGTGATGCAAATTAGACGTATCGCAATTGCTAATGAAGTGGGGATTTAAATCTCCCCCGCTTCATTAGCATAAAAATGGCTGCCGCTTTTTTCGGCACAGAGCTTTGCCGGAAAAAAGCGACAGTCTAGACGCGGATCTTTCGGAAAATAAAGCCTTTTCTGAAAGATCCCTTATCCCTCTTAAAATAAGGGATAAAAGATCTTTCGGAAAAGGCTTTATTTTCCGAAAGATCCGCGTCTAGACTGGCGCTTTTTTCCGGCAAAGCTCCGTGCCGAAAAAAAGCGTCTGCCATTTTTATGCTAATGAAGCGGGGGAGATTTAAATCCCTGCTTCATTAACAATTGTGATACGTCTAATTTGCATCACTTTTACGAAAAAGGGATGCAATCTAGACGTAGCCCTAGTGTAGACTAGGGCTGGTAGTCTAGCCAAACGGAAAAGCTCAGTGGGGATTCTGATGGCACTGGCCTCTGTGCAAACGCCTAGCATGACCTTCTCAAATTCTATACCCCATTTTGCGATACAGTGGTGGATTAATTGTGTCAAGAACAAGGGTTCTCTAGAACAGGCCTCCACAAATGTAATAAGAAATCTCATATTTGAAAAGCAACCAGTCCCTGAGCAAAGCAGCAACATTAAGAGGTTTATTTTGTCAAGATCTCACTCAAAGATCAGAAGGATATCTTTTTTCAGCAGGATGGCTAACAGAACTCGGGGGGTTTCTGGTAGCCTGTCTTCGCACCCCCACTGGTCATCTGATCACCCTGCAGCAAGGAACCCAGTGCCTGACATGCTGAGACCCAGTACTGGGTTGTGACCAGTAGTGTGAAAATCACTGATCTAATGCAGTGGAGAAGGTTACTGTGAGTAGCAGCATACACTGAAATATTGTGAATCCAAAAGAAATTCAAAGTTAGGCCACAAGTTAGGCCACGCCAGGGCTTAGTAATGTCATTCAGCAGATCTGCATTTGAAGGTAATTCCATTTGTTTTCAGATAGATACGTTTTTGACTCCACAGTATTATACAGTCTGGACCTTGTACTCATTTATTATAATTTGTATTACGTCAGTGTCAAGAGGCTCAGATCAGGATCCAGGCTGCACAGCAGTGGGCAGTGTGCAAGTATATTAAGGGACAGTCCCTGCTCCCTAACACGCACAGTTTAGATTAACAGTGTCCAATAAGTATTCTCAACTTTTCATAGTTATGCCACTGTCAGTATCCTTATAAATATGTTTTTTCCCCAATAAAGAAATAGTAAGTCCTGATCTTTACCATGAAGGATCCATCTAAAATACTGGAGTAAAATTAAGAATAAAGGGTAAATTTTCAAGCCTTCATCTTACAAAATTCTCACTTGGAGCAGACATTTTCTCAGTTAATGATCACAAACTGTAGCTCACCATTCTCAGATTCATTATTCAATTACTTCATATAGACTGGGATATAGATGCCCGTTTTAGAAGTTGCTTTATGTTCATTCTGGTTGATATACATTCAGGGTTTTTTTTAAACTGAAGTATTCATCCATTAAAAGTGTAAGTTGATTACAAGCTCAGGAGTAATTTGCCAAATTTTCAAACCTCATTGAACTAAGCTAATCAGCTTAAAAGAAATAGAACAAAATATCAATGTGTCAGCTTCAGGCTGACAATAAAGAAAACACTGTTCTTGTGACCCACAACCTTCATGCTTATATTTTGATACAAAGTCCCCCATTATAGAAATGGTGCACAAAACCTTTCACAATTCATCTCTTCCTTGCTTATGCAGTCAGTGTGGGCCATATAAGAGAGAAAGAGAGGGATTTTGTTTTGTTTTTTTGTTTTTGCTGTGCACCAAGGCATGTGCATGTGTGCACCAGCAGTAGAAACACAAACTTAGTTGTGGGTTTTCTGCTAATCATCTGGACCGCATTTGAATCTCTCCTGAGCGGCCACACAATCCCAGTTTACAGGGAACACAGATCAGCACAGTATGGCTGTGTCTAGACTGGCCAGTTTTTCCGGAAAATCAGCTGCTTTTCCGGAAAAACTTGCCAGCTGTCTACACTGGCCGCTTGAATTTCCGCAAAAGCACTGACTTCCTACTGTAAGAAATCAGTGCTTTTTGCGTAAATACTATGCTGCTCCCGTTCGGGCAAAAGTCCCTTTTACTTTTGCGCAAAAGGGCCAGTGTAAACAGCTGAGATTTGTTTTGTTCAAAAAAGCCCCGATCACGAAAATGGCGATCGGGGCTTTTTTGCGCAAAAGCACGTCTAGATTGGCCACGGACGCTTTTCCGCAAAAAGTGCTTTTGCAGAAAAGTGTCCGTGCCAATCTAGACGCTCTTTTCCAAAAATGCTTTTAACGGAAAACTTTTCCGTTAAAAGCATTTCCAGAAAATCATGCCAATCTAGACGCAGCCTATTTGAGTAATTTGATGAAGACTAAGAGCACAATTGATAAGGTCCATATGCTTTGCAGTAATCATGGATCTGTAGAAGTCCATGACAAGAATTAACTATGTTAATGCAGATAACATGCTATGTAGGCAGGAGAGAATATCTGTGGAATGTAGTAACTGACAGTAGAGCTGCTAAAAACAGAGATACCTTGCTAGGACAGATCCATACAATGGCAGTATTTTACATACAACAATATATCAAACGGGAAAAGGCATTTATAAATATGCAGTGAACTATTTTTTAAACCTCTTTCTTTTTGACAAGGAATTCATGCACTCCTGCCCTTTGCAGATGGCACAGGTGTGCTTAGAAATCACCAGAGACCTCAGTCCAGCAAATCAGTTAATCAAGTCCTTAACTCAGAGGTACATGAGCAGTCCCAATTAACTTGAATGAGATTATGTGTATGCTTAAATGTTTTGCTGAATCAAAGTCTAAAAACCAGTAATGTTATTGTGTACAAAGAATGAGATTTCTGCTGAGGGTGTGGTGCTACTACATACATCAAAAATAATGTAGCAGCCACTTGTGCAGTAAATTATTGTTTTGGAACAGAGGTCAATGGAACATAAGGTGAAAACCACTGAGGTTTACAGACTAGGTCTATGATTTCAAAAGGGGTCCACATCTTCACTCAAAATTTTGTAGGGGTCTGCAAATGAAAAGAGGTCACTGTTTTGGAATAATAGCTATGTATAATGGTCCAGAAAGTAATTCAGTTTGACTTTACAGCTCTCATATTGTCACATTCCACATCCCTCTTTGTACTCTGCAGAGCTTTGAAAATCTTTTGCATGAGCCCATTTAGTGTGCAAGTTATGACATCATAATCAACAGGAGGTTTTGCCCTGGGCTTTTGAACCAGTTTTAGTGGTAAGCCACTATCAGTTTCATACTCATTGGTATGCAAATTACAGGACCATAAACAATAGAATTTAGTTCATTACATTCAAATATTACCTAGATTAGCATTTGCAACATTCCTATAAGATGAAATGGCTTCTATTCCAAATTTTTGAGATGGAAGAAACTGAAGCAGGGAATGATTAAATGAGTTACCAGAAAGCATAGAGCAAATCAACAGAAGAATAAAGACCACAGCTCAGATCTCATAGCCATAAAAAATAAATAAATAAAAAATCTTAATCCACCAAACACTACTGCCTGTCAAACTGGTACCTTCCACATATGGATTTTGTTATACTATATAGAAAATTCAGTCTAAAAACGCTCAAAGAATAAAGCCTTATTGAATTGTCCAATTGCACCCAAGTTCCTGGTGCACCCTGCATTTTTTCCTGGACTAACCTTTTAGTTCACATCTTGGAGAAAACACACACACACACACACAAAAGTGACAAGTGGTTCAAGGCCTTTGTCAGACATTAGTTTTGGTAGCCTAGCTGTCCAGTCTCCTATAGTAGCCAAACTTAGCATGATTTTTTTAGTCAGCCTATAAGAACATTTCTTCTTTTTAAAAGGCTTTATTGCTGTGTTTCAAAACAATCTGAGTCTACAACTAGCAAAGGGATTGTTCTCCCCAAAGATACTTGCATCTTCTAGCTTTTCTCCCCTCTGCCCTGGCTGCAGATCCTTGAACATACTACACTGTGTCTCCTACACTTTTCCCTTAGCCAGGGCTCTCCTAGGTCTAGAATAAGGGATATAGCAGGTCATGGCTGAAGTGATTGCCTCTACTGTTTTAAATTCCTAGCAAGAAATCCACAGATTCAGGGGCGGCCCATCCATATAGGCAAACTAGGCGGTTGCCTAGGGCGCCAAGTTAAATGGGGCGCCAAATGGAGGCACAATATCACTGAGGGGTTTGGAGGTGGGAGTGCCAATTGCATGGTTCGCCTAGGGCACCAGTTGCTGGCAGCTAGTCTTGGGATGTCCTTGCACAGACTGACATAGGTGCTGCAACCCTTAAGGCAGGTCTATGCTAAAACTCATTGCTCAGGGCACGTGGATTTTTCACTCTTGAACAATGTAGTTATACCAACCTAACTCCTCACCTAAATAGCTCTTGGCCAGTGGGGATGTGACTACATAGCACAGTTATTTCGAAATAACCGCCACTGTTTTGAAGTAATAATGCAAGTGTCTCCACAGCAATTTAATTATTTTGAAATAATTTCAAAATAATGGATAGCTTAGTCTGACTTCTGTAAACCTCATTCCATGAGGAATAACACCTATTCTGAAATAGCTATTTCAGAATAACAGTAGCGTGGACACTTCACTGCTGCTATTTCAAAATACCACCTCCCCAGGGCCATTCTAACTAATTGATCCCCAGTGCCTCCTGAGGCTGTAAATCGAGGTAGCACCTCCACATTAGGGAAGCCTACCTCGGACTAATTTTGAGGCTTCCTTATAGTGTAGATGTGGTATTTCAAAATAACAAAGTATTTCTTCCAAAATAGCTTATTTTGAAAGAAGCGTGATGTGTAGTCATACTCTGGGGGAGCTTCTCCTATTGACATAGCTACCACCACTGAGGTGGATTAACTGTGCCAATGGGACTCTTCTGTGGGCATAGAAGGATATGTCTACATTGGCAAGATTTTGCGCAAATACTCTTTAACGCAAGAGTTTTTGCGTTGGAGCATTTGCACAAGAGAGCATCTACACTGGCATGTGCCTTTGCGCAAAAGATGTGCTTTTCGGCAAGAGCATCTGTGCCAGTGCTCTTGTGCAAGAAAGCTCCGATGGCCATTTTAACCATTGGGCTTTCTTGCACAAGAAATTCAAGAGCAGTTGCGCAAGAGGGCTTATTCCTGAGTGGGAGCATCATAGCTCTTGCGCAAGAAGCGCTGATTTCACACATTGGAACGTCAGTGTTCTTGCGCAAGAACTCCCCACCAGTCTAGACAGACAGCAAGCTTTTGTGCAAAATCATGCCAATGTAGACACAGAAGTGTCTTTAATACAGTGCTACAGCAGCACTGGTAATGAGTTAGGCACCTGCCTTGCTCCCCGCAAAAACAGCTAAAGGAATAGCTGTAACTTCTCCTCCCTTCTAACATGTGTCCCAGGAATGAAAGCAGTCACCTGGGATGTTGGAGACCTGTGTTCGTTTCCCTGCCCTCTGCTAAAGGGAGAAAAAATTTACACAGGGTCTCCCACCTTCATAGGCAAGCTGTAATCACGGAGGGTATGTCTACACTACCCTCCTATTTTGAAATAGGAGGGTAATGTAGGCATACTGCAATTGCAAATGAAGCCCGGGATTTGAATTTCCCGGGCTTCATTTGCATAAGCGGGGTGCCCCCATTTTTAAATCCCCGCTCGTTCGAACCCCGTGCCGCGCGGCTACACGCGGCACGAACTAGGTAGTTCGAATTAGGCTTCCTAGTTCGAACTACCGTTACTCCTCATTCCACGAGGAGTAACGGTAGTTCGAACTAGGAAGCCTAGTTCGAACTACCTAGTTCGTGCCGCGTGTAGCCGTGCGGCACGGGGTTCGAACGAGCGGGGATTTAAAAATGGCGGCGCCCCGCTTAAGCAAATGAAGACCGGGAAATTCAAATCCCGGGCTTCATTTGCAATTGCGGTATGCCTACATTACCCTCCTATTTTGAAATAGGAGGGTAGTGTAGACATACCCTGAGATATGGGATATCTTGATATGAGGTTTCCTGAATTTGTTCTACTATAGATAAATAGTGAAAGTATGATTGGGTCAGAGAGCACCCAAGCGAGAATAACCCTGTAATTCAGTGGTTAGGGCACCCTTAGAGGGGGCTATAGACCTGATGTTAAATCATGCTGCTCAAATTGCACTCCTGGGCTTGGATTATTGGGACATGCAGGTGAATTTGACTATTTGGTGCCACTAAGAAATATGTAACTATTGGTGAGAATCCTACTGGTGCTTTATTGATTTTCCTTCCAGCATGATTACTTCAAGCTAAAGCTAGTGACCTTCTCTTATGTACTTTGCCTTATCGTGTGGTTTCTTGCACGCTTTGTACTTTTTATTTAGACAATAAAAAATGGCTAACGGGAAAACAATGTTTCTTTATGTTAGAAGTATAGTAGCCCCACATGTCAATATTTCTTTTCTCCCCATGCACTTGGACTTCATTTATTTTTTTTAAACACTTTGGCGTCTTTTAAGGAGATTTAAGTTTCAGAGCAAACCCGTTAGCACCAACTCGCTCAGCTTCATATTGCAAACTGGGCTGATCACATTTGTTATGTCTACCAGCTGATAGAGCTTTCTGAAAATATTTAGCCTGTAATGCAACCCTCCTAGTCTTCTGTTTTTATTGCAAATGTGCAATTAATCACCCTAATTGTTCCAATTACCCAGAAGCCCAAGTTATTATGATAAAAAATAATGAAATTAGACGATAGTCAAAGTTTGAAAGTTTAAATGTTAGCTTTAGTAAAGTGAAAATGAATTGAGGGAGTATTTATTTGTATACATGAAAAACTGGTGAATTTGTTCATTTATATCCTTGAAGAAAATTGCATGATCTATCTGAATAAAAAGGATGAAAGTTGCAATAATGTGCAAAATATTATTTGTGGATCTCAAAATACTTTACAGTTTCTACTCGATAGGTAAAATGAACATTATCACACTAGCTGTATAGACAAATAATCTGAAAAAAGAATGGTTAAGTAATGCATTTAAGACTATACAATGAGTCAATGACTGAGCTGTGAATAGAACTCATGCCCAAACCCAGCTCTAACTTCTAGGTAACATTACTTCTCATGTCATACCTTTTCATGAGAAGAACTTGAGGAAATTAGCATGCATGCACACAGAAAATAATGGTTAGGCAGTATTATAGTTGTAAATCAAATCAATAAGACCAAAGAAATTGAAACTACTGATCCCTTTTATTTCTGTTGCTAAATCTATCTAGGAGTTGCAATATATTAGTCTAGGTTATGCTTATAAAAGATAAATAATTGTTTTCCATTTTGTCAGTGCCCAAGCATACAGCATGTCTGGTCCTATGGGGTGGTAGGTCTGGGTAAATATTGATTTTTAAAAAAAATCATACCCATTATATTTTAGTTAGGGTTATGGAACAAAACTTCAATTCAGAAAGTGAAACTAAAACAGTTTTGTTCTTTATAAATTAAAGACATGGTTAAGAAATTCTCCCAAACTGTTCCTGTGCTAAGAGCTTGGATACTACAGGTTTCACTAATTTGGCATAATTTTTCACACCTAATTAGGTTAAAAAATTCCCACAATGATTCCAATCAGCCTTGGAGAAAAATAACTGTGGTGTAAGTGCTTCTCTTTAAAATTAAGTGACTTTTATATGTACAAGTAAAGCAAGTAATGCAATTTTATTTTGCAGGATATATCTAGTGTTTGCTTGAAAACTCTTTTGAAACAACAGGGCCTGATTCTCCTTTCACATTGGTATAATCCAGTGATGGGCAACCTAGGCTAGCAAGTGGTGCTCATGAGTAGCTTTCCATCTTAATGGGCCACAAGATTGTCATAACCAAAATGGTCTGCCAGGATAGGGTAGTTTTGCTAATTGCACCTTGCATACCTAGAATTTGCAGGGTATGCTAATTGAAAGTTAGCAACACGTTGATTGACTGCAGAGGAAGTGCATGGCTCTGACAGTCAATATCTTGTGCAATCAGCAAACCCCTCTCATTCCGTGTACTCGTGCTTTACATGTATGTCACTTAAGCACAGGTTGGATCTAGTTATCAGTCCATGAGAGAACCTTCTCAAGAAAGACTCAAGACTACTCAAGAGGGAGATCTTGGAGTGATTGTGGATAGTTCTCTGAAAACATCCACTCAGGCTATGTCTACACTACAGGGTTTTTGTGCAAGAAGTCTTTTGAGGAAGAGTTATTGAGCAAAAACTTCTTGTGCAAAAGTGCGTCCACACCTCAAAGAGCATCACATGGACACTCTTGTGCAAGAAAGCTCTGATGGTCATTCATAGAATAGCCATCAGAGCATCTGTTCTTTTTCTGATAGGCTCTATTTGTGCAAGAAACCCCTGTGGAGCATCCACACATGCCTTTTTGCGCAACAACTGTAGTGCAAAAAGGAATTAGGCCTTGTAGAAGGAGGTTTACCTACACCACAAAAAGCCCTTTATTCTGCCGTTTTACTTTCTATTTACGTGCGCAAAAGCACTCTTGAGGCAGGGACGCTCTGAGGGTTCTTGCACGAAAACAACTGTTTTTGCACAAAAACCTTGTAGTGTAGACGTAGCCTCAATGTGCAGTGGCAGACAAAAAAGCAAATAGAATGTTAGGAATTATTAAAAAAGGAATAGAGAGTAAGACAAAGAAGTTCTTGTTGCCTTTGTATAAAACCATGATATGCCCACATTTTGAATACTGCATACAGATGTGGTCGCCTTATCACAAAAAGGCTATACTGGCATTGGAAAAGATTCAGAAAAGGGCAACAAAAATGATTAGAGGTTTGGAATGGGTCCCATATGAAGAGAGATTAAAGAGACTGGGACTTTTTCATCTTAGAAAAAGAGGAGACTAAGGTGGGGGATATGACGAAGGGGTCTAAAAAATCTCGACTGATGTGGAAAAAGTGAGTAAAGAAAAATTATGTATTTGTTCTCATAGTATAAGTGCTAGGGGGCCACCAAATGAAATTAATAGGTAGCAGATTTAAAACAAACAAAAGGAAGTTTTTCTTCATGCAGTGTAGTGTCAGCCTGTGGAACTCCTTGCCAGAGGATATTGTGAAGACTAGGAATTTAACAGGGTTCAGGAAAGAACTACATAAATTCATGGAGGTTAGGTCCATCAATGGCTATTAGCCAGGATGGGTAGAAATAGAGTCCCTAGCTTCTGTTTATCAGAGGCTGGAAATGGATGACAGGAGAGGGATCACGTGATGATTATCTGTTCTCTTCACTCCCTCTGGGGTATCTGTCATTGGCCACTGTTGGAAGACAGGATACTGGGTGAGATGTACCTTTGGTCTGATCCAGTATGGCCATTCTTATATTCTTCCTTCTTATCTCATGACATCTCATTTTACTTAAGAACTTTTGATAAGGGACCTTGTTAAAGGCTTTCTGGAAATCTAAGGACACTATACCCACTGGATCCACTTGTACACATGCTTATTGACCTCCCCAAAGAACAGAGGCACAACTCAATCCATCTTACTATAAGCTGGCTCTTTGGAGACGGATTCCTGAGGTAGATACACATCATGTGCTTCCCGTGCCTGGAGAACCTCCTAGCCTAGAAGCACCACCAGGAAATCCCTTACTCTTAAAGTAATAGCTGATCATTATAAGTTTTCAATATACCACACTTTTTGCTACAAAAGTTATGCATTAATAAATGAAAAAGCCACCTTTCCTTCACTGCTGCAATTTAGTTGTAAAGTTCAAAACAGAAACAGCACTGAATGAAACTGGTTTAGATAAGAACACAATCCGGACCAACTCCATTGAAATCAATGTAGTGATGGATCAGAATCATGATCAAAATACATTTCTGCAAGAAGTTTTGCTAATTGTGCATCTGCTCTTCAGAGTTAAAATAAGGTAGTAATTAGAACCTTGAAATTCCACCTCTCCAAAGCAATATTTTCCCATGAAAAAGGTCTTTGAAAATCTTTGTACTGAATATAGTATTTCTAATAAGCTCTAGAATTTCAATAGTTTCAGTGAGGCTAGCAGATTTTGAAGAGTAAGACAATCTGAATGTACAATACATGCCCGTGTGTTTGTTAATTGGCTAGACAATAAAGTAACATAGCTTTTAATCAATTTTAGTTTAAACTGGCTGTTCATTGCTACCCAGAAAGCAAAGAAAAAAAACAAAAAAAGATTAAAAATGTAAAAGGTATTTTTATTGGGGGGAACTAATCTATTGCACTGTTGAATAAATATTTATGAAAAACTGAGAAGCCACATCATAGTAAGGACAAAAAGAGGAGCCAGTTAAACTTGTATACTTTGGTTCAGATTTCAGGTGCCAATTAGAAAACTGAATGGAGTGACATAGTATATTAAAGAATATCTAATTTATCATGCAATGTCAACATTTCTGGCATTTGACAGTTCTTGAAGTGTCAGTCCTGAGTCAATGCTTGTTAAATGTCCCAAAATCCCATTCGGAAGACTGAAGAGGGCTTTCATTGTTAATTCTTTAAATATAGTAGAAATGTGCATTGTGATAGGAGGACTTTGACATACATAACTTTGCTAAGCCCTCTTAAGGACAGGATTTAACTTTGTTAAAAGCATGTAGTAGTTGAAGCCAGCTCTGATAGAAAAAGCTGTCTATTTCAGAGAGGGTATTGACTGAAATAATATTTACTTGAGATAATGAGTGGATGGCTTTATGAGCTGACCTGCTTTATTCATCACTTAGGCTAAAAAAAAAAAGCTTAGGGAGAGATTTGACTTTAGGAGGTTTTTAGAACAAACTAGAATGTGAAGTGAACTGAATCTAATGTGATGGTGTAATTTTTAAATGATTGCCCTTTGACGGGGCAAATCTACTGCTACTTCTAAAATGACAGCACTCTCTCGCTTTTTTGTTACTACAGGCAGTCCCCGAGTTACGTGGATCTGACTTATGTCGGATCCGCAGTTACGAACGGGGCTGTCTCCCTGGTCTCCAGCAGACCAGGGAGAGGAAGCAAAGCGGCGGAGCACGCGGGCAGCGGACAGCCCAGACACGTCTGGGCTGTCCGCTGCCCGCGTGCTCCACGGCTTTGCTCTGCTTTGCTCCCCGTCCCCCTGGTCTGCAGACCAGGGGGACGGGGAGCAAAGCAGTGGAACACGCGGGCAGCGGACAGCCCAGAGGCGTCCCGCTGCCCCCCGTGCTCCGTGGCTTTGCTCCGGACGCCTGTGGTACAGCAGCTGGGGCACTGCCGGTTGGTTGCTCTGCCCCAGGCATCCCCAAGTCAGCCGCTGCTGAAACTGACCAGTGGCTGACTACAGGAAGCCCCTGCCCCTGGCTTCCTGGAATCAGCCGCTGATCAGTTTCAGCAGCAGCTGACTTGGGGATGCCTGGGGTTCTTAAGTTGAATCTGTATGTAAGTCAGAACAGGCGTCCAGATTCAGCCGCTTTTGAAACTGATCAGTTTGAGCAGCGGCTGAATCTGGATGCCAGTTCCGACTTACATACAGATTCAACTTAAGAACAAAGCTACAGTCCCTATCTTGTACATAACCCGGGGACTGCCTGTATGCCGTAAATCAGTGCAGTGTGAATTACACTTCATACTCCTTAAGCAGCCATGCTGCAATTTATTATTATTATTATTGGGAATACTGGATGATCCCTGTTCATCCTCATGACATAATTTACATGATACACAAACAGCTTGGGAAAATGTTTATTTTTGCCCAGAAACTGCCACTAGACTTCAGAATGACAACTCTAAATTCTTAAACAGAAAATACTCCAGACATACTCATGTGCGCTGTTTGGAATTTAGGATTACATAGCGCAATGTTGACTCATGTTGGTGATCATTTATCCTTATGGATGAGATGATCAACAATATGGGATAAGATTGCACAATCCCACCCATTTTTCAGAATTTTTAGGGTCTTCCCCAATTCCCTTCTTATTTCTTTTTAGCCCTTAACAATGGCACTAGTTGGAAACAGAACAGCTTCACTAACTCTGATTTCTGAAGCTTTTGCTTTATTTTTACAAATCAATTAAATGTCTTTGTTGAAACTCCTCCAGTTCAATTACTGAATCATACACATTTGCTTTGGAAAGGGTAAATCACAGTTGTGGGGTCCAATCCTGTTCTTGCTCAAATCAATAAGAACAGGGTTGGGTGTTTGAAAGAGTGAAGTTATGCATTACCATTCAATGGTCAAAAGCATGGATGTCATATGTATTTGTGCCAGGGTGCTATTCGTAGCTATAAATTGAGTCCTTTGGAAGGCAGTTCCCTGCTTGCCTAGCACTTTCAGGGCACTGAGTATATTTAGAGTAGGAGGGTTCTAAGCAATTTGGGTTTGGAAAGGGTTCAGAAAGGATCATAGAATCAGAACTGGAAGGGATCTCGAGAAGTCATCAAGTCCATTCCCCCGCCCTCACAACAGGATCAAGCACCATCTGGATCATCCCTGAAAGATGTTTATCTAACCTACTCTTAGGGTAAGTCTAGACTACAGGCTTTTGTCAACAGAATTTTTGTCGACAGATACTGTCGACAAAGCTTCTGTTGACAAAGAGCGTCTAAACTACATTCAGTTCTGTCGACAAAGTAGCTTGCTCTGTCGACAAAACCTTGTAGTCTAGACACAACCCTAGATGCAATAATGCTTTCTGTCGACAGAACTCTGTCGACAGAAGGTGTTATGCCTCGTAAAATGAGGTTTACTAGCGTCGACAAAACTGCTGAGTGTTGTCGACGTTATGTCGAAAGAACTCAGCGGTAGTGTAGACGCAGGTATAGTTTTGTCGACAAAAGTGAACTTTTGTTGACAAAACCCTATAGTCTAGACACACCCTTACATATCTCCAATGATAGAGATTCCATAACCTCTCTAGGCAACTTATTCCAGTGTTCAACCACCCTGACAATTAGGAAGTTTTTCCTAATGTCCCACCTAAACTTCCCTTGCTGCAATTTAAACCAATTGCTTCTTGTCCTATCAGAGGTCAGAGAGAACGATGTTTCTCCTTCCTCCTTGTAATACCCCTTTAGGTCCTTGAAAACTGCTATCATGTCTCCTCTCCATTGTCTCTTTTCCTAACACACTCAGTTCATTCAGTCTTCCCTCACTGGTTGTATTTTCTAGACTTCTAATAATTTTTGTTGTTCTTCTCTGGACTCTCTTCAATTTCTCACTGACAGTTATAGGGTGCCTGATGAACCAATTAGCTATCCAGCTAGGTTGCTCAGAGAAGCAAGCAAGCTGCATACAAGTCTGAGCCATGGAGCAGGAAGGCAGTTCCATGTACTATATAGTATGTTATGTACCTGAAGCATAGATATAAAGAAACATTGGATGGAGGTATTGTGGGATATAGGGTATGCTGCCTACTTCAGAGGGCCTGCAAGCCAGGGTTTCCAGGAGGGGTGAATCCATTTAGTCTTGGTTTAAAAAAAAAAAAAAAAAAAAAATGAATACCTGAGCCAAAGAATTTACAGTCTGATTTTGGATGGGATATAAAGGAGAGATGGTGAAGGAAGGGTAGGGTGACGGCAGTAAAGTTATCTGGTTAAGGGGTATGGATATCTTTGGGGTAGGATAGTCTTTGCAATATTTTTGTTTAATAAAAAAAGTTTATTTACTTTGTGAGTATGTAGGCCCCAAGGTGGAATTTGAATGAAGAAAACCACATCACCTTTTTAATTCCGTGTGTTCCTAACAACATGTTGCTGAGCATTTAAGCCTGTGACGTTCTGTCAGTTTGTACTAAGCTTAAGAATTGGCTGCAGAAAAAAAATGTTTTAAAAAACATAAATAGTGCACATTAAGGGATTTTCTCTATAGCAACACATAAAGATTAATAGTTTTACTATACTTTATATTGATCATTGAAACAACTTTTGATCTTAATCCATAACTTTATTAATTTTAGAGATTAAAAGTGAACTTTGGTGCATTTGTTTTTTAACCAAAGTAATGTGTAGAAAATGGAAGTCAGTATTCCTCTGTTATTGTACAGTAAGGGAATCTAAAGAACAGGATGTTTCACCATAATGAAGTTTCAGTGTTAATTCATAAGTGCTATTTCGCTTTGAAAACAGAGTTTTAAATTTCACATCCTTTTACTGTTACCGTGGAGCAATTTAATTTGATTCTGTATTTGAATACACACTATATATAGACTTCAATCAATTTCTAGCCCAATCAGAAGGTATGCATGTATATATCAAGATCTCATTTAATATTGAAGTGTAGACTATTAGTCATATAAATGGTCCTTGTACATTAATGAAAGTAGGAGTTTGCAATATTGGATTACGAAAATCATATATTGGAATTATTCTTCATTTGTATTACTAAAGAACCTACAGTCTACATTTGTGTTTTGAGACTGGAGCCACATTGCACTAAACAAGAGTCCACTCCCTGCTCTGATGAAACTATTAATTCTATTAGACTAAGCCATACAGCTGAAATACTATGCTCTGCAGTATAATAGGCTGATACAGATACTATAGGCTAAATCCACAAAGGGCATCCACAAAGCTATTTATGGCCTGACGGCATCAAACTTTTCAACACCGAAGACCGAGGGAGATCCTCAAAGTAGGAGCTATGAATCATCTGCTTCCCTTGCCTGCAAGGCCTGATCTAGTGGGCAGTGTCAGAGCATGATTACCTGTGGCTAAAACCACATTAAGCATAGTCAAGGAGGAACTGGTGCTGTGGGTTCCCTCATGCCCTCTAGCTCAGTGACCCAGAGACAGAGACCTCTCTGCCTTACTTGGAGCCTGGACTTGCGCACACATCTCTGCCATGCCATGTGAGTGTTCTGACCACTGACCGACTGGGAAGGATCTAACTTTCTCCTCCCTGGTTCTGATGTGTGTGGGTGAGGTGCCTTGGAAACACCTACCAGATTATTTCACCTGTGGGGCTCAGACAGGGGAATGCCTCATTTGAGGATCCTGGTGGGGCTACAGACTGAGGTTGAACATAGGCACCCAGGAAATTTAGGCATCTATGGGTTGGGTGGCAGCTGAGCGGGAATTCTGAGGATCTAAATTTTGTACGTAGGCACTCTAATAGCTATTAGGTATCTGGTTGTAGTGTTGGTGGCTAGGCACTGAGACTCCTCCATCATGTAGCTGCTTTTGAACATTTATCCCTAGGCATCACAAAATAGAGACTGGCCATGTGAAAAGTGGCAAGACAAATCAGTTCTCACACCCGCAGCATTTCCATCAGCTGTGGCAAATGGCAGCAGACTACTTAAATGCCCTTTCTGCTTTAAGTCTTCTTTGTCCTCTCCTATGGAATGAGCCACAACAGGAGGCAGCACTGGCTGAATTTTAACTAAGCTGTGTGCGGTGGGCAGGATTTGTCCTCCGGCAGACCAAGCAGTGAGTTACTAATATTAATAGTTGCTAATACAAATAGGAAACAGTATTATGGCTGGTGCCTGAAGGTGCTAAAAGGATACCATTATACTAGGCATTGTATGCAGGCACCATGAAAACAATCCCTGCCTTAAAGAGCTTACAAGTTAAACAGACAAGGCAAAAAAGGGTGGAAGGGACTTGAGCAAGGTTACACAGCATGTCAGAGACTGAACTCAGGTCTCCTGCTGGCTCTATGGACTCCCAGGTGGTGGCCTACCTAGTAGGCCCACTATGTCTCTGTCTAGTACGGCAATCAATTCAGTGGTCCTGCATACTCATGTCAAGTAATCTTTAATCTTGTAAATGTAAGATTAGATTCCAGCTCCATTCACAATTTTCTGCCTTGCATCCCCTCTCCCTCTCCACTTACTTCTGGTCTATTTACTCTCTGCTACAACATCATGGGACACAGAACAGAACCTATTGTCCCTGGTTAAACGTATTGTAATTTTTTGCCTTAGGAAGATGAAATTGTTTCAATCGCAGTAAAATATAAAAACAATGTTTTGCACTGGGGAGCAGAAATATATGACATGCAATCTCTTCTTAATGCATTGTGCTTACGCAGCTTATTGAGCTAAGAGCCCATTTGTGCTGTAGGATAGGTTAGTCTGTAATGTTATCTTGTGCAATATTCGAGAAACTCCTATAAACACTAGCCTAAACTAAACCCTTAAAAATGCTTTGATTGAAAAACTAAAAATGACTTTTCTGTGTCTTGTAAACGACTGATCTACAGAGACAGCAGAAGTATTTTTCTTGTGACATCATAACTCCAGCTTCCTTTCAGAAAGAGGCTTCTGATAACTAAACTTAATCTGTGTGATGGTGGGTAGATTTTATAACAAAGATTAAAATTTTCAAACTTCCTTTCAGCCCATTTCATGATCTTGTTAAAGCTTTCTTCATTGCTGCGTAATTCAACAAGTCTTCATACTAAAACACCCAGCGATAGCTCCTATGAAGTTTGGTCTCCAAAAATTTGTCCATAACTTTAGAAATACAATTATAAAGATAGAGGTCTTGATTTTATCATCTCTACTCAGTTAATTGACAAGTATTTCCATTGAAGCCTAATAAGTCTATTTGCATAAAACAATTTTGGAAGCCACAGAACAAGTCCTATGGGCAATTAAAAATCTGTTTATTTCATGTCCACTTCAAATAGTTTTCACTTATTGTTTCTATCAAAACATTCATATTCCATTGTTACATTTTTAAAAATCTACTCTTATTACAAGCATTCAAACTCATCCCTTTTATAACCTCAAAGACAGTTATACCAAGGATAAGTTTTCCCTATTGCTTTATGGAATTCTTACTGAGTTTTCATTTAAAAAGAGATTAGTCTATTATTTGGGGAGAGGGGTGCAGCTGAGAGGTAATATATCCCAATCAAAACATCGTAATTAAATATTCCCTAATGTAAACTGCCCTTCTTACACATTGAAAAGACCATATAAGTAGTGAGACATTTAATACTAAAGTTCTAATGAGAGATATACAACAATCAAAGCCTGTCTAGTTAATATAACTATATATCTATATTGTGTTCTATAGCCTTACAGAACTATAGAAATCCTCATGTGTGGTCTATATACATCTGAGTTCTTTCTTTTCCAGAAACTTGAAGAAGAGAATCTATATATAGTTTAGAGAGTTAGTTTGATCAAAAATGCCTCCTAAACAGTAAGAGCTAGGACCACCAAATTCAGTATATGACTTCCTCTTATAAGATAAATCACCATAAGGGTTTGGTTGTGCCAGGAAAATGGGATGTGCCTGGAATGGGATTGCCTCTTATAAAACTATACAGAAGAAAGACAATTACCAAGCAGATAAAAGAGGCTGGCAGGAGGCACACTGTCCAGGACTGCCCCAGTCCCAAGCCTCCCAGCCCCCCCAGGCAACCTTTAGAGAGGGCAGGAGGGGGGAGCGTGCTGAAGCTCCCACAACCCCCAGATTCGTATGGAAAGATTTGCTTGCTGTCCCCGTGTCACTATCAGGGAGTGAGGGAAAAGTGCACAAACTTGATTTAAGGTCCCAAGCAATGCCAGGTAAATGTGCTAGTATCCTATAAAATTCTCTTACAACTTTTCTCCCCATTCCAGGAACACTCCTCTGAAACATCCCTACACAGCTCTGAATGCTATATAAAAGAGGCAGCACTTACATTTTGTCCTGAAGGTGGTCAATGTTGTGGTCATCTTTCATTTTGACTATGGAACTCCTTTCCAGTCATAGCCTTAGCCAAGAAAAAAAAACAAAACAAAAACAAACACAAAACCCTCCTAGTCTCAGTAGTCACCCTTGCCTTTGAGGGTACCTTTGTCTCCGAGGATCATATCAGCAATAGGCAGGAAGGTGAAGGTAGTCTCTCAGATAGATAGTGAAGGCTTAGCCCAACAAAGCTCTGAATATCAAGACAAAGATATTAAACATGGTTCAATATTTGTCTGGTAACCCATAGAGTGACTGGAACAATGGGCTGATGAGGTGTTCATGAACATTCTGTACTTGTTGGAGTTCTGTTAGTGTCTCCAGTTTCATTCCCATGCACAGTGCATTGTGGTCATCAAGACTAGAATTCATAGATCCAGTGATCAGGTCTGCAACTGATTAAAAAAAGGCATGTCCTTTTGGCCAGTCAAAAGTGAATGGAACATGTTGTTTTCTTATTGCTATTCCTCACAGAACTGAGGCAAGGCTGTATTGGAAAATGCCACAGAGAGATCCAGAAGGATGATGGACAGAAGGACAAAGAAGCAGCGCTCTTATTTGGATCTTAGTAGGTAGTCCTAGACAGGAATGCTAGGAAATCATGACCCATGGTTAGGGCATTGACATCCCCACTCACCTTTCCATCTTCCGGCTGTTGATGAAGGACTGTGTTTTCAGCTTTGGACAATCAGTCTATAGGAGCTATAACCACTCATGTCAAAGATTCAGGCATGTCAGAGCAGGATTCCTTTTGAAATCAATCACAGGTCCATGACTTATTGGGGGTAACCCTATTGGATGGCTTACATGGACCACTGAAGCTCAATGAGACAACACATGTGCTTACAATTACGTGTATGCTTCAATGGTTTGCTGAATCAGAGATTTAATTCTCTATATCTTACAACAAAAGCATATAATGCTAAGGGCACCATTCATTATGTCATATTCACTAGCCCAACCCGCTTAATTATTGCTTAATTGTAATAAAAGCTGTCTTTAAGATATCATAAGTATATCCCTATGCTTTCCCCACACCCCAAGTAGTATTTAAACTTGATCTGACAGAGTGAATTATAGTGAATGAAGAGTTCAGACAATATGGAACTTTGTTTACACCCATATCATACAGAAAATTTCATTTTCCATAGAAGAAACTAATTTTTATGAAAGACCAGATGCTTTTAATTACATTTCTTAAATAAGGTATGCGTGTTACCACAAACACCTCAGATGCAAATGCAAATGCTTTTGAATGCATTAGCAAAACCTTTGGAAAATTTCCACCATTTCCCCTCCATCTCCTGTAACCCCTCCTGTCTTGGAAAGCTAAGCCTTTTACTGTTCAATGATAAAAGACTATGTATAACTTTCACAGGAATGTTCTAATGCAACAAGTAGTAGAGTTTGAACGCCTTGTATATATATATTAAGTGTAGAGTGGGGGAGGAAGCTAGGAACAGGTTGAATAACCTGAACAGGGAACAGAAGGTGAAGTATTTTCCATCAACTGCCTTGTGCAGGCAGACTTCACAACAAGAAACCAGTGAGCCTTGACAAAAGGGCTTTATTTCACTACCTTCTTCAATCATGTCAGTACCATGGCTCCAACAAGAGTAGGTAATCTGCGGTAGAGAAGAGGGGCAATTAAAATGAAACAAATTACCTCCAGTTTGTCTACTGAGGAGGACCTACAGCTGAGAAGAAAGCTGAGGAGATATGAGAGATTGACAGGATTGCTCCGGCAGGCCAGTGGTTTGCTGCCAACTGAAGCATGGCCTTGACAGAAAATAACACATCAAACTTAATTCTGCATGCTGATCCTGAAGTCAGATGTACAGAGGATACGCTACAGAACTGAAGCTTTTACTTAGGGTGTTGAATATAGTGTCAAATAGGAATTTTTCCACCTATTTACATTTTACAAAGATTGCTGGTTTGCATACCCCCCCAAATCCCTAAACACAGATCTTTGTGTTTATTCACTTTTCTTTACATCTCTAGTTAATGCACTATAACATAGCTGTTTAAAAACATTAAAAGAAAGGAAATAAGGAAGGGAATAGGGGCTTGGATGAGATCATGGATATGAATCATGCAAGGCAGCCTGTACTGGAAACCTCCTTAACTTTTCAAATGTGTTTTCACCTCATCATCTAATAAACCATCTTGTTAGTCTTTAAAGTGCTACATTGTCCTGAATTTTGCTTTTCACTTCAGTTTCTTGAAGGGGTGAAAGAGTGGTAGATGGCTCAAAAAAGTAATACTTAGGAGCTGTTTTTGCATCACTAACACAAATTGGCCCAATGAGGATCATCTGGATATAGAGGTGATCCTATGGTAGCTGAAACAAAAGGAATCACAGCCTGAGGAAAGAAATAGTTGCCAAGACTCCTTTGTGCCATGCTGATACTTGGTTGCATGTTTCAGCCTTTTGTGACTCCTCCATTGAGATTGGTTTTTAAAATAAGGTGTTTTGATAGACACATCTCAGCCCTTGAGATGAGTAGTTATAGCGCTTAGAGATTGATTGCTTTATACCCTGTGCCTATTACCAAAAATCTTTTGGAAACAGGGCCACTACAGCCAGCATCCACAGCATAGTTTGTTAGCCACTTCAAGTATGAAGTTTGTTCTGACACCTTCCCATTATAAATATATTTCTTAAGTCTTCCATCTCTTCTCTGAAGATTCTACTAATTCATTCTTGATCCTTCTTTGTTTTTGTAAAATACTGTAAAAATACCTACCTTTCAATGCATTTTCCCTTTTTATCCAGACACAACAATCTATGGGAGGATGAATAAGAAATCACTCCCATTAAAGCTGTCAGGAGAGCTTTTAAGTAAGAAAAATGTTATATGTAAATTGGCCAAACCCCTGGATTAACATCCATTTTCTAAAAGCACCAGGAATTAATCTTTTATTACTGAGTGGTAAGGTGTTTGGTTACATTTCTTACCTAAAAATGGACCATCCATTAGCTCAGTTTCCCCTAGTACCAAAGTAGTCATCAGTTCAGTACTGACAGAGAGACGGGTCTCCTGTATTCTGTAATGAGTTCCTGGGTTTGCTTTGCGTAAGGATGTTTTCCACACAAATACTGGCCACACCTAATAATGCTTGACTCATGAGAGAACCAGATCACAGAGCTAGGCTGTATAGCTGGCTGCTCTCGGTTCTCTCTCCTCCCAAGAAGCATGATCGAGTGGTTCAGTATATCAGTGTCTCTTTGAATGACCACTTTTCAATAGCATCTTCCTTGATGTGAATTCACAGTATGGATTTTGTTGTTAGCATTGCTTAGGATCTATCCTGTTAATGAGCACAATATTCTCAGAAGACAAAGTTATCGATTCCAATCGTCTTTTTTCCCCCATTACTACTTTTGAGATTCACACATTTTTCTGGAGCAGATATCATAACCAGGGTTGGTTTGAAGCTTTCCCTCCAGCTGTTTACAGTCTATGAAGAGAAGATCCTGTTTAGAGTAGCTCTTCTCAACGTTTTCCCTTCTCTTTGGGCCATCTCCCCTTCCAGTATAGTTTATTTCTCTTCTATAGGGCCATATCTCTTCCATATTTTAATAATGGATACCCTTGGAGCTAGATACTTGAGACAAACAAAGCTAATAGTGAAATTCTGCATATAGTTATTCTCCTTGAAACTAGCAATGTTAGCCAGATTTTGCCCGACTGGGTCTTATTATTTAGTTGTAGATATTTAACAAGCATGAGCAACACATGTCTAGGTATTGACCGCTTTATACAGTAGTTAGTGTTCAGTAAAAATGTGACTGTGCAACACAACTTCAGTTAAAACAACAAGACATGAAACCCTTGACTATATTTTCACTCAAGTTAAGTCTTGCCAGCATACATGGAAACTCTACCTAGAGGATCTTAGCTCATATTGCTCTTTGGTGTTGAAAGACTCAATGTGTTCCTATACATTTCAGTTTGACATTTCTGAGTCCCTGGTCAGACTAAATATTTTTATCTGATTTTGCTTAAGAAGCTATTATGGGGATTATCAAAGTTAATTATGTAGTTCTAACACCCAGATACTTTTCTCCTCATTTTTATGACTTATTTGCTTCATTTTTGAAGCATAGGCTGACCCAGAAATGTCTGTCTATTATTATTAGTTGGCCAAGTAGTGAGAAGTTAAAAGGACACCGTCAATGTTGCCTTTTAATTTAGCATTCTTACTAATAATACTTTAGCAACTTTAAACCAAAATCTAATATCAAGTAGTTTGTTTTAAATCCTGTTTTTTTTTAAAGCAGAAAGTTTTTATTTTTGCTTAAATTTGTGGAACTTCTCTGGAAATCTAAGCACTTTTCTTCTTTCTCTTCTTAAAGTCATTAATACTTAAGTGCTCAGCAGCGACTACTAGGCTGACATCAAATATGTTGCTGTTACTAATTCATGTTTAAGTTATATTGGTTAGAAAAGAACTATGGACTTCTGAGTTCCAATTCAGATGTTATACTGTTTCCCTCTGTCACATCCAGCAAAACCTTCTCTGGCCTTGCTTTCCTTATATTTAAAATGGGATTAATACTTAAAAAAAATTTGTAGGGATGTGTAAGATGTAGTATAAGGTGTAGGGTCAGATTCCCTTCCTGAGGTTCAAGGAGGGCATTTGAAAGAAGCAAGAACTAACCTTTGTAGAGAATTGGTGATGGTATAGTTTGAGATGAAAGATGTTATATACAATCTACATTTATATTTGAAAAAGGAAATGAACTGTTGGAGATAGTTTGTCTGTTTTGCTTGTAGTGGATTGTTTTGAATAGTACTGTTAGACTGCCATGTAATTTTTTATGTGACTGTTTAAGTTTGTTAGGCATGCCAAAGGAGAGTGGATGGGTGACCTTAGAACTGGTACTAGGGGGGCTTGAAGACACTATACTCATCCCAAAATTTGCCTTAGTCCCCCAGAGTCACTTCTCCCAGCACAGAGGTCAAACATTATGCAGAATTAAGGGTGGCATGGTATGGAATTGTCACACTTACTTCTGCACTGCTGCTGGCAAATGGCAGTATCCTCAGATCTGGGTGCCCAGCCAGCAGCCACTGCTCTCTGGTCACACACCTCTGAAGGCAGAGCAGAGAATAGCTTGTGTTGCCAAATTTCTGATTCCAGAAAACTGAATACCCTTGGCCTGCTCACTCCATCTTCTTTCTGCTGCTCATTTTCACTGTACTAGGCCATGGTTTGGGGGGTAAAGCTGGGGATGAAGAGTTTGGGTTGTGGGATGGGGCTCACAACTAGGAGCTAATATCTGGCCCAATTTGTGTCATTTACTAGCTCATAGTTTGATAGATGTTATAGGACTTAATTCTGCGAGATGTGGAGCACTCTCACATTGGCTCATTAAGCACGTGCTAGAGAAAAGGAGTATACTTGATTTTGGTTGTGTGTTTATTTTGTTTTAAGTAGCGTATCTAGATTCATTTTCTTGAGTGCAAATGGTAATTTTAATATAATACAGCACATTCTGATTTAAAGCAATTAGGTATGAGTATGTAACCAGTATTTCCTCCCAGAAGTTTTTTTACATGCTGCTTAATTTTTTTTCTATATCGATTTGTTGTGAAAAAGTGTTGCAGCAGTAAGCAGCCAGAGAGAAAAAATATAGACAGCCCAGTTTCCCAGTTATTTTTTGAGGAGGATACATGTAGGTATATAGTCCAACCCCTCCACTTAGCCCACTTAGCCCATCTCAACCCCCATTCCCTGCAAGGAAGAGGTGGGCACTGCCCCAGATGTGCTCTGTTAGAGTGCCAATACATCTAAAATAAAATAGCATATATATTTTATAGGAAGCTAAAGAAATATGAACAGTTACCCCTCAGTATTCTAAAGCACTATCAAGTTTTTCCTTAATCTGACTTCTCATAATGGAGAAACATGAGACTTTAGAAACAATTTCAGAATGATTGATTCTTCATTTTGGACATAGGTTTTTCCCCAAACAACTTGTTCAATTGTTCAAGCAACCTCATTGAAGCAAAATTCTACCTAGATTCCAAAACTGGAGCTCCCTCTTGTGGAAATAATAAACTGTCAACATAATTTCATATTGACAAGAAAATGTGTTACAGATGGTGCTTTATTACTGAGACACCTAATCTAAATATGCTTTCTATATATTTCACTCATTCACGCCACTAAAACAATTTGAAAATACTATGGTAAATAGCTAAGACATTCCTGTTTGTTTTGGATACTAGAGCCATAAAGTGTTTTGTTCAGTCTAGTTTTAACTGTCTTAAGTGAAGGGCCCTCCATGATTTCTTCAAGGCAATTCTTTCAAAATGTAAGATGGTCTAAGTATTCACAGCCATCTGTAAGTTCAATTTTCATGATAAGGCAACTGCACTACAATACTTTCACTGGGTGAATTGGAAGTTTTTTGTTGTTGGTTTTTTTTTTTTTTTTTTTTTTTTTTACAGTGGAAATACATGTAGACTACTATATATAAGAGAGTTTGTCCATTTGTTTGAAAACTCCTCCTAAATGCTATGAGCTAGGACCACCAAATTTTGTATCTTATCCTAACTTGAAGCAAAGTAGGGTTTGGTTGTGCCAGGATAATAGGATGTGCCAGGAATGGGATTATTTCTGATTAATTAAAAAGGGAGGGCTCTGGTAGAAAGGACAAGTTATATTGTATAACGACCATGGGGGTAGGCAGCAAGGGGCCAGAGATGGGAACCAGGACAGCTATAACCCAATTAAGGCAGCAGGGGGTAGAGATTGAGATAGCTATCTACTATATGTTTGAGGGGATTTGTTTCTGTATCTCTGTCCCTCAGCCAGGGGACATGCACCCCTCCTCTGGCTGTGTCCTCGGTAGTTGCCATAGACAGACACTTCTCTTATGGCCCCTAACTTCTGAGGGAAGAGGGCTAAGGCTGTCCTTTCTCCCTGGGCCAGCCTGAACACTGAAACCCTCATCCTCCAACCCCAGTCCAAAGCAAAGACTCAAAATGAAAAGAAACAGAAATTACTTGAGTTGAGGATTTACCTATGTTGCTTGGGTCCTTTAGTCAAATACGTAAGCGAACACTGTACACTTATTGTGTTGCAATTGAAATCAATGTATTTGAAAGTGTAAAAAAAGTGACATTTTATTATTGTTCAGTGTGATATAATCTCCATTTTTAAAATTGTATGACAGCTCTAATGTCAGCATTTGTTGGAAAGCAGTAAGCGCTACACAATAGCATAGTAAGACTAGTAAATATTCAGTGGATAAAAGTTATTTACAAAATGACATCATGTAATCTTTTGGAGAGGTAATGCAACATGTATATTTTTAAAATGTGTATCCTTGCTTACCTATCGAATGTTGTGACAGTGAACAAATCTAGGGGCACTAAAAAGGGACCATGTACCTTGAATTAGGTACCTTCACAAAACCATTCTGGGCCAAAATTTGCTCTCATATCCATCAGCAACAGTGTATACGAACTCCATACTGGACAACACAGTAATGAGTTAAAGTGGATTTAGGTGACTGTCCCCTCCTATGAAAGATGTCAGGCTTTGAGGGAGGAGCTGAAGAATGCAGCTAAATGGGTGACAGAGTAGGGAAGACAGGTTGTCCACCCTACAGCTTTGGGCAAGTGCTGACTGAAGGCAAGAATGCCCCAGGTGCCTGCTATTCAGTGAGTCCTCCTTGAAGGAAGTGAAGGCCAAATGCTGACTCATCTGAGGTATTTTTGTAATGACATTGTGATCCATTTCCTATTGTTCTTCAAAACAGGATATAATTTAAAATGCATCTAGAGAGCCAAAGTCTGAATTTTCTTTGGTATATAAGAGTACAATTTAAGGACTTTTTACTAATGCAGGTTTCACAAGAAGTCAGTCACAGTAATATGCCTTTAAGACAAAATCTGTATGTTTGTTTCACCCCCTAGCACTATGGGGCAGAGTTTTCTAGGTACCATAGCAGTGCCATTTGTAAAAAATACCAACTGCTCCAGTCTGGCATAATGCTTGCTGAGAACATGCTATTTAACATTGCTGAATGACTCTGTTTCAAATCTATGGGTACTGTCATATAACTATTATTCTCTGTGACTGGATTAAAATATAAGGCGTAAAACACTTGTGTGGGTTGGTGAGACAGGGTGCTCTACTCACCACAGGATAGCGCCATCTTTTAGTTGTTTTGGAGATTAATTCGGCCAGGCCAACACCTTTTGGGGGGGGGGGGGATGTGGGTGCTCTATTTCTTATTGTTCAGCCCCTCTTTTGCTCCAGGAACTGCAGCTTCCTCTTTAAGACTCAGCCCACCAACCAGGTCACTCAGCAGGTTCCCCTGGGAGGACAGAGTGGAAGAGAAGGACTTTCAAAATCTCTTCACAAGCAGCATCACACAGTCTTCACGCTTGCTGTACCGAGTATGTTACTCCAGCAGTCTTTATAGCACTGCCTGTAGCACTACCCATCTTCACTAGTTGCTAGGGTAACCCAGGCCTACCACTTATTCTGTGTTCCAGTCCTAGATCACATACCAAACACACCCACCCACCAGCTTCACTCCTGGCTTTATAGAAGTTGCACCAGTTCCCTCACAGGTGAACTTCCTTTTAATTAGCACCCTCCACCCAGCCTCAATCTCCCCACTTTGCAGCCTAATTGGCTGATTGAGCCCACTTGGCCAAATTCAGCTTTTGTGAGAAGTACACACAATCACATTTACACCATGGCTGCATATTGCCCGCCCACCTCCTGGATGCCAAATAGTACCATGGCTGCATATAGACTGGCATGATTTTGCAGAAATACTTTTAACAGAAAATTAACGCAAATTGTAACAATTGGAATCTGTTCATTGCTGAATATGAATCTTAGGAAGGAAACAAGGGAGTAATTTTGTAGGAGAAAAATGAAAAAGTTACTTTGGCTGGTCTTTAAAGCTGATCTATCGCTGACATAACATACTGAAGCATATTTATGTTAACTATGGTATTTGATAGTTTTCAGTATAAACATTTCAGAGATATTCATGCACTGCAAATGTACTGACTGCACTAATTATTAGCACAGTCATGATAAAATATGGTTTTCTTAACACACATAATTGTGCAGTGGTAAATAGAATGATTCTGGAAATAATAAAATAAGGTTAGTAGGACTGGTAGAAGTTCTATCATATAATGGATAGAAAGATTTTATATATTGCTAATATTTCCAAAAATGTTTAAAATTAAATATAGTCTCTGTAGTTGACTGAGTAATATGCATTTTAAAACATTTTGTAGGACCAGCATTATTTGTTGTGCACTGAATTGGCATCCTCCTGTCATGTCAGCTCCTAGCACTCTGATGCTACCAGGAGACTGGGCTTTACTTACACTTTATGGGGCCCTATGCAAATGGACTAGGGATAGAAAATCCCTGTTAATCAGTAAACCTATTAAGTGGGATCCCAGGGGGGATCACTCCAGCCTGGCTGGAGCAGACCTCAGCTTCTGGGGCTGCTGGCTCCTGCTCCCCGCCCCCACCCCCAACCCCCATGGGGCTGAAGTAGCCCTCCACTCATGGTGAGCTGTGGGCAGGGGGTTGCTCCTGGGTACCAGTTAACTGATACCCAGTAAGCATCCCCTGGCAATGTTTACCCAGGTGATGCTTACCGAGTAACCAGTAACCTGTTCATATACCAAAAATGAACCCCATCCCTCACTGTGGCTTGTGTTGGGGCTGAGGCTTCCGTCCTGTGTAGCTCATGCCAGTGACCTGGTGTTTCCTTCCCTGACCCCACACAGCTACTGCCAGGGGCATGGGATTCAGGGCTTCCCTCCACCCCAGCACGGCTTCTCCTGGGGGCTGGGAGCTTGGGGCTCAGGGATTCTCCCCCCCCCCCCCACCACCACCACCAAAGTGGATTCTGCCTGTGCTTGAGGACTTGCCCTGGGGCAGGAGTGGAGCTGCAGAGGCAAAGAGTTCCTCTCCCTCACTAGTGGCTAGCTGCTGGCTGAGAGGAGCATGTTTGGAAGGGGAAAGGAGCAGGGAGAGAGCAGCCCTGCTACTACCCATGGGAGACAGCAGGTGGACAGAGGGGGCAGAGAGGAACCCAAATCAGCTGCAGCTGAGCTGATAGGGCCATACTTAGGTACACAAGTACATGCAGCTGCATAGGGCACCTGAAACTTTGATGTCCCAAATTTTCAGATGCCCTACGCAGCTGCGTATTTCTTGTATGCCTAGGGATGCAAAGTCCTCGTACCGTCACCCCACACCTTCACCCTTCCTCCCAGAACCCACACCCTCAGCCTGCTCCTGCACTTGGCCTCCTACCCAGACCTCATATCCTTAGCCTGCTCTTACACTCTCCCTTCTCTCCAGATCCTCCACCCCCACCCTGCTCATGCACCCAACCTCCTGCCCATACCCTCCCACCCTCAACCTGCTCCTGCACCACAGATATTAAGAGGCGGGTAATTGGCTAATTGTGTAGTTGATACACTTTGTTTCAACTACATGATTAGTCAATAAGTTTAAATGTAGTAGGAGCCGGGCACTACTGCATTTAAACTGCAGAGCCGCAGCAGGGGTAGGTCCTGGACCTAGCATGAGGTTGGACTGAGAATGCCAAGCTTAGTCTGGGTTGTGCCAGGTCCAGGCGCTACCCCTGCTGTGGCTCTGCATTTTAAAGGTAGTTGCTCTTACTACATTTAAAATGCAGAGCTGCAGTGGTCCCGGACCTGGTGTGAGCCAGGACTGATCCAGGCTCTCTCAGTCCAGGTCCAGCAGCCCCTGTCTGTGGGGGCTCCCTGTGGGGAGCTGGGACCTCCCACAGAAAGGGGCTGCTGCTGGAGCAGTCTGTGTTCATGACCAGCCTAGGCCACCATGGACAAGGACTGATGGGATCCCCCACAGGCATGGGCTACTGCCACGAAGCAGCCCCTGTCTGCAGCAGCCCGGGCTGGCCATGAACAGAGGCAGTAGGGCAGTGGGGGACAGGCAGCATTGCTGTATCAGAGGCAGCAAGTAGGGAGGGGAAAATACGAGTAGTCAAGTAGTCAGCTTGGTTACTCGATAAACCTAGGCTTATCGGGTAGTTGACTACTTGACTATTCACTTACATCCCTAATCCTGCACCCAAACTTCAGCCACATGCCACACTCCCACCCCCTCCTGCACCCATTTTATCATCATAGGTGGTTGGCTGATGATCTGCAGAAAGGTATGAGTTGAGCAGGATGGGCTATGGGCCAAAATTTTGAGAATGACTGAACTAGAAAGAAAGCACCCTCCCACTCATCAATTTCCTCTCCAAAGTCTTCTATAAGCAGCTCCTGTTTGATGCTCAGAAGTTGTGCTTTGTGACTGACTTTTAGTTTATCTGTTTAGTGCAGGAGTTCCCAACCTTTTTCAGTCCCCGTACCTCCTTGACTTTTAGTAAACCTTCCCGTACCCCCTATTCAATATGAAAAGAAATAAATTCTAGACTCTAGAATCCACAACTTTTTTCACTAACACTGCTACTTTTGGAATATTTCAATTAGGATAATCTAGTTATTTACCAAATGTTCCCTGTAATCCCTTGACAAGCTTCTTGTACCCCTTGTGGGTACGCATACCCCAGGATAGGAACCCCTGGTTTAGTGCTACGCCCATATAAAGGGTTGGCATTGAACCCTCAGTAATTGCTCACATTGGCACTCAAAGACTTTTGCATTACAGCAATTTGAATCACCACAAAAAGTACAAAACACAGAGCACTTTCAGATCCATTTTCTGAGTCACTGTGACAGTCTTTCCAGTAAGACCTCAAATATTTTAACTTCCATGACACAGATGCTTTTTTGACCCTTCATCTAAAATATTTAAAGGCCTGATGATGTTTGTAGCCTATGGTCCCATGAGGCTATTGCAAGATTTAAATGCGAGGCCATTAGAGAAAGCTTAAATAAGGAAGGAGCGTAATGATTACTTTTTTTGGCATCTTTTTGGACATCTTCACGTCAGCAAAACATTAATCACTTATATTTGTTATTGTCCTTGTTCTCACTGGTCAAATTTCTTGATCTTTTCCTTTTCTCTTGACTCATACGTAATGGATTCTTGGTAGTAACATTATGTTTTTTTTCTTGAGAACTAATGTTTGACACTTAGGATTGTCCCCAGAACTGTTATAGACATCAAACTACCCTGCAAACATCTGGGAAAGGTTATGACAAAAGTCACATTTTCTGATCATCAGCAAGTCAGTCATCCCTGTATTGTTGTAGATAACAAACCAAAGCATGCATAACTAATAGGTTTGTATAGAGTACAGCTGTAATGTTTTTGCAAATATTAATAGGAAGACAGCTGCTCAGCCTGCTTAGAAAGAACTTTTATTCCAGAACCAGAGCTCCCTCTTGTGGAAAATGTGAAGCTTAAAAATTCTCCCATTATCTATTGAAAAAACTTAAAAAACAACAAATGGTCTGGTAGCACTTTGAAGACTAAGGAAACATGTAGATGTATCATGAGCTTTCATGGGCACAGCCCACTTCTTCAGATGACCAGAGTGTTGGAAGTCCAGAACCAAGAATAAATAAATCTATTGAATTATTGAAAATGGTGATTCTGGGTGAGGTGAAAGTAAAAGACAAGATTGGTGGATATATTCTTGTAAAATTGAAATAGTTAGCATAGTATCAGTATATACACGAATCTCATAGTACATTCTTGATATATGATGGAATTTTACAATAAGAAAAGAAGTTTTTGGATGCAAACACTTTTTTCCTCTCTTTCAGCTGTCTAGATCACAAACAGTAGAATCACGTAGCCAATGAAGATGAAATGCAGAAAGTAAATCTGTAAGCGATCAATACTGTTGACATATCTTTTATTGGACCAACATCTGTTGGGGAGAGAGATTTTGAGGCATACAGATCTCTGCTTCAGGTCCGGGAAAGGAACTCCCTGTGTGACAGCAAATCCCAGGTGGAATAGATTGCGTTCAGTTTTGGGGCCCCAGTGACAGAAAGGGCGTGGACAAATTGGAGAGAGTCCAGCAGAGGGCAACAAAAATGATTAGAGGACTGGGGCACATGATTTATGAGCAGAGGCTGAGGGAACTGGGCTTATGTAGTCAGCAGAAGAGGAGAATAAGGGGAGATTTAACAGCCTTTAACTACTGAGTGGGAGGAGGGTTCCAGAGAGGATGGAGCCAGGCTGTTCTCAGTGGCAGCAGATGGCAGAACAAGAAGGAATGGTCTCAACTTGCAGTGAAGGAGGTCTAGTTTGGATATTAGGACACTGGAACGGGTTGTCTACTGAGATGATGGACTCTCCATCCTGAAAAGTTTATAAGGGAAGCCTTGACGAAGCCCTGGCTGGAACAATTTATCAGTTTCATCTGAAGAAGCGGGTTATGCCCACAAAAGCTCATGATACCATCTACATGCTTTGTTAGTCTCTAAGGTGCTGCTAAACTATTCGTTGTTTAAGTTTTTCCCATTTACAGACTAACACGGCTACCCCTCTGAAGCTTTTGGAATGATTTAGTTGGGGTTGTTCCTGCATTGAACAGGGGGTTGGAGTAAATGACCTCCTAAGGGTTCTTCCAACCCTAATCTTCTATGATTAGAAAAATGTTAAAAACAACAAATAGTCTAGCAGCACCTTAAAGACTAAGAAAACATGTAGATGGTATCATGAGCTTTCGGGGGCACAGCCCACTTCTTCAGATGAATGGAGTTATTAAAGGTCCCTTCATCTGAAGAAGGGAATAGGGCCTGTCTTTTCATTAAAAGGCCACAAAGGATTCCTGATGGGTACCTTTAAATACTACTGCAACACAAATAATTCCTATGATTTGGGAATGCCCTAAAGTTTGCTCCTCTGGGATGATATTAGCACTTGGCTTGACTGCCTCAAATCCAGTTATTTGACAATGGAAAACTTAGCTCACATGAGTAGCAGTGCTTTCAGTAAGAGCACCAGTGATTGCCAAAAATTCATCCTAATTCTTTGAAAAAGACATTTCTCACTATAAATCCCTGGTGCACTTTGGCATTTGAAGACATACAATTAAAAAACGGCTTATACACTTGGCCACAGAACTAACTGCATTCAGCAGCTCTTAACAGAAAATACATTGTCATAAAATTCACACACTGGGCCAGACTTCCCAGTGCAGTGCATCTGCTTTGAACTCCACTGTTGGTGTAGTCTGGGTCCAACACCATTTTAAGTGGCCCAGGGAAGATTGTTCCAGTGTTAGCGCAGTATATGGGTATGTCTACACTGTGGAGCTATTTTGGGATACCAGAAGTATTTTGAAATAGCTATTCCTTTCCTATTGAAGCAGCCTGTTATTTCAAAATAGATTTTGAAATAATGAGCAATTTATTCTGACATCTGGTAACCTTCATTCCATGAGGGTTAAGGGGCATTTTAGAATAGCGAGTTATTTGAAATTTGATGCTGTGTAGACAGTGCCAAGTTACAAAATAAGCTATTTTGAAATACACTCAAAATAAGTTACGCAATTTGCATAGCAAATTTCGAGCTAAGGGGGCAGTGTAGACCCACCCTATGACACCAATGTGGGTTTTACTCATGAAAGCTCATGATTCTATATACTTTGGCTAGTCTCTAGAGGTACGACTACACAGCAACATTATTTCAAAATAACTAGCATTATTTAAAAATAACTTAGTCCGCATCTACACAGATGTCAAAATACTGTCAAGCTGGAGGACTTCTTACTCTGACAGCTGTAACCCTCATTGTACAAGGGGTAAGGGAAGTCGGAGTTAGAGTGCTCTATTTCAAAATAAGCTATGTAATTGACGTAGCTCAATGTACGTAGCTTATTTCACATTAAGCCCTGCTGTGTAGACACATCCTAAGGTGCCACAGGACTGCTTGTTGTTTTCATGATAAATCTTTAAGAGTTGGGAATGCCAACATTGCAGTTATCCCCATATCCTTGTGAAAGGAGAGGGAATTCAAATGAGAAGATGGACTAAATATCTAATCTAATCTTTTAAAAATCTTATGATTTTTCACCAACATCATCTGATTTTTTGGGGATGATTCATAGAATCATAGAATACTAGGACTGGAAGGGACCTCGAGAGGTCATCGAGTCCAGTCTCCTGCCCTCATGGCAGGACCAAATACTGTCTAGACCATCCCTGATAGACATTTATCTAACCTACTCTTAAATATCTCCACAGATGTGGATTCCACAACCTCCCTGGGCAATTTATTCCAGTGATTGACCACCCTGACAGTTAGGAACTTTTTCCTAATGTCCAACCTAAACCTCCCTTGCTGCAGTTTAAGCCCATTGCTTCTTGTTCTATCCCCAGAGGCCAAGATGAACAAGTTTTCTCCCTCCTCCTTATGACACCCTTTTAGATATCTGAAAACTGCTATCCTGTCCCCCCTCAATCTTCTCTTTTCTAAACTAAACAAACCCAATTCCTTTACAAAAAAAATTTGGAATTGGCAAGATTGATTTAATTAACCTCAGGCTTTTGTATAAAACTGATTGCAGAAGGGTTTTTGTGCACTGTAAACTTTCAAAACTATCCATTGTTTTCGAGATCAAACTGCAGCATTGCAATGGCAGACTTGCAGTTCTTGTCACTGTGCCACTGCCTGCAAAGCATGTACAGGCACACAAGGCTGCATGTTGCGATGTCCTTTCCAGACAGGACATGTCTTCAGTAATAACATAACAGCTCTCAGCAACACATTCCCCACAAGGAATGAGACCTCCCATTAATCCTTAGCTTAGAAATCGTTCCCCTGCAGTAATTTCTGCCGTATCCTCCACAGGCTTCCTAGGAAACAAAGGGGGGTATATGGCAGAGTGCACAGTATGAGAACTGGTGGCTGTGGAGTTAGTTAAATTCAAAGTTCTTGGCCCTTTGGTTTTGAAAAGGAATCATAGTGTGTTGAAAGGAGAGCTTAATAAAGTGAAGACTTCTGGCTAGGAGGTCTTTCTCCAGCTTGCTAGTGAAGCCTGTGCTGTCAGTTTCTGTTCTCTGATTCCCCAAGACTGGTAAGCAGCTGGTCCTATAGCTTGCTCGCTGTAGCAGGACTCACTGAGAGAAAATTACCAGCTTCATAGTCCAATTCAAGATTAGGGAGTTAAAAATTAAATGTTTCTCAAGCAACCAATTTGTTTCTAAAAAAATTAAGTAACAAATAAACTATAGTGAGCGTGCAACTGGCCTCTGCATGCTGAACTGAGGGAACCTGTAAGATAAGGGAAGGGGTCTTTTATTTATCATAATTTTAGTGTGCTGTGATCTTTACTACTACTTTACTGGAGTGGTACAGGACAATTCAGGGGAATCTAATGGTCGTAGTTTCATATAATAAACATGGCTGTAATTTACTAAATTAAGTACTTTGCTCTCTCTCTAAATTGTGCTAACATAAGAACATTATTCCAAGAAGTTATTGAACATTCTATCAAAAACTTTTATGGGGCGAACATATCCAGTAATTGTTATGGGAATATAACTGAAATGGGTATGTTTTCAATTTAGAAAAGCAGAAGATTTGTATTTCCTTAAGCTTCTAATCATTTATACATATGACCTCCATTCATACACCCGAAATGGCTCTTCCAGAATTCTACAATTTACTTCAGATGTTTCATTTGGGTGTTTTGCTTTACCTAGTAGCTGCCAAATTTGGGATTACTTAGCAGTAAAATTAGAATGTGGATTTGAGCATGTACCAAAATCTTGACAGGTGTTAACGTAACTCATGTTGAATATTTTATTCTTTAAATAGTAAAATGTAAACCTGCATTTGTTTAGTTTTGCACCTCTGCCAACTATATCGGGTATCTTGAGTGAGTGACTAGAGTCACTGTTTTCTATATATGCACTTCTTGGCAGTTTCCAATGTCTGTTCCCAACTAGTGTTATGTTTATAATTTTAACAGATTTGTGTTCCATAGAGAATTTCTAGCAAAAAGTGTGGCTCATCTCCTAAAGAGCTAGGAAAGAAAGAGCATTATGCAATAAGGGCCAGCTTTTAAAAAGCATGTAAGATGCAGATAGACACCTCTGGGATTTGCAGAGGTACCTGGAAACCTTGCTCCTACTGAAATCAAAGGGAGTTAGACATCTAGGTACTTCAGAAAATCCTTCTAGGTTCCACTAGCTTTCATATCTGGCCCTAAAGTTTTCAGAATTTGAAGATGTCACTTTGGAGTCTAGGGTTCATGGGGAATCTGCTCTTGTACCAGTAGAAACTAATCTTGCTTTAGCAGGCACTTACAGGACAAATCTCTGAGTCCTTTGCTTCCACTGAGTAGCATAGAATAAACGCAGTAGTGAATGGGGAGAAGAAATCCTCCTGCCAGGCAATGAGAGATGCTCTTCTGAGATTACTCAGGCGTAATGATTCCAGTAAACTCTGCAGGATCTCATAGTAGACTCTGAAGCTTAACTCTCTCAGGCCTGGTCTACACTAACTCTCAGCATTCAATTTGGGGGGGTCTATACTAGACCCACTAAAATGAACGCTAGATGAATGACCTCCGGAGGACTGATTTTCTCCATAGCGAAGACATGCCCTTATTGCTTTTTCAGCCAGTCCATACCCTGTTTCTTCCCATTTCTTGTGAACAGTAGTTCAGTTAATACCTGCACAAGCCTCCTTATAAGCAATTGTCTGTGGTAGACAACTACACTAATTCCAGTGCCAAGGAAACCTCCCAAGTGAAGAGTTCTCCACTAGTGCTCTCAGATATACAACTGGCCAGAAATAGATTAGTACCATGCCTCGGATGTAAAGGGGTACTGAGTGTGTATACAAGATGGGTGTTTTATAAGATGCGAGTTTTCCTAGGTGCTGTGCCCTCAGTCTGCTTGCCAGTTAATTCTGGCAACCGGAAACTTACAAACATTTAGAAAATTAAGAGCCATTTTCCAGTAAACAAGGAAGGAATTTCTAAATTGCAGAAAGCCAGAAGTGCTATGTTGATCAGCTTGAGTGGGCTGGCTGTGGGCAGGGTGAGTTGTTGAAGGAGAGCTATTTGCGTCAGCTAAAAATCTAGCAAGGCACAGAAGAATTGTTCTATTTTTTCCTGACTTGCCATCCAGTATAAAAATACTTTTACAATGGGTAGTAGACAAACTTATTACAAACTCACCCTAAAACTGTTCCTTTTCCAGCTAAGCCTTCCAACCCAGAGCTGTTTCTCTCCCTGGGGTCTTTGGTTCCTTCCCTAGGGTGTACCAGCCAAAGACAAAACACTCCTACTTCCCTATTATTTTTGAAGATTCCCTTTTTGCATGGGAAGTCACCTGACCAGTCTCTATCAACCACTAAGACTTTAGAAGAAAAGGCTGTTTGCATAGGATTACCCAGACATTAAGGCCTCCCAGCAGCGGAATCACCCTTGATGGCTTTCATCTACACATTTAAAACCATAAAGCATTCCATACTCCATGGCTACGTCTAGACTGGCATGATTTTCCGCAAATGCTTTTAATGGAAAAGTTTTTCCGTTAAAAGCATTTGCGGAAAAGAGCATCTAGATTGGCACAGACGCTTTTCCGCAAAAGCACTTTTTGCGGAAAAGAGTCCGTGCCAATCTAGATGCTCTTTTCCGCAATAAAGCCCCGATAGCCATTTTTGCGATCGGGGCTTTTTTGCGCAAAACAAATCTGAGCTGTCTACACTGGCCCTTTTGCGCAAAAGCATTTGCTCAAGAGGGCTTCTGTGCGAACAGGAGCGGCATAGTATTTCTGCAAGAACACTGACGATCTTATGTAAGATTGTCTCTTACATGAGATCGTCAGTGTTCTTGCAGAAATTCAAGCAGCCAGTGTAGACAGCCGGCAAGTTAACTTGCCAGTCTAGACACAACCCATATGTCTAATTTTATACACAAAAATGAGAAATACACCAAATGAGATAAACGGATCCAGCAGATTAAGACATTAAGACGAATAGGTTACATGAGGCAATTTGTCCAAAGCATCTTTCAGTTATGCTTATTTATGTTCATAAGTCCATTTCATAAAGCATGGAGGAGGGCTGGGGTCCCGTCACACTGTTAATCTCAAAGCAAAGCAGACAGAAATCTCACTTGTATCAGGGCTCCAATTACCCCAATGATTTCTGCTTTTTAGATATATATTTAAAGAAAAATGTCTGTCTTTGGTTTGACTAATTTTGCAGCCTTGAGTAATTGGACAGACCATGAAGCACAGTTGTGCTACCATCTAAGGGTCCCATGTAAGGGGAAATCTGCAGGTCTCTTCTGAAAACTAGAGCCCTTTGACTTCAGAATGATTCCACAATGTTTGCACCCTGTTTTGGCATCTTTAAGCTAGCCCTGTGTGTTTAAATTGTAATCTGTGGTATAATACCACTGACTTCAGAAGAGTTTACACAAGGGGTGAATTTGGCCCATAGCTTTTTCCTAACACTGAAATTAAATGGAATACAGCTGATGGCTCTCTGGGTGTTCTTTTCTTGCTCTAATTCTTTTAATTATTAATAGAAATGTTAACATTTTATATCTGATTTTTACTTGTATGGATTTTATTAAGACAGTAACAATGAAATTTTATACTAGATTGATGGTTAATTATTTCCATGTAGTTAGTCATCATTTTAAGAATAACTTAGTCATAGTTCTTTTTTTCCATGATGTTGCTTGTAGAGCTGCCATCAACCATTATTAATATCTTGAAAATGTGTAAATTCTCTTTAACCCATGCTGTAGTTCCTGGTTATTTTTGGAAGTTACCTTAAAGTTATTGTACAGAATACAAAGTGTATTTTCGGAAACTGGGTTAGTTATTATTCCTTTCTGAGAAGCTATAAAGCAGGGGAATGTTTCCAGAGTCAGACAGGATATGAGCTCGAAGGATATCTCCAGAATGTTTTGGTTTGAGGAGCTAAAACTGAGAGAGAGATTACTGAAGAAGCCCAGGAGACATGTGACAGTAAATGGGAAAGGGAGGACCTTCAAGAGGAATATGAAAGAAGCTAGAATCAGACATGGAGGTTAAACCGCTCAGTGGTTTCTCCAATGTCTCCATCATGTGTGTAGCTGAAGATTCCTTCTGTACACATTTTTGGACTATGGCTCTCTTCTGGATTGCTATAATGCCATGAATTCTTGGAGCCTCCCCTTCATGCTCTCTTCCCTAAAACTGCATGCCATTTCAAGTCTCATTCTGCAGCTGATTGTATCTGGGAGAGTTTGGATGGAGATTGTTGGACCTGTTGGGCAGCAGGAAGTGGACTGAATCTCATATGGCTGAAATGGTTATAAGGACTCTGAGAAATGATATACTATTCCATTGGCAACAGCTAAATCTAGAAGTTGTATTTATTAAATATATATTTTAAGGCTATGATATTGATAACTTTTGTGATGTAGTTCTTCATTCATACCTTCTACGTCATACCTGATTGATCTCCTGAACTACTGTGTAATGTTGCATCATTACAATGATGACAAACAGTTGTTGGTTTGGAATTCTGTGATATACCTATACATTTGCAAAGTTTCACATTTATCTGAATTTGCAAGGGCATCTCCACGATTTGTTAAGAGGGCTTACCACAGTTAACAAATGAGGTGAAAATTGGCTTTGCACAACAAAAATCTGGCTCAGATAAAAAAATTGGAATGGACCTATTTAATGGTTCTGATTTGGATGCAGCCCAAGACAGTGGAAATTTCACAAGAACTGTAGGTCTCATATGATTTGTACCATTCAAGATGGTTAAGCTTCAAACCTGAATTTAATTTCCTATCCTCAAAGTAATCTAGATGTGAATGCCATGTCTTGGCCCATTCCTAATGTATATTTTACAGACCGCTAAATAAAGATAGCGACTGAGGTTTTAATTTTAGAGGCCAAACCATTGCTCCTTAAATATTTATTTATTTAAGTTGTAGTGCTTGGGTTGAAAACATGATGGGTCTACAAAACCACGCGTTACACTTTAATTCCACAGAGTAATAGTTTTCTGTTAAAAAGTCTAATTCCACTCATTATAGACTTGTAGTTAGTGGTTACAGTACCACCAAAAGAAATCTGCCAAGTGGTAAGTGTTTCTAGGAAAAGACATATATTAGACACTTCACTATTTAAATATGATAAAGGAGAATAATGAGGCACACAAGAAACTATGTTGTTTTATTGCCTAGTTATTCACTTATGGATAACCTCCCAAACCACACCATCACAAACTAGGGAGTTGGGGTATTGCTTTGAATCTATTACTTCAGCTTACAGGAAACCTGAATCACACAGATTCTTAAATTAAGTAATCACTACAGCTGCTAAGCCTAAATACTCCAGACCTTCGTGAATCATTGTGTGGTTTTGCATAAGCTGATAGTTGTGATATACTTCTTGAATAATTGTTAAAATATGTTTAGCTACACTCAAGTTGTATTTTTGACAGAGCTATCCTTTTAAAAAGGAATCTTCCCCCCCTCTCCCAAAAAATTAGAACAAGCTGCTTTTATAAGCCATCATTCCAAAATTGGCAGTGTTTTCCCTCTTCAATCTCTCTGTCATTAGGTAATACCAATTGCCTTGTTCTTTGTATCTGCCAGTAATAAAGCTTTGTTAGACTTTGTATATAGTACTCTTAGATCCTCTTGTGCTCTTATTTCGAAAGCTGTAGAACTTGTGAGCATTTTACCTCAAACAGGGGGTTGAGTTTACACACTTGCTTCATTGTGATGTAATAATATAGCAAAAGAAAACCCAGATATTTCAGCACACTGAGGCTGTGTCTACAATGGCCACTTATTCCGGAAAATCAGCCGCTTTTCCGGAATAACTTGCCAGCTGCCTACACTGGCCCCTTGAATTTCCGGAAAAGCACTGACGATCTACTGTAAGAAATCAGCCGCTTTTCCGGAAATACTATGCTGCTCCCGTTCGGGCAAAAGTCCTATTTCTGGAAAACTATTCTGGAAAGGGGCCAGTGTAGACAGCACAGTAGAGTTTTCCGCAAAAAAGCCCTGATCACAAAAATGACGATCGGGGCTTTTTTGTGGAAAAGCGTGTCTACATTGGCACGGACGCTTTTCCGGAAAAAGTGCTATTCCGGAAAAGCATCCTGCCAATGTAGACGCGCTTTTTCCGGAAATACTTATAACGGAAAACTGTTCCGTTTTAAGCATTTCCGGAAAAGAGTGCCAGTGTAGACGTAGCCCGAGACATTGACTACTTAGCTGCTCTCTTGCCATCAATTCAATCTGGTTTGTCTCTATTGATTTTGACTTCAGGTTTTTATCCTGGTTTCCGTATGAGTACATCGTTCTGTGTGGCTGTTGACTCCACGTCTCTTGCCATTTAGGTGACTGCTGGTATTTAAACTATTGGTTGCTTTGCTTCCTCTTTCTTCCATTATGCCAGCAGGTAGGCATTAATAACAGTGCCAGATCTACCTGTATTCATCATTCTGGACTGAATGCTCCAGAGCACCTCTCAGTTATGTCTCTCATCAGTAATAGTCCAGCAATAAAGCAGGTTCCTGCTGCTTTGAAGCAGATGTCAAAACATTGGCAAAGACAGACAACCATCCATTCATCCCTTGCATTTTGTCTCACCAATTTCTCATCTAAGATTTAGCTCTGGTTCGCTTGGTAAACATCTACATAATGCGACGTTTACATTTATAGAACGCAGGGGTGCCATTGTTCTGTACAAACCTAGCCTAAGGCAGTTCCTATTCCGAACAGCTTACAATTTCAACAATGATCAGATACGACATGCAAGCGTAGAGCAGTGGGGTGGAGGGGAAGAAAATGTTGACAGTGACACCGAACAAGGGTGCATGTATTAGCTCAGTGTACAGTTTGGAGGGTTCATAGGTCATTTAAAAGAAGTGATTTGATGAATAGCTAATGGAGAATGGTGAGGAGACACAGTGATCCATAGTTACCATGTGCTGCAGACAGGTCCGAGCGTCTTACCCAAACAGTTAATTTGCAAATGGGAAGCTTCTTCTTCTAAAGCAAAGAGGCAATCCCAGTGGCTTTTGTCCCTCAACAGGTCAAGCTCAAGTCGCAGTTTCACTAGACAGATGTATTCCACCAGAGCTGTTATGTCTGTAGGATGGTTTGGGGCAGCCACCTTGGGCCCAATGCTTTGGGGGATCCTACAGGATTATTGGAGGACCTGGTGCTGGCAGCAAGGGTCAGGCCCACCAGCAGGTTGTTCCACTTCCTGCAGCTTCATTAAAATCACAGCTCTTTAAGATGATCAGTTGGCACCCATATTGAGGCACCACCAATCAATAGTCACTAGTAGGGTCCCCCTCATTGGCTAACTAGTTGCTGTGAGATTATGTGTGTTGGGTATGCATGTTTTGCATTGAACAACAAACCGGCTCTTCCATCTAGCAGAGAAAAGTAAAATATGATCCAATGGCTTGAAGTTGAAGCTAAACAAATTCAGAATGGAGATCAGGTGTACATTTTTAATGTATCAGAGGGGTAGCCGTGTTAGTCTGAATCTGCAAAAGCGACGAAGAGTCCTGTGGCACCTTATAGACTAACTGAAGTGTAGGAGCATAAGCTTTCGTGGGCAAAGACCCACTTCGTCACATGCATCTGACGAAGTGGGTCTTTGCCCACGAAAGCTTATGCTCCTACACTTCAGTTAGTCTATAAGGTGCCACGGGACTCTTCGTCATTTTTAATGTAATTAACCCTTGGACTTATTCACCAAGGGTCATGAGGATGGATTCTCCACCACTGACCATGTGTAAATCAAGGTTGGATCTGCAGTAGGAATTATTTGGGGGAAGGTCTATGTCACGTATCACGTAGGAGGTCAGACTAGGTGATCACAATGATCCATTCTGGCCTTGAAATCAATAAATCTACATTAATGAGAGGTGGGGGAGGAAGGTGATCTGATATGGCTCGACAGTTCAATTGATAGTCAACATTAGGAATGATGACACTGGTTCTTAGCCCTGTATCAGCACTATTCTTGTGCTTTTCTGCCCTAGGATGGCCATTGTCCTGGGATACAGTTCTTGAGAAATGATGAGCCTTAACCAAACCCACAAACTTTTTTCTTGATATGGGAGCCCTATGGTGCCTCACCAGCAGCCTTCTGGAGTGGGGCTTACAAGTAGCCTTGGCTGCTCATTAAAGCTTCTTTTATAGGAGCTCTGGGGAAAGAGGGTGGTGGGTAAAGACATTGCATATGGTCCCCTGCTTGTTCATGTTTTGGGGGTGAATGACAGAATCCCTGTGCATGTGGGGTCTGACTCAACTCCTTTATACATTAAGGTCAGGATCCTAAAAAGCGACTATTGATTGTGGGTTCCTCAATATGGGTGCCAACAGATCACCTTAAAGAGATCTGATTTTAATGAAGCGCCAGCTTCCTAGCATGGGAAGATCAGGTCCCTTTGAGGGATCTGAATTTGGAGACTCAAAATCACCTACGGCTATACTTGCAAAGGTACTTAGCGGCCTAAAGATGGAGAGAGATGCACTGATTCCAATGAAAGATGATTCATTTGCTCATGTGCCCAAAAGGGACTTTCATGAGGGCCTACCTATGTTTGAAAAATCTGCCCCTAAGCATTTTCCAAAATGTTGGCCCTAAAGTGTTACTGCCTACCTATGTTTGAAAAATCTGCCCCTAAGCATTTTCCAAAATGTTGGCCCTAAAGTGTTACTGCACACGATGTGTACTAGTTAGCCAATGGGTACGGTTTTGTACTGCATGGCCTACATTTGAAGAGTGAAACTGAGAACAGAGCTTCACTGTATGTATGTTCACAGTGTTCTAGGGTGATGCCAAGGCCTGGTGCCTCAGATGTACTTATGTGCCTAAATTCCATTGGAATAAATGGGAATTAGGTGCTTAAATATTTTCATGGATCTGGGTCTAGACCCCCATGACATGAGGGGCATAAGAAAGAGCCTGGCTGACTTAACTTGAATTGCTATGTTTATTGACAGATAATCATGTTAATTAGTTTGTTTTATGTTCGGGCAAACAGACTAGTTCTTAAAAAACAAGTGATCCTGTGACACTTTAGAGATTAACAGAAAGAGAGAGAGAGAGAGTGTGTGTGAGTGAGTGAGTGAGTGTGTAGAGTGAGATCATGAGCTTTCAGAGATGAGAAATGGATTGTGCCCACAAAAGCTCAGGATACTATATATTGGAACACAGCTACCTACCTCTCTGACACAATAGAACCTATTCCTTGACCTTATTCCTAATAGTTATCTAGGCATGAAAATAATTTAACACAATGATATCCAGGCAAATGGTTTCAAGGATCATACCCAAGATGACCAGACAACAGCTAGCTGGTCTCATCACTTCTTAATCCTAGTTTGGTGCTGGTTCAGAGATTATATAGCATTTGGTTACAGTGCAATTGTATTTTTCAGAGGAAGAACTCTGAAGATAGCATGCAAGCAGCCACTGCTGGTCTTGTTCACAGATAGGACTAAAGATGTAGGGACTGGTCACTTGGCTATTAATTGAATCTATGGTCCTGTCTCTGGACACTCTACTCACCATTGGTGCACCTTCTTCTAGCTGCGTCTGGGGATTAGCTCTGCCAGGCTGATGGCCCGTCCTGCAAATACACGATGTCTCACGCTCTCATTTTGTGGGTTGGAACTCTGGCCCACTCACAGAGGTTTTCCCTGTCCAGGAAAATAACACACATCAGTTTCTCAGGACCCACTTCCCCTTAACAGGGCCTCTTCTCTAGTGCCTGTTAGGAAAAGCCAGGCCTGCCCTCCACATTGGCGTCTAGCCTAGCAGTCAAAGGCTACACAGTCTTACTCTTGCCTGTCTATAGCCCACTTGTATTCTCAGCTACTGGGGTTTACACGGGCCCCCTCCTGTTCCTGGACAGCTGAACTTCATCCCTAATTGGTCTTTGCTCCCTGGCTGCTCTTCCAGGTGCAGGCCATGTAGCTAATTGGCCCACTCAGCCACTTTAGGTCTTCTGTGTGGTGGACATTCCCCTGCAGAAACAAGTCTCACTGACTGGAACGGGATCTTTATTTGTGTTAGTGTAACATCAACAGCCCATCGTCATTGGTGGGCAGGATTGAAGCTGGGGCTGCTGCAGTTGAGTGCATGAGCCTCTACGGCAGGGATGGCCTACATCTGAACAGTGACATTGAGAAAAGAGCTTCAGCTACAGCCCAGTGGCAGGATGAGCCCCACTGTTTGCCTTGATCCTGCCTGTGGCTCCCCTGCTGCAGCAGTGCACCCTCCTGTGTCGCTGTTCCCCCTTCTCCCTGGCTGGAGCTATTTGCAGGGAAGTTCTATTGCTGCACTCACTTGCAGGCCCCAGGAATTGAGGCCAATAGGAGCAGGAGGGAGTGGTGCCTGCCAGTGCAGAGCCATCTATGCTCCCTGGGAGCTATGCCAGGTGGGCACCCCAATCCTCTGCTCCCTTCTGCACCATCCCTCCTGCTCAGACCCTACACAGCTCCTGCACCTTACTTCCCTCAAAGACTATGCACCTACACCCCCATCCTCTCCCACTCCCTCTATCCGACTCTGTACCTCCACCCTCAGCCTGTCCTTGCACTCTACTTCCCACACAGACCTTACAGCCTGCTCCTGCATCCTACCTCCTGCCCAGCCTCCATTCCCCCAACCCCTGCTTCTTCCTGCACCCGCCCACCCAGACCCCACACCTATTGCCCCCGTGCTATCAGCCCCAGCACCCCCACTCTCAGACCACTCCTGTCACTTACCTTTTGTACAGACCCCCACATCCCCACACGCACCTTGCTCTTGCACCCTACCTCCTACCCAGATGCTGCACCCCAGCCTGCTCCTACACCCTATTTCCAGCCCCGCCCCTACACCCTCACTGCCAGCCCACTACCCCGCAGCCCTCTCCCACACTCTGAACTCCTCACTTTGGTCCCACCCCAGAGCCTATAGGTGCTCACAAAAATCTACTAGTTCCGGGCCCCTGAAGTCTTAATCCAGCCCCGAACCTTGGTGCTCCCTCTCACCTATGGAGCTGGAGCACAAGTGAGGTGAGGGTTTCTTTCCCCCCGGCCTGCTTTTCAGTTGGAGGCCACATCTGTGAGGGTTTTTTTTTTTCTTCTCATTTGTGTGTGGGTCTATGACTCCTAATGCAAAAAAGCTTCCCCACCCCTGCTCTGTTGCATGAACTAAAAATCCATGTGAGTATTAGCTAAGATAATAGAAGACTCATTACTCTATAAGTGGTCCCAGTGCCACTAGAGAGGCCAGACCATCACACCCAAGAGGTGTGTGGGTGACATATTGACTGTAGCAGAGATGATATACCAGATAGGTACCCACTTGTAAAATTGACCCGATTGTTGGTAGGAATGATTGAACCTGGGGCTTTTGAGCTAAATGCTTAAGCATGGTTGCATGAGTTACAAGTCAATTACTTAAGGCCGTAGCACACTCACGAGTCTGTAAGTGGTCTGGGTGCCATGAGATAGGCCAGAGCACCACACCCAGGAAGTTTGGGGTACACTAGTACTGGGTAAAGTGCTTTGTATGGCATATAAAATACCATTATTCTCATTGGGCTAAACCAGGAGGCTATTGTTTGCGGACAAGAACAGTAGACTGAGAATATCACTGCCGTCTTTAAAAATCTAGCACCTCCCGCTATGAGCTTCATCTCTTGGACGTTGCTTTTATGTTGGCATATGTAGCATGGGATGTAAGCCAGCTGTGTTCATGATTGTGGCCTGGAAGGCAGAGGGGGGAACTTAGTTACAGGCACCAGGCCAGTAAAGATTATAAACATACAAAAAGTTCTGCAAACTGTGTGGTTTGGCCATAGAGAAGTTATTAGATCTGAAATAGTGGGACAGAGGTTAGACTGTTAGATCGTCTGCATATTTGCAGTTTTTAAACTCATTATGTTTCCCCATGGTATGTGCCAGATCATCTTAGACCATTCATAGCTTGAGGAAGTGCAGTGAACGTCCGTGTCCTGGCTGAAAAACGTATTCTGCCATCATACCTAGCTATTTCTGCCCTGAGATTCACTAGACAGATGCAGGGAAATACACCCATAAGAAATGTAATTGGGAAGATTGGACAGCAGCTTAGTGAGAGCTCTGCTTTTGGAGCTACCTCCAAGAATTCCATGCTGTAGGAGAAGCCTTTTGTGCACTGGTGTTATCCTGGATGGGCATGGCTCAGAAAGCCTGATCAAATACTATGCCATGTATGGAGCCTGGTGTACATAGGAGGTAGGGTTTTAATGTGGGTCTATGCAGTGAGGTGCAGATTGAGCATTTCTTTTAGCACACACCAGGCTGAGAGCTTGCATTCACCATAGTACTATTTGAATCCTTTCCTTTGTGCATATACATAATGTAACTATTTATTATCTACCACTGCTATTATTTAACTACTTATTAAATATTACTGTCTCCTTGAGTGAATGGCCACTGTGATGCAAGCAATGACTCTGTATGCACTGTAGTACAGAAACAGGCTTCTAAAGGGCATCAGAGGGATCACAATTGCATTTACATTAATGGCAGGCATCTGAGCCCGTCAATTCTCGCGGTGTGAACCACTGCATAGTGATCTGTAAGTGGCAAGGCCTGCAAAGTGGCATGGTGGATGTTTACAGTGCACTTTGCAGCCCACAATGCATGCGATACAAACCAACTGGGCCTGTAGGAATAGCAACTGTCTGTATAATCCTTAGCCCTGCCTCTCAATAGTCTAGCGGTGCTCACAACGGTGGCAGCACCTGCCTAGAATGAGGCGCTCTTAGCTTTTAAAAATAATACAGTGCAGACAAATCTTGGGACATGGTGTTGGGTAGGTTTTATTTCACAGGAATGTGGTCCAGCCTCAATTATGAGGCCCGTCCTCTTAGCCAAACCAGTGTCATGTTCTCCAGTGATTGTCAGATAATCAAGGAAATTGTCAATGCACTACTTAATGGCCTTTATGATAAAGTACAGATGTGCTTAGCTGTCTGTCAGTTTACAAAAGGGTGGAACGGATAGCCTAATACTACGGAACAGATAACTAACGTGATGTGTACACCACTACACTGTGAATGGGCTCACAAAGCGGATTCAGTTTCGCCAACTGTACAAAGATGTGAAACTATAGAGCTTCGAGAACTGGCGTATGGCACAATGCGAGGCAGCTGCTAGCACGTGTTGAATACTTGGTGGCTGCGGCTCGTCCCCAAGGCCTGCTGTACCAGGCAGTGTTGCTGGTTGGGGCTGGTACACAAGATAGGAGGGCAGCTCCTACAGCATTTTGCACCAGGTTGCCTGTTCTCTTTCACACCCGTAAGACGTCCCGTTTAGCAGCTCTTGGAAAGCCACTTTGCGCCCCTTTAGGAGCACAGTTATTGTTGGCCTTTGCTGCACTTCATTCACCTGTCACCTTTCCCTGTTCCTCCCTCACGGCTGTTTCCTTACTTTGTAGCTCTTTCCCTGCAGTGCCTTCCAATTCTGTCCTCCCTGAAGTATGCGCCCCTCCCTCCTTGTTGCTCCGGCTGTTCAACTGCTCAGCAATGACATAGTTAATGCGGATTTTCTGAAAGTCTCAGCAATGGGCCATTGCAATGTTACACTGAGCTCAATAGGGTGGCATATATGCTCCTCAGAGCTATTGTTAGGCTGATTGCAGATGTGGGATGCCATTTCTTTACATGCAGAACACACTGGGAACACTGTCTTCACCACCAGGAAGGCCAGAAACTTTTTTTTTGCACCATGCTTGTATTCTGGAGCCACTGAACATGCCATACATCAAGTGGCCACGGTGACTGAAACCTCTAGGTTTCATTGTACCCATCTACTTCCTTGGGGACTAGGTTGCTCATGTATATTCCAAAGTAATGTGGCTGCAGAATTCATTCCTGGCCCTGGCCCTGTGCTGCTTTTTTTTTTTTTTTAATGTGCCTGATGGTTATTTAACCTTCTGACTGCAGTGGAAACCTCAGTAATATGAAGGGGATATAAACCTGTATAGGGATGCATGCCTATGAATTGCTCCATTCATCTAAATGAGTGCCTTGTGGGTGCTGATTATGCAGCTCCAAAATATGCTACTTTTCCAAAATGCCACCAAATTCAGCATTTTTTTTTACTGTCACTTTGATTTTACTGCAGTCAGGTGCCTGATATTTGGCCTAGAATGTGCCCACTTCCGTGGGAACCAACCATCAGATTCCTTTTCTTCTCCAGCTTTCTCCACAGCTGGGGCTTAATTAGTTTATGGTGCATGCTCCCTCCCTCCATTGTTCCAGGCAGTTGGGGCCCTGCGGCCTAATAAACAGCCAGGGAAGCCAGACATGCTGGCTGATGTCCGTGCTGGCAGCCCAGCTCTGCAAGATCTCTGCTGGTACATATGTGAGGAAGGCGGTTCCAAGCCAGACCACCCTGACCATGCTGCAGGAGCCAGTGGAGCGGAGCCAGCCCTCTTGAAGAATCCTGGGGGAGAGCGGGGAACCCAGCCTCAGAACTAGTCATCGGCCTGTTTTACATTGAGTGACTATTTTCAACTATGTGCCACGGTTGTGTGGGGGAGATGGGCTGGACATGAGCAGCTCTTAGTGGCTCACTGGCTGTGTGGATCCCACTTGTGATGGCTCATCATAGGCTTGAGCTCAGCGTCAGCACGTACAGGGGCCAAGCCTGAGCCTTGTATGCCCACGTGTCTTCTCCACTCAAGGTCATGGTGCCCCTGACCACCTCTCCGTTCCCTCATACTGCCTGCAGGAACACAGTGGCGCACAGCAGTGTCCACCCACTATCCCACCAGTGCCCTTTTATCACGTGTGTGTTAGAATTATGGATTGAGTGAATGTTGTAAAATTAACAAAGGGACATTTTCTACCCTCTTGGCTTTGTTTCTTTAAATTCTTTCCCTCTAATTATTTGTTGGCTCCACATTGATACTCAGACTCTGGCTCATGAGCTGCAAGGGGCTCCTTAATGTCTCTGGCTGCTCTTTGCAGTACACGGTATTAAATCACTGTGCGATTTAATTATTAACCAGTTATTAACCAATCAAGATGTTTGTATTATATTATTAATCAATTGGAGCTGATAAAATGTTTGATCATTTTGCTGTGAAAATTACATATAGAAGCTGAGTAATTTCTCGATCATACTGTTCACATTTGAGAATACAATATATAACAAATGAAATCACGGCGAGGAGTCCTGTGGCACCTTATAGACCAGGGGTCTCCAAACTTTTCAGCCCGAGGGCCGCATTAACTATCAAACAGCAGTTCGGGGGCCGCTTTCACGACGGGGAATTTCAGTTGCCTATTGCGCCCTCTGTCGCAGCGCGGCCGGTACTCTGACCATGCACTCCCTCCAGTGCTGAAGGGGAGGGAAAGGGGGGCCCGGGCCCACCCTCACTCACGGGCCCCAGCCCAGGGCCCTAAGGACACGGAACCAGCTGGCTCCGGTCCGGCTGACGGGGCTCCTGCCGTAACTCGTCAGCCCGCCAACTCTAACGAGTTCTGCCCTGGGCTGCTTCCTTTCCCTCCTCGTGTGACCCGCTACCTCCCCCCACCGTGGGGCAGTCACCTTTGATTCGTCCGTCAGGCTGACGGTCGTATATCCAGACGCCCACCCCTCCCGCCGGGGCTGGTCCTGCCGTCTGGGTGGCCGTCGGGTCTGGACTCCTGAGAAGGGGGGGGGGGCTTTTCCCCCTGCTCTCCCCTTCCTCTGCATGCTGTCCTCCCCTCCTGCTTGCCACCGCTCACTCCTTCCCCCCCCCCCGGGCGGAAGGGGTCACCTTTTTAAAGTTCCCGCCGGGGTTCACATTCCCCCGCACGTCGCCGGGCGGGCGTTACCACCACCGCCCATCCTGCCCCCTGATTGGCCGGCTGCCCTGTCAGTCTGGGCGGGGGAACGCCGCCCGTGCTAACCCCCGCCCCCTGCGCCGTTTGCCGCCGCGCGGCCGCTTGTCAGCGGAGCGGCCCGCTTCTCCTGCCCCGGCGCGGCGTGAGTACACGCCGCACACCCCTGACAGGGCCCCCCCCGCGGCAAGAAGGGCCCGTTCGGCGGCGCCCCAGGGACGGGCGGGGGTCGCCTCGTCACACCGGCACGCGGAAGGCGGGGCCAGACAAAAAGGTCTCCACGGGCCGGATGAGAGGGCCTCGCGGGCCGCATCTGGCCCGCGGGCCGTAGTTTGGAGACCCCTGTTATAGACTAACTGAAGTGTTGGAGCATAAGCTTTCGTGGGCAAAGACCCACTTCGTCAGATGCATGTAGTGGAAATTTCCAGAGGCAGGTATAAATATGCAGGCCAGAATCAGGCTGGAGATGACAAGGTGGATCCAATCAAGGAGGATGAGGCCCACTTCTAGTAGCTGATCTGGAGGTGTGAATTCCAAGAGAGGAGAAGATGCTTTTGTAGTTAGCGAGCCATTCACAGTCTTTGTTTAATCCAGAGTTGATTGTGTCAAACTTGAAGATGAACTGTAGCTCAGCATGCTCCTACACTTCAGTTAGTCTATAAGGTGCCACAGGACTCCTCGCCGCTTTTGCAGATTCAGACTAACACGGCTACCCCTCTGATAAATGAAATCACGATTCACTCTGCTGTGGCTATTTCGGCAAATGTTGATGTCTCCTGAATCATTGAGGTCTGAGTACCACTCCCCTAATGGCTATTTCTCCTCCATATTCAAACCCAACCCATCAAGTGACAGACTTCTTCATTAACTGTGGCCAGGTTTACACTTCACATATTTTGATATGACTTGTGTCACTCCCTGGTGTGAATAAGCCACCCTCCAATAGTTACCACCAGTGGTAGCTACCACCTCTTGCAGAAGTGGATTTATGCTAATGGGGGTGCTCTCCCCTGTGGGCACAGTGTGTCTTCACCAGATGCACTCTAGCAGTGTGACTGCAGTGGTGCAGCCATACCGATGAAGTGCTTCTAGTGAGGACGAGGCCTGAAGCACACGCTCTCTTTTCGTCCTCCACAGAAATAAGATGCTGCCAAGAAGCCATCTTAACTTTCTTAAGGTGGCGTCTGACTTTAATTTAGCCCAGATCATCAACCTTGTCTTTAATTCCTCAGAGACCTTCATCATTTAGACAGGACAGAGACATTCAGGCATTCAACCCCCTTATCTGTGGTGCACGTTACCAATCACTAGGCCCTGGATGTGGCAACTAGGTGAGATGCTGGATTTGGCAAAGCAGTTCTGCAACTTCATTTATCTAGCTGGAGGACTTCTCAGAGCTTCACCCGAATAATCTGGAAGCTGCTAGCTAGTCACCCTAAGTGGGAAGCCCATGGATGAAGACTTGAAGATGAAAGAATAGTTACCTTAGATAAACTGTGGTTCTTCAAGATGTTTTGTCCATGTGAATCCCATGATGCGCCCTCCATACTCACTCTAGCAGAATCCAGTTCTGATGGGATCTGAATTAACCAGGGAACTGAGAGGTGGCTGGAGATGGTGTGCCTGAAATGCCTGTGGATGAAATGGGGAGGGGAGGTGGCATGTAAGGTACAGGTCCAAGTGTTTGATACTGCTGGTCAAACATTCTGATCTGGCAAACATGGAGCATTTGTGCACCACAAGTAGGATCCCTGTGGACGAAACATCTTGAAGGTTCACGGCCACTGTTGCATCTTCGCTGCCTCTGACCTTGGTCCCATATTATCCTTGCCTACACCCATTCTAGAATCCTAATATTTATACCGGGGTAGGCAGATCCAGCCTGCCAAGCATTTCTCTCCAGCCCACTCAGCTGATGGGCAGAGGTGCATACTTACAGGCGGCAGCGGCAGTGTGTTCAGCTGCCCCTTTCCCCACCTTGCTCCATCCTGCAGCAGAGCTGCTCACAGGATTCTCTTGCAGCGGGGAGGGGAGAGGAGAGAGCTGAAATCAGGGTTTCCCCTGCCTCTGTACCCATGTCTACTGAGCAGGGATTGGGGAGAGGGAGAGACATGGTGGAACTGCTTCACTCTGAAGCCTGGCTGGCAAGTGACTTTGAAGAGAGCCTGTTTAAAGAGGCTGTTTAAAGAGGCTGTTTAAAATTTCAATGCTCGTGCTTGCTCTCTCACACACTCACTTCTCCCCCATATCTCTGCATAGCAGGTGAAGTTGGAGAACACGGAGCAGGACAGCTTTCCCTGTCTTAAAGAGACAGAGCGTGGCTTCTTTCAGAAACTTACCCAGCAGCAGCCAGTACACACACTCTCCCAGTCTGTGCCACACACACTTAATCTGTATCACAAAGTGTCTCTCACAGTTTCTTTCACACACACACACACACACACACACACACACACACACACACACACACACACACACACACACACACACTATAGCCTCCAGCCCCATCAATTCGCCTGAGGCCACCTAGAGCCAGCCTGTTACCATGTACCAAAATTCATTAAGGGCCCCCACCACACCCATGAAAATTATTTTCCACCCCTAATTTATATTCTGCCGGAATCTGCATATTTGAGAAGGCAAAAGTCTTCAAATGCACTTAATTGGATTGTACTCTTACTTCTTGCCTTCCTTCAACATTTCCCACTAAGGCCAACTTCTGCTTTCATTCTTACCAGTGTAAATCTGGAGTACCCCCACCACTGTAAAAAGAGCAGGATTTTATCTGTCTATGACAGCAATGGGCCATCTGTGCTAGTGAGTGGCCTGCCTGAGTAGCCCTCCGTTCCAGTGGGCTGCAAGATTGGAACCAAGATGGTCTCCCGGGATAGGGTGGTATTGCTAACTGCACTGCGCGGACTGAATCGTAGCAGCGCTTTGACTGGATGCAGAGGGAGTGCACGGCTCTCACAGGCAATGTTGTGTGCAATCAGCACTCACCACACTTCATGTGCCTTGGCTTTACATGTGTGTCACTTTAGTAATACCTTAAGGGAGCGGGGGGAGAGAATGACAAAGAAAAACTAGCGAAATCAGGCAACCCTGAACATTGGCAACAGTAAACAAAATATCTCATGGGCCACACACAGAACCTCATGGGCCACAGGTTGCCCACCATCTGTCTATGGCCCACCTCTTCCTATGGCTAGTTCCACAATTTGCAATGGGCCTTAGCTGCCTAGACTATAAAGCTATTTAAAGGTAAATATCTCTATTAGGTTAACAAATTTACCAACTTCTGTAATAGATCAGGGTTTATCAGACTGAAGGTAAGAAACAACAGTACACTTGTATCCAGTTTTAATGCTTTCTTGTAAAACTGAAAATATAAAACCAGCTGAGCAAATGAAAGCTTTATATACATGAGGTCTGTGATTTTAAAAAGTCCTTTTAGTTAAGAAAATGTCCAATGAATGAAACTAAAACCGATTAAAGGGAGCAACAGTCTCAAATGGAAAACATACATTTCAGAAAAAAAATCTTTACAAGTTATATAACTTACATTTACATTCTTACTGAGAAATTATAAAACAAGCTGTTTCAAATGCTCCTCATTCCCTTAAAGCATGAAATTCAAAGTGCCACAGCAAAGGAACAGGTTCCAATAATTTTCTGATACAGTATATTCATTTATAAAGTGGGTTGGTAAATGTGAGGTGTTTATTTAAATGAGCACATAGGGATACAGACTAAATAAAAGTACTGAAACAACATTTCTGTTAATACGTATACACTTATAGTAATAATAAAGGAAAGAAAGGATAAGGCTGTTCTTAGGTATCTGTATAGATGGAGGGAATGTGATTCAAACAATGGTCAAAAGCACCATTTTGGAAAAATCCATTTTCTTCGGTTCCATTGGTGACTGCTTCTTCAGACCCACACTGTGCTTCAGAAATTACATCATAGCCTGAAAGCAGGAAAAGCATGAAAGCATGATTTAGCACCATAGGACATATGAGAGCTGAGGCAGGAAGCATAAGTCTGAGTCCTAGAGATAGGCCTCGCATTAATCAGACAAGAGAATTCACCATCAAAGCTTCACCTTGGCAATATGAAAATTAACCTCATAATTTGTGTCAATGTGCATGGATTTCCATTCACTACTTTGTACGGAAACCTCTCTGAGAGTGAAGTTTATTCTTTATAATCTGGCTACCATTGTGTGGGTGTCAGGGTTTGCGTCTCTGGCAGAATTACTATTATTAGGTCATGATGGATCTTAGGCAGTGTTCTGAAAATGCTGCAGTCCAATTGTGTTGTATATTTTTCCCTTTTAAAGATACCTTGAGGATATGGAAATGCTTCACATGTGCTCCACATACAGGGCCCATATATCAAACTCATGGTCCATTTTTTGTCAATGTCATGGATTTTAAAAATCATAAATGTCATGCTTTCAGCTATTTAAATCTGAAATTCACAATGTTGTAATTATAGGAGTCCTGACCCAAAAAGGAGCTGTGTAGGGGAGGTTGCAAAGTTATTGTAGGGAGGTTTGCAGTACTGCGACTCCTCGGTGCTGCTGCTGGTGGAAGCGGTGCTGGAGAGCAGCAGCTGCTGGCTGGGAAGCCAGCTCTGAAGGAAGTTGCCACTAGCAACAGCACAAAAGGTTCCTATGGTATTGCCACCCTTACTTCTACACTGCTGCTGTTGGAGCCCTGCCTTCAGGGCTGGGTGCCTGGCTAACAGTCGCTGCCGGCCAGCCAGCTCTGAAGGTAACAGCACAGAAGAAAGGATAGAATGGTATGGCACTGCCCTCAGACCTAAGCGCCAGGCCAACAGCTGCTGCTCTCCAGCCACCTGGCTCTAAAGACAGCACAGAAGTAAGGGATAGCAATACTGTGACTGCCTAAAATAACCTTGCAACCTCTCTGCAACTCCCTTTTGGATCAGGGCACTCATTGAGAAATGCTGGTCTCCCCTGTGAAATCTGTATAGTATAGGGGGAAAGCACACACAAGACCAGATTTCATGATCTATGATGTGCTTTTCATGGCCGTAAATTTGGTAGGGCCCTACCTGTACATTCTTGAGATCCTGGAGGAATCTGGCTAATGCACCAGCTGGTTCCCCCTGAGCTCCAGAGTGGCCTGTTATACAATTTGGGGTTCTGTCAGATTCCTGGTGCTCTGCATGCACCCTGGGGTCTGCATTGGGGGCACAGGGTGTTCCTTTGCATTGTGAAGCATGGTGTCCTCAGACTGCCTAAAACAACCTGTATCGGAAGCATCTCCAATGGACCTTCCATTCTGCTGTTACTGCTCTTCGACTGGCCTACTCAAAGCATGCCTTTGAGTTAAGGCATGGTTTTGTCCCCAGTTCTTAATCTGTCCAAATTCTCATTGACATGATACGCTTCGTGCCATACCACTTATTTGAAAAGGCGCAGTGTGTGCTTCTTGTGCCTGATGCTGACTGCAGCAAGACTAGGTCTGAACACACACAGATTAGTGGATTTCAGTGTAGTCCAATATACCTGAATAGTTTCCTTTGTGTAAAATATTTTCTTTAAATTCCATTGCCAGAAACAGTTCAAGTGATTGGTGAAGATCTCGTCAAATCTTGCCACTACTCCCACACCTGCTCCTCTCTCTGTGCCCAAGCCTCCCTTTTCACTGATCCCTTGGTTTACTTTATCCACTCCAAAGCCCAGTGTTCTTCTGTGTGGCCTATGTGGCCTTGAGTAGCTTGCTCCTCCAAATATTTCTAAAGCCCCACCTATTTGCATGGAGCACTGATGCTGTTATGATCAGAGCCCACCCTGCACATGCCGTATCACCTCAGACAGCATTGTCTGTTTGCTTATATTGTTATAGCGGGTTGTATGTTCTTCAGAACAATGACGAATCAGTATTTCTGCAGCACAGGTTACCTACGATAATGCATATGCAGGAAGGCCGCATTTCAGTTGTCAAGACGCTTGCAGCTGATTGAGTGACATGGAAAACACGTTACTATGTACAGTAAATCACATCCATCCACCGCACACTTACATGAGGAAGGATGCTCAGGTGATTAACACACTGGACTGGGACTTGAGGTTCAGTTTTCTGTTTCATCACAGTCTCCCTATGTGAGCTTTGGCATATTTCACCATGCCTCTGTTTCCTATTCATACAATGAAGCTGACACTTCTTATCTCCCCCTTGTTTATTTAGATTATATGTTCATCGGGGGAGTGATTGTCTCTTACTATGTATTTTTACAGGAGCGAGCACCATGGAACCCCAGTCTTGACTGAGGCTCGAGATTCTATGTAATTCTATAATTCTACATAATTATAATAATGAGTAATGTACTCTGATCCAGTAGCCCTACGTAGGCAAGTCTCCCATTGATATCAAAGAGATTTTCCTTAAGTAGGACTGTAGTAGGGTCAGGTTCTTACAAGTCAATTTGTTACTTGTGTGTGTTTATTAGTTTTTAACAGAGGCCAGATTCTGCGCTCTCATATACTTGTGCAGCCTCTAGTTTACTGTATTAATTAACCAAGGGTTCACTCATCTGTGGATCAGATTCTGCTGTCAGATACACACAGTAAATCTGAAGTAAATGAGAGCAGAAAATAACCCATTCTATTTATCTAGTCAGCACTGTGTATGTAGCCTAACTGAAGAACGGTATTCCATGAATTTATGTAAGGGTACATATTATGTTAATTATCTGACAGAGCCCACGTATAAAGGGGTACACAACCGCACATGGACCAAAACCAAGATAAACATACACCCCAGAAATTACTATTAGATTCCAGATAGTGTAAACCATCCAAAAGCCCTGAACACAAAATAAAAAATTTATTGACTGTTAATGTGATTCATGGAACAGCTGTTTGCCAGTCACATTTGGCATTCCTGTGAGATGAGATCTCCATTAATATTAATGGTGCTATAAAACCCCTGAAAAAATTAAAGCATAGCTTTGATGAATCTTGGAAACCTGAATGGTTCTATTTTATACATAGAAAGATGAGATAAGATTTATACATTCTATATATTTATTTGTTTCAGACGTATAAGTATTTGTATCCTCAAGCATCATTCTAAAAATAAAATTGAGTAGAAACCATAATAGGTTAGCCCAAGACAAAAACATAATAGGTTAGCCCAAGACAAAACCAGCAATGTTGTTGTAGTTGGTGTTTTGCCACATCATTATTTTTTGCTTTGATAATTTGCTTTGGAAATTATATTTGGTCTGTTCTCTCAATGTTGCAGGCTGCAGTCTAAACTTCTTAAATTTTAACATTTAAAAACTGTTTTATTATCATCAAACTTAGGAATAACACAAAAAAATTGAAAGTTAAGGTTCAAGCTGCGTCATTAATGCTTCCTTTTTGCTAGTTATTGCTGCACATACTTTTTAGTATGTAATATAACACAGTTTGAACTGAGATTCCTTTAAAGCACAGTGGGTTGGCATGTCAGTTCTTGTTTTATAGTCCTTGCTTGGCCCCCAATTCATGAAAGCACTTATACACACATTTTCAATAATGTCCTGAGCAGAGATGCTTTCCTGAATCAGAGCATCCAGCAAAACCATCTTTGGAATCAGTGAACATTGCCTAACTAAAGAGTGAGGAATTGGTACTTTTTTACTACTATGCATTGCTTAAAATATGTTGTTTTTTGTTACTCCCATGATTTTTCATTATGGTTTTTTAGAATAGAAAAAAAATCTCTCAAATATGAATTTCGGCTACGTCTACACTGGCAGCTTCTTGCGCAAGAACTCTTTTGCGGAAGCGTTCTTGCGTAAAAACTCTTCCAGAAGAGAGCGTCTACACTGGCATGTGCTTTTGCGCAACAGATGTGCTTTTGCACAAGAGCATCCATGCCAGTGTAGACACTCTCTTGCGCAAGAAAGCTCTGATGGCCATTTTAACCATAGGGCTTTCTTGTGCAAGAAAGTCATATTGCCTGTCTACACTGGCCTCTTGTGCAAGAACAGTTGTGCAAAAGGGCTTATTCCTGAGTGGGAGCGTCAGAGTTCTGGCTCAAGAAGCCCTGATTTCATACATTGAACGTCAGTGTACTTGCGCAAGAATAGGCGGCCAGTGTAGACAGACAGCAAGCTTTTGCGCAAGATCACGCCAGTGTAGACACAGACAACAGTTCTATATTGGAGCTCGTTCTCTAGACTGTAATTATTCTAGTACATCTCTAAGCACTTTAACATTACGCAAATATACGGCTAGGAAAAAAGTTACACATGTGCAATAGCCATAGTCACTAGTTCACATTTGGTAAATCTCAGTGTAAAAAAACTACATCCTACTTTTTACTCTTAAGTGAACTAGAAATCCCTGAAGCCAGTTAATGTTTAACAGAATTTCATGGGAATATTAAAAACCAGTTTCTAGACTTAGACCCTGACTATGCACTCACTGCAGCGTGAAATGACTTATATACACCTGAAGAAAATGCTGATACTGTCTTTACAATAAGCGTCAAGGGAACAGGGCAAAAAAGTGCTTTTAGTGAATTGTCCAACAGGTGAAGAGACCTATGGAAGTCACTAGATTTACCTACATAAGTAAGAGGAGAGTCAGTGAAATTTTGCAAGAAAAAGGAAATCAAATCTGCTTTCCTAATGAGCTGATTTTAATGAAATGTTGCATTTTATGTTACAAGACAACATGGTTTTTTTGTTAATAAAAAAAATCACGAGCAAGCTTCATAACCAGAATAAATTACCTGTTGAAGCTAAAGGTGCACTGAGTACGTGACACCCATTCTGTCTCAAAGGATTAAAGCAATGGGATTCCCCTGTTAGCACATCACTGTTGACAGACTGGTCCATTGTTCTGTAGCAGTCTCCGTAGTGGAAACAGTTTTGTATTGAGTGAAAGCTGCCTTGGTAACCTGAAAACAGACATTGCATACACAGTTTAACACTGCTGTGGATGGTATTAGCTTCATTTCTGTTACAGCATTTCATTACTGCCATGGGTTCTTTAGATCCTTAGAATTTTAACTATGGGAAAAACAAAAAAGCCACAGCCTTTATTCTACTTACATATTTATACACATTGGCTGAGTCTGGACTAGCAAGTTTTTCCGCAAAAGCAGCTGCTTTTGCGGAAAAACTTGCCAGCTGTCTACACTGGCTGCTTGAATTTCTGCAAGAACACTGACGATCTCATGTAAGATTGTCAGTGTTCTTGCGGAAATACTATGCTGTTCCTGTTCAGGCAAAAGCCCTCTTGCGCGAAAATGGCGATCGGGGCTTTCTTGCGCAAAACCGTGTCTAGATTGGCATGGACGCTTTTCCGCAAAAAAGCTTTTCCGCTTTTCCGTGCCAATCTAGACGCTCTTTTCCGCAAATGCTTTTAACAGAAAAACTTTTCCGTTAAAAGCATTTGCGGAAAATCATGCCAGTCTAGATGTAGCCATTGTATGCAATAATCTCTCTCTCTATATAAAAAATTTTTCCCTATGGGTTGACAGAGTGATGTCATCATCTCACCCCGCCCCCAGCTCCAGGCAGCTCCTCTGGCCCTTACATTGCTCCCCCATGCTCCTGTTGTCACTACCAGATCCTGTCCCCCACCCCTGACACCGGCCGCCTTCCACAATGACCGGCCTCTTTCCCCCACAACCTGCAGACTCTCCTCATGCCACACTACCATTGCCACCGTCCACTTGGGCCTGCTTCCCGGCCCTGGCCCCTTTCCCAGTGACCGATCTCTTTCCCTGCATTCTGCAGCCCCTCCTTGTGCTGGCTACCTTTGCCGCTGGCCCTTTGGGCCTGCCCCAGCCACCTCTCTTGCTGACCAGCCTCTTCCACTGCAGCCCTACCGAGTGAAGCCTCTCCTCACACCATCCCCCTCACTCACTCACCCCCAAGCTAAGACCCTGCACCCTTAACCCCGTCACTCACTGCCCGGACGAGACTGCGCACCCCCAGGCTCCTCACACACCATAGTTCTACCACCTCACACTCCTGCAAGTTTGAAGCACTATCACCCTCCCTGCTGGCCAGACACCTATCCCCAGAGAGAGGGGGGTGGGCGAGCATAACGAGTAGGGGGCACAGCCCTTTAGTAGAATATAAAATCTGTATTGGACTAGATTCCACAAGGTGCTGAGCCCTGTGGCCCTATCAGCGAAGCAAGTAAGAACATGCTTAACTCTGAGCAATTGACTGAGTTGCCTCTCTGAAGTTAATGAGATACGCGTATGTTAAAGTCATGCATGTTGGATCAGGGCCAGAATGCTCACCACCCTGTGGGACTGAGCCTATAATGCATTACGGCTAACTTTATCTGAATTAAATAATGCAGTCTTTTACTGATAGACCCTTGTAACTGAATAAAGGCCTTTTACCACCCAGAATGAATTATTTATTGCAGGAGATAACTCTGTATTTGTGAATACCTTTTAGAATGCTTCAGCCCTCTCCTTTTTCAAAGTCCTATCGTGTTTCAAAGCGGAAAATTTCACTAGTCATGGTGGTCTCTATACAGCAAGAAGAGTTTGGCCCAGAAGTGCTACCCTGCATTCTAATTGACTTAAAGACCTTTACACCTTTTTAACTTGCAGCTGGGGCTCCTTTGAATTTGGATTCCCACCATTGGAAGCTGTTGAAGAGTGTTTTATATAAGCCCATTTCCTGGCTGCTACAGTTGTGTTTCCGCCCCCAGCCAGCAAAATCTCCTCCTTCCCTAAAACATCCTGGGTCATAGGCTTTCTACCACCGGGGCCCCATACTGGCTTGTACCCACAGAAACTTGCAAAAATGATGGGTAAATTCCACCATGTGCAAAAAGTCACTTAAAGTAAAGCGTGTGATGAGTGTAAATGGAGAGTGGCATTTTACTCCTTACTGGTTTGTGTCAGCGTCCTGAAAGAACAAGGTGGTAGTTCAGCCTCATCAATGTGAGCTCAGAGCAACTGGCAAAGCTGAGTACTAAGTGGTTCTCAAGGCATCCTTCACACTAATGACATAAATATAAATGAATTATATTTTCTAATCTGAATCCTTCCTCCCCTATCTGCAAGTCTAAACAGATTTATATTCTCGCTCTCTCTCCATTTAGCAGAACGTTTTATGGAAATTTCTCCATGGTTTACCATGAAAAGGGCAGTGGTACCTTTTCTTCTTGTTTTTTCTCACTCCTGCCCACACTCAGGCAGAATTAAACTTTTCCTCCAAGAAAGTCACATGACTTCTCTCCAGTTTTATCGAATGGAGATGCCATGCCAGATCTGCAGCTACTATAAATCTGCATCACTCCACTGACCAGCTAATGCACTGGCCTGTTGTTTTAACTGGGGGCTTAGTTTCATATAGTGAAAAAGTAACACTGGTGCTTATCGTCAAAACAGCAGGACGCCTGACACTGCTCAAATACTCCAATTACCAGTCAATGGACTGTAACAGACTCCTTCTTGTTCACAAAACTCTGCAATGCGGATTCTTACCATTACTGCAGACTGTTACAAGCCAGGCTAACTGGTGCAATTCTTTAATAACGATATAGCAAATCTAGTTGGCTAGGTTTTGTAAGGAAATTTGATTATTACATGGGTTTTGGTTGACCTTACAAGCACCACGTGTCCTGTTTCTTGAGAACTATGGTCCCTCATCAAAAAAACACACTTTAATATTTCAGGACTGAAGTAATAAGGGAGGACTATTCCGGAGGAAGATACCAAGCACATTTTACCAACTGTACAAGTACTTTCTGCATTAGGCAAGATGGCCTAGAAATTTGGAATGTTGAATATTAAATGATGCATGTCTTTCCTTGGCAGAAGTAAACAGCTACCTTTATTTAATGCTAGAGAGTCTGGCTCAAAGAATCAATGAGCTCTTATGAGAAGCTGCTAAACTATCTTGTGATGAAGCTGCAGGTACAGTAGCTTACTGAGTGATGTTAATAATTATGCTGAATTTTACATTTACAAAACGTTAAATCCTCTCTGCACACCATCTAAAATCACTATATACTTTAGGGATGAGCAATGAAAACATCAGACACTTGGCTTCCAATGAGGCATTACTGGCTTAAATGAACACTTTATGAGCTTGGAGCAATCAGACTTTCCAGACTGCCTGCTGGACAAATCACTGCTAGGGAAGACATAATGTGTATTTTCTATGTTCCTATAATCACTGTCTCTCTCATCATACTCAGCCAGCATGCCTCATTAAAACAACTGACAATCTTTAGGACTAAGATACTGTGATTGAGAAAATCAGGGACCAGCCTAGCATCACACACTGGGATTAAAACACACTTTGCACAAGCTTTCAGATAGGCAGCTGGATCCACTACTGCTCTTGGATTTATGGATAAAGTTTCATTTGAACGGTTTGAGGTTGTACTTTATAATTGGTCAATAAGAAGTAGGGTTATGGGATTGGGGAGCAGCATGCTCAGTAAAACTAGGAGTGCTGAAAATAGCTACCAAAAGCAGTCAAGATATGTTTTGTACTAGGCTGGGTGTACACCAGTGCCTCCGCCAGGCAGCCTGATATTGCACTGAAAATGTGGCTGCAGCATGACAATTCTAGGGAAAGATAGTGTCATGAAAATATCTTAATATTCAATTATCAAATTTTACAGTGTTTGTTAAATACTTCCCAGTACAAATACAAGGGAAAAGGCCTAGCCCCATCTCTATAGAGCTTGTATATGTGATGTGACTGGTGGGTGTAGCAAACTGAAGAAAGGGGACAGAAGGACAATGGACAAAAGTTACAGCAATACAATCATGCAGTTACTCAGTTTAGAAATATGCAAGTAGCAGCAATGGGTGTTTTAATCCTTTTAAAATTAGTAGGATTGTCAGAAATGTTTGCTTACTTGAGGGCACTGTGGAAGATATTAGTGTTGCAGAGGGACCTGAATAAGGCAGAGGATAGGATAGACGAGAAGGTATTCCAGACATAGAAGGCAACATGGCAAAAAGGCACAGAAATGGTTGTTGGAGAAATGGACAAACTGAGCATCATGACTGGAAATTTGAGTCCTTAAGGCTGAAAATCAGAAGGGATAAAGCAGCTTCCAGAGTGTGTCTAGGCTGGCAGAGGCCTGATAACTTTTTGTCAACTAGAGACACTAAGACAGATTTTTTTATTACCAAAAGGGACACTCAAGAAAGAGAGCAAATCAGGCAACACCTACTGTGCCCCTTGAACACTGTTCAATTTCAGAAGGACAGCTACAAGCAGTAATTTTATTACTTATTGGTATGTTTATAATATGAATCATCATCTTTGGAATATGATCATAAATGACTTATTTTGCAGCATTTTTGCTGTGAATGATAAGATGCACAGAAATTCATTCAAACAGACTTCTTCCTTGCCTGTGAAATTGTAAGCAACTACAGTTGTAGCTAATACACTTGATTTGCATGCACACAATCCAATTTATGAGAAAAATTCAGATCGTCCTGGCACTTACGCTGGGACATGATCAATTTCATGAGCAAAATCTTGAGTGAGCAAAATTGTATGTGCGATTTTAGATGCTGTTTCTAAAGAAAGGGAAGTTAAATTTCAATAGAAAAGAAGGAAATAACTCTGTCAGTAGCTGAAGTTTTCTAACCTGATAATGCTAAATGATTTAGGACAGCAAAGAAAATTTTATGTCTACCCATGAGTGTATGATTCTAGGTTGTATCAACAGGTGTGTTGTAAGCAAAACTCGTGAAGTCATTCTGCCGCTCTACTCTGCACTAGTTAGGCCTCAGCTGGAGTACTGTGTCCAGTTCTGGGCGCCACATTTCAAGAAAGATGTGGAGAAATTGGAAAGGGTACAGAGAAGAGCGACAAGAATGATTAAAGGTTTAGAGAACATGACCTATGAAGCCAGGCTTCATGAACTGGGCTTGTTTAGTTTGGAAAAAAGAAGATTAAGGGGGGACATGATAGCGGTTTTCAAATATCTAAAAGGGTGTCACAAGGAGGAAGGAGAAAATTTGTTCCTCTTGGTTTCTGAGGACAGGACAAGGAGTAATGGGCTTAAAGTGCAGCAGGGGAGGTTTAGATTGGACATTAGGAAAAAATTCCTAACTGTCAGGGTGGTCAAATATTGGAATAAATTGCCAAGGGAGGTGGTGGAATCTCCCTCTCTGGAGATATTTAAGAACAGGTTAGATAGACATCTGTCAGGGATGGTGTAGACAGAGCTTGGTCCTGCCTTGAGGGCGGGGGGCTGGACTCGATGACCTCTCGAGGTCCCTTCCAGTCCTATGATTCTATGATTCTGTGATTCTATGAGTGAGATTTTGACAGGCCTTTTCTCTACTCTAGATCAGTGTTTCTCAAAATGTGTGATTGGCCTCACTGAGAAGAATCTCTGAGCATGTGTAGGGGAGATGTGAAAAAAAGGTTTAAATTACTATATAATAATCCTTTTTACCCTTCGTCAGCTCATCCAAACCATCTGCAGTAACATCCATAGGATGTGTGGTCCCAAATGGGAAGACGGTGTCTCCTAGGAATTAGGAGATATGGAAGGCAGGAAGCTCACTGACATGCATTCACATCTGCCCTGAGGCAGTTGGTTTAAAAAAAAAACATTCAGAACCTCCTTCTCCATGATGAATGCAATCATGGTTTCATATTTCTTCATCTCATTCAGCATCACCACGACTACCCTGAGGGCCCTTTCTCAGATGAGAAGTCTCCTATGCCCCTGGGGATAGGTTTGGCCACATGGCAGGGTCACTTTCATGCCAGGCAGTTGTGCAATGATCTGATACAGACCGAACCTTCTTTTGGTTGGAAGATGGGTTGGCTTTCAAACTATCCTTTTGTCTGGGCGGGCTCTCCTAGCATCAGAACCTGGCCTGGCTCAGAAGCTAGCAAATATTTTAGGGGCTCAAATCCCTTGAACTTCCATGCTGATAACGAGAAGTTTTGAGCAGCCTGAGTGAATGTCAAGTGTTGCTGAAAAGTAGTCATTAAACCACAGGTAAAAGTGAAACTGATTTGAAAGTAAATCTGCTAGTCCAGCTTCAGTAGCACCACAATTGGGGCAATAGGACTGTAACTTATATTTGCATATGTACTAGTGGCAAAGGAATCTCTGCAACAGTGCATGCTCTAGCCAAATAAAATGTGCAATAAATGAATGAGATTTTGAATAAGACTATTTTAGGCAACCTCAGGAAATGAAACTTGCTGTTTATGGGCACTATAATTTAATTCCTTAGGCAATATTAACCCAGGGCATTCATGTAATATATCATCTTAACAATTTTTTGTAAGAAAATTTTTTTGGTTTATTTCATTTTAGTTTGGTTCATTTAAGCTCTATGAAAAGCTTTGTTTCTACATTGAATTGTCTCTCAACATACAATACAGTTTAGCACAGAAGCTGAGTCTTAAATCCTGTAACTATGGTTCAGTTAACAACAAATGGCTCAGCACAAATCTAAACATGGAACATTTCAAAGATTTTTTTAAAATTCCATATGCAGCTGAAATAAGAAGAATGCACGAAATATTTTTAGTAGAAATTTTTCTGTTCTTTTGAAGAATGCAGAGGGGTAGTACCCACTTGGCAACAGGAGCTCTGCTGATATTTTTCCAATGGTTTTCTTTCTATTTGTGTAATTTAAATCCAATTTTCTGAGGTTAAGTTCCAATTGAAGAATTTACTAAATGCCTGTCAGTTTAAATGATCACTGTTAAACGTTTTATGTACAGTAAATGTAGAAGTATAACAGTTAATAAAGGAATAAACTGTGTTCCAAACATAACATTTAGCTCCAATTTTGCTTTGAAATCATTTGTGACAAAATAGCTGTAGTTAACCACATCAGAAAACACTCTGCTTGCCTCTATTTCCCTAAGCCATAACCTAAAAAACCTGAAACACTTTTTAAATGAATGATGTAATGAGCAAATGACTGGAATATGTCTAATAAACTACAACTCATATACGTCAAGTCATTTAAATGTATGTGCAAATAAATCCAAGCACTTCAAATTCCATAAAATCTCTGACAAGAAATCATGTCAGATATAAATAAATGCAGTATGCTGCTTGCCAAATTCTTTCAGTGTATAATAATTTCCATGTGATTTCACTATAACTAGCTAAAGACACAAATACTGTGGTTTATCATTCTTATTATCGACAACCCATAGCAATTCTCAACATTAATGCACTTCTATAAAAACGGATTGGTTTTACAGATCAAGTTATTTAGAATTTTTCCTTTTTTACAGTAAAAACATAACAAATTTGACTGAAAGATTCCCATTTAAAAAGCTGTCACTAAAGAACTGAAACAAAGACCTCAAGTAAATTTAAGTCCAAATATGGGTTACAGATGAATTGGTTTCAAAGGCTATTACTCAAAATTGATTTTTAGAACTTTTTCATAATGAAATTATAATAATAATTCAACATTTGGTTAAAGTGGAAAATTATTACCTTTTTTTAAACCACACAACAGTTTGAAAGCAATGGTTTGCTCAAATGGGAAGTGTGGTTTTCTCTACGGAATAAAGTCAATTTATTTAAGTGATTCAAAACTTGTTCTGTCTATTTGTTTTTGCTATTATAATGAGCTGCTAATCTGTCCTCTTGTGGTTTGCAGTTATTTAGCTCATTATAGCAACATAATCATATATGATTATATGCTATCATAAATCTGCCACAATTCCCCCTCATATAGGCTGTTATTTTAAAATTGAATAATCTTTTAAGCATCAGATTCAGTTCGTTTTTTCTTTGGCACAAATAATTTAATACAAGATGCTTTTGCCTTTCAGACCAAGTCCAATCAAACAACAAAAACTCAGCAAGCAATGTAATCTAGAGGTTAAAATACTACCTGGGGATTGAAATGTATGGAGATGCCACTCTCCTAGAACTAGAAGGGACCTTGAAAGGTTATCAAGTCCAGTCCCCTGCCTTCACAGCAGGGCCAAATACCATCCCTGACAAATTTTGACCCAGATCCCCAAATGGCCTCCACAAAGATTGAACTTACAATCCTGGGTATAACAGGCCAATGCTCAAACCACTGAGCTATCCCCTCTGCCCCCAGAGGGAGATCATGAGGGAAAAGGAGGCTATGTATTATTATATGTGTCTATGTATTATAGACGTATCCTGCCATTAGGCTCATATCCAAATCTTATTTTTTCAAACTTTATAAAAACTTGGCCTTAATATTCAAAGAATAACAAGCAAGTCATTTTGCCCACTTGGTATATTTATTGTACATGAAACTGCATTTCTGAAAAATGCCTTATTCAAACAATGGTAGAGTTGTAAACTGAGCTGAGAAACTCGTTATCTACCTGTGTATATTTATATGATTGGTTATACTTGCAGCAAGAAAGCTGAAATATGATGAATATTTACCATAGGTAGACAATAGAGTGTTTAGATTATATGTTACCTAAATAGCCCAGCTTCCATTACCACAGTAATCTGTCATAATATTAAGTGCTAATGTACGCTTTCAAAACACTGTAGACACAAATCCCTCAACAAGATAATTTTGGGGCAGGAAAATAAGCATCGTCCCCATTTTAAAGACTGGGAAATTCTAATGCAAAGGATTAATAATTTGCTTAAACTACTCAATCAGACAGTCACAGAGTTAGGATTAGAACTCTAGACCTCCTGTCTCTGTAGTACCCATACTAAATGGGTGTAATGCTAGAAAGTGCCATTATAATCTATTGTATAAAAGGTGCATTTAAAGCTTCTGAAATAGTGCATAGACTGATAAAATAAGCAGTTACAGCTTCAAGGGAATTAAATATTTTTCTGTCTCTTTCAATCAGAGTTATTTTGTTTTGTTTTTTAATGTGCTTGCAAAATACTTTGAGATCCTTTAAAGAAAGGTGCTACAAGCCGTCCTCACTATAAGTCCAAGATATGTTCCAAAAAACTTGCAAATTTGGGGGGGACTGTTTCACATGACTTACAGCGGGGAATGGGAGGACTTATAACACATCAGTTCCTAAAAACTTCAATGACTTTAGTGTGGAACGGATGTATACCGGGGCGACTTATAGTGGGGATGCCCTATACATAAATTCACAGCTTTGTCATTACTGCTTATAGTTTGTCCCTATAATAAGTGGGCAATGCATGTACTGATCTGAGTGATGAAAACTACAGCTCCATGTGACTCAAAACATTTATAAAATAGGAGCTGCCATGGAACTGTAGTCAGATAGTGTTGCTGGATACTGCAATAATTAAAACACAAATACAGCAACTAGGAAAACTCAAAATATAGTTACCTTGCAGTCCCTGTTGTACAGATGGGTTTTGAAACTGGGCATATGATTTATTTTGTATTCCTGAAAACTGTTGCCCATTTGGAGACTGGCTGTGTGGTGATGATGATGAGCCATGTTTCTGCAACAGAGAAGGTGGACCTAGTGTTTTCAGAGGACTGACAAGAGGTGAAAGGGTATTTGGAGCAAGCCTAGAAAAAGAAAAGAGAAAAAGCGTATTATACTACAGCATGAGAATATAAAATACTTGAAAGACTCTAGGAAGTATTTCCATAGTGATTTTAACATACAGAACTTTATTTACAATTTGTGCGGACATAAATATTTTAAAAATAAATAATAAAATACTTCTTTCAGGTGTATTCCAATAGTAAAGCAAATTAGAAATTAATTTACAATCTTTCACATTGGCTTCCCATTCTGTTAACAGTTATGGGGTCACAAGTGACAGCAAGCTGTCTGACTCCAGAATTAGATGCAAAGTCAGTTTTAATTTCAAATTTTACTAACTGACAAATGGATCTGAAAATACAGGCAGAGACTAGTTGAATGCTAACAGGTATCCCTTGATCAAATTCTTATGTATTGCAACAAAAAGGTCTCTGTTAGGGTATGTCTACAAAGCAGTGTTATTTCAGAATAACTGATGTTTTTCCAAAATAACATAGTGTGCGTCTACACTACAAGCCTTTATTTCGAAATAACGTTGAGCTGGAGGACTTCTTTCTCCAACTCATGGTAACCCTCATTTCATGAGGAGTAAGGGAAGTTAAAGGAAGAGTGTTCTTCCCTCGACTTCCTACTGTGTAGACAGAATTAAGCTATTTTGACTTAAACTATGCAATTGATGTAGCTGCAGTTGCGTCGCTTAATTCAGCATTAGTCCGGCTGTGCAGACGTACTTAGAGTCTAATTCAGAATTCCATTACACCAATTATGCTAAATGGATCTGTCTGGGAGTAAAATAATAGCAGAATTTTATCCTTAATGATTATATCTAATTCATAGAAAACTTCATTGATATCTTTAGTCCATCCCCTTTGTTCTATGTGTACAAAAAATGAAACTGAGAGGAAACTTTCTTTAAACATGTAATTCTTTATCATGTCTCAGGACCCTTGTAAGTCATTGTACTACAATACAAAATATAAAATTATTGCCCTTCTCAACTATCAGCAGACTTGTATACTTGTTTAGAAAATCAGCAAATATTAATTCTAATATTAGTACTCAGAAATTTCAGATTTCAGTTGTTTGTATAAAGGAAACTTTACCAGTTGTACTTCTGCCCTCCCTCGCCTGCCTCCCCCAGACTCCTCTTTCAAGGCATAAATGGATGTCAAGTTTAAGTATCTTATTTTAATATTGAATTTACCTCTTTCTGAACTATGAGGAAACTCAAGCTCTAATGGTGATGTCCTTTCATCCTAAGAGGTTCCCTAATGAGTCAGAATTGTCTAAATGCACTACTACCTAAAACAGGGCAAACCATCTACCCTCAAAGGTTCAGCCACGTCAGGGATGCATACTTGTTTTCAATTATTGCTCCTCTGACAGTGCAGTTTTAAATAGAGAGGTCCAGATTGTTCTTCAAAAGCACAGCCTTGAGTAAACACATGTATGCTACGGCAGAGCCGCAGAGAAATGCTATGGCAGTGCCACAGAAAAAGGCTGGGAAGTAATTGTATCTCAGATGTAAAACCTCTTCCCAGTGAGCTGCCTGGCACAGGAAGGTGAGTCAGACAATTGGCTGCAGCTCTCGACTCAGACACTGCCACAAACTAGGAGCTGCTTCAACTTACCCCATTGCCATTAGGGACCCAAAGAACTTTACACCAATAGGTGGAGCATAGCAGAGCTTCAGCATGCTTCCTCTCCACTGGCACCTCCTCTCCACTGCAGGCAGAGGTGGCAGCCAGCACAGGAAGTGGCTTTATCCATTTGGCACTGGAACTATCTGCAGGCCATTTCCAGCCAGAGTCCTGCTGCTTTGCAAAGAGCAGGATCAAGACCCTCCTCTGTAAACTTTTTTAGAATTACGTCACCATCCTACAAATTAACAATATTGTTCTAAAGGTTTTTCTGGGGCCTTTAGACCTCTGGTTTTTTGACTTCTCTTTGCAGCAGAAGAAATAATGACCAGTTGGTTCTAGACTGGTAGCCTCAAATGTTGATTTTTGGAATGGAGATCAGTCTAGAGTATGTTCACATGAAATACAGTACTGTATAGATACTATTTTCCCCCCTTCAACCTTATATGTCTTGGACTGAAATGGAAACAAAGGACAGTTTAAGTTATATAGGTTTGTGGCGATGTGTGTGAGGAGGGGGAGCCACACTACTTCTAATAGATTTCATAGACTTTAATGAGGCATAAGTATAAAAACAGACAAGCAGATTACCTATTGACTCCTGATCAAGAAAAGGATATTGAGAGCATAGGAGATTGAAGATGCTACCAACTCTAATAAAACTGCAATACAGTAATGGGTGATTTCAACTCTCACATACACTGTTCAAATGTCACAATGATACATAGCATAGAGAAGCAGTTTCTCCACACCATAAAAATTGCTCCTTGGAATAGCTAGCTCTAAAGCCCATAAGTGGTTAGACTATTTTTGACTTAGACCTATGTAGCACAAAAGAGATGGTTCAAGAAGTAAATACAGCTAGCCTACAAAGAAACAGTGATCAGAACATAACTAAATTCAACAGTCCAATCACTGTAAAGGTGCCAAAAGGTACTAACCTCTGAAAGGGATTTAAAAAAAAATCAGTAATCAAAAAGACACTAAAGTAAAAAGCAAGGAAATTAAGTGCAACAGGGTCACAGAAAGCATGTATGTCCCTAAGCAAAAAGGGAAGGCAAGAAACAAAGCAGTGTTATTAAATGGCATGAGTCAAGATGCTTTTCAAATCACATTTTCAGTCTGAAAGGGGCACACACTCTGGAGGTGCACAGCTGTTCCAACCTCTTTCGTTTTCTAAAAATTTGTTCTAAAAATCCAGTTAATGTTCTTAAACTCCACCCCTTTTCTGTAAGTGAATGTAACAAGTGCAGTACTGAATGTTACTGAGACTGAAATATTCTGCTTATTTAAAAAGAGGGAAAGGGCCCTGTCCAAATGGCAATTTGACACAGTTTAGGCCCTGTATACGGGCTTCTTTGGGATAGACTGGTTGAACAGCCAGGCAGAACTGTCTGTCCACCACAGCACATGGTTGATTCCACAAAGGGGAGGGAGCAGAGCAGGGCAGGACAGGGACAGAACATCTGTATATGCCAGTAGTTTTCAACTTTTCTTTCATTTGTGGACCCCTACAAAATTTCAAATGGAGATGTAGGCTCCTTTGGAAATCTCAGACATACTCTGCAGACCCCCGGGAAGTTATGAACCACAGGCTGAAAACTACTGTTCTGTGGTAATGACAATCTTCTTCAGTCCCCTTAGAGACAGTCTGAGAATCCCCAGGGGTCTATGGAGCACAGGTGTATGCAATCCAGTGGCCCTAGTATATAACTGGCACCTGAGCTGAATTCCATTAAAGTCTTGTGTTGTGGGCTGGGACTGAATTTCTCCAGCTGGTCTGCAGTCACTGTTCTAAAACTTGTGTTACACGTGGGTGAAATGGATTTCACCCAGTCTGTCTGAACAGCTACAGGAGAATACACAATAGCTGGTGCAATGCTGCCATGTTTCCCCTCCATTGTAAGAAAGCAAAAAAGGGTATCAAATGGCATTCATGTGTATATTGGCATCTAGATGAATGTAGATCCCCAGCACCCTCCCAGCTCATTTTCCTTAGGCCAAGGAATTACTTTCATTCACTAAGATTAGGTTTAAATTAGAACAAGTGGCTTACAGGTGAATTGGTTTTCTTAACAAAATATCAATTTCAATGGCCTAGAATTCAAGATCAATCCTAAAATACAATCCCATTTTCGTATCTGTGGTAGAGGGAGACAATTTTTTTATGGACCTCGCTTTCAGTTTCAAGCTTCAGGTGTCCTTTTCTAATTCTCTCTCGAGTGTTTGTCTTCTAAACACGTTGCCTTGGCACAGAAACTATTAGTGTGCAGGTGAAATCATTCCAGATACAGATTAAATAAATTATGCATTCGCTACAGGAAACAGTTTTAAAAGAGATGGCATCCAGATAGAAGAAGAAACTCTAAACTACTTAAAGAAAGATCTCAGGATGGACAGCTATTTGCATCAAAAACTCCCAGATGGTACTTCAGGCATATCTGCTTCAAGATCTAGTAGTTTGGACATTTCCTGTTAATATTGTACTACAGACAATATTTGTTTGTTTTGCTTTGGATTTTAATAATAAATATATATCACATTTTTATTTTCATTTTTGTTTGTACAGTTCTGCAAATTTGCAGTCTTTTTCATATATACTTTTAATTTAGATAATTAAATAAAATCCAGATCTTTTGTAATTCACTAAAATTGGGTCTCATGACAATATTGAATATTTATATTCAGAGAGGATATTTTTTTTGTCCGGCCCACCTCTTCTCATCTGCAAAGATGCAAATGTCCAAGAACCACCGTAGATCTGTTATACTGTTGTGGTAGGCTGCAAAAACATTCGAAAGGACTGTACATCCCATTTTTTTCTTCTGTCTTCTGCAATATTATGAATGGCTTTGAGAATGGGCAAAGGACAGGTCAGCAAACCCAGGGTTACATAGATCACCTGGCCTCATTCCCAGAGACTCAAACCCATGGGGGCACAAAAGCCCAGAACTGTACAACAGCTTAAGGGGTTGAGGGAGCAGCCATAGAGCAATTACATGGCCACTCACAACCTCCTCCTGCATTTGGAGGCCGAAGGTGCCGCCTTCTCAGTCCCTCATGGGTCCATTCTGTTTTTAAAAACTCTGCTTACTCTTGCTTGGCACACAGAACTGCTGTATTTCAGGACAGAAATGAGTGAACTCAGATGTTGCAGACATAATCAACGAAGTCACCAGATTTTAATGAACCATAAACATGAACACAAATGCCCTGTCTACTTTCTCTACATCTCTGCTCTCCTGTCTTATTACTAGGGTTCTGTCCAAGCCTTCCACCTCAGTACTCCCTTTTTATCCATTTTCCTCTCTTGTGTTTGTGCCATCTTCCATGCTGACTTTTGAATTTCCCTGTGATCCCTGGTGCACCACTCTACCACACTCTCTTCATTCAAGTTCTTCCTTAAAACCCCATTCACTAAGCTGGTAGATTCTATTCTATACTAGTTCTTATATTCACTCATCACTGCAGTATCTGCGCACCTATGGTAAACCATCTAAATCAGAAAATCGGATACACACCATTAAATAAAAAAGCCAGAATAGCAAACCATGAAACACTTTGGGTGCATCTACACTGCACAGTAGCTTGAAATAAGTTACGCAATTTGAGCTACACAAATTGCATATCTTATTTCGATCTTATTTTGAAATAGCGCCAAATTACGACATAAGCTATCTACACAGTGCCATATTTCAAAATAACCCGCTATTCCGAAACATCCCTTATTCCTCGTGGAATGAGGTTTATAGGGACGTTGGAATAATGAGCCCATTATATTTCGAAAAAACAGGCTTCCTGTGAAGATGCAGAATAGCTATTTCATGATACTCCGGTATTCTGAAATAGCGTTGCAGTGTAAACGTAACCTTTATAACCACCTTCCTCTGGTCATCCTATAACCAATGCTCCCTCTATTTTTTTTCCTATCAGTGTGCAGAACACTTTTTTTTATGTGCACCAAGGTATGTGTTATGTGCACCACTAGTAGAAACACACATTGCTGGTCTATACCATTTTATCTCTCCACTAGAACTGTAAGTTTCATGAGATTTTTTTTTAAAAGCCTTGGATATTGGAATGAAGAGTATGCTTATAAAATCCACAGACGACACCAAGGTGGAAGGTATTGTAAGCTATTTAGAGGACAGAATTAGAAACTGGAGAATTGGACTGAGAAACTGGAGAATTGGTCTGAAATCAACAAGATGAAATTCAATGAAGAAAAGTGCAAAGGACTACATGCAAGAAGGAAAAAACAAATGCACAAGCAAAAATGAGGAATAACTAGCGAGGCTCCAGCTGAGCACAGCAATGCCTGATCATCCTTAAAAATCTGGACTTAACTTAGTTGTGAGTAAAAGTATCAAGCCCATGTCAGGGTGGACCATTTATGACCATGGGCACTTAGCCAATGCATTACATAAGGACTACACACTCAGGCCACACATCTAGTGCAGTTCATGAAGAGACATTCTGTAACACTTGGAATTTCACGTCTGCTTAAAAGGAAAGTTAACAAATTAATTCCTTTCCATGAGCTTGAAATTACACAAAGTATCTTGTAACTCAAGAGCCCTTCTGGTTATAAGGAACATGATAGCTTTCTCATTTTGTAAAGTTAACTGCATCTATGACAGTCCTCATGAGAAATGATACAGAATTTTCAATTATATTTGTTTCAGGCAAAAGGGGCTGGGCCTTTATATAGCAGGAGTTGAAAGGGCTCACGCCTCCCCAGTGGCTCCCAGACAATGCATTAGAGGGCAGGCTGGGAGCTGCTGGGGGCTGGATGAAAGGACTAGGCAGGCTGGATCCGGCCTGCTGACAGCATCTTGCCCAGCCCTGGCTTAGTCTATACCCATGCGAGTAGCTGGGGGTACACATGCAACTTTGTAATAGTCCCACAATTTGCACTAACTATCTTTGTCTCAGTGCTATTACTATATAAGAGTTTTCCTAGAACCTATTAAATTGTACAAAACCAAGAACGTGCCGTTACCTGCACTCAGATTATCTTTTTTCTCTGTTCCTGAATACTGAAAGTACAGTACAATATGCTTAACTGGAAACAACTTGCAGCGAACTGAAAAATAATAAAATTCACTTCAACCTAAGATACTATTTGAATAATAATTGAAGATGAAATCTAACCACAGCATAGAAATATTGAAGGCAAGGATGTTTCCAATATGAACAGTTGTTCACTGTTTTTTATAGAAAAATCTTGATTGGCAGATTCCTTTGCCACACAATAGGCCCCAATCCTTTTCTCATTGAGCTCAGTGGGAACCAGATCAGATCCAGAGTGAAATACATCTGTACTTTATCTCAGATAAATTCTTCTGTCTATTGTCTATTAGACTGGTCTTCAAAGCTGCTTATCGAGTCCGGTCTAATACCACATTGAAAAATATTGACTTTGGGAATTGTATCTACCACATACCAGTCTGAAGGACTCTATATAGTGCTTTGGGTAGAGGCATAATGTTATATTTAGTTACAAAAGCTGATATGTTTCAGTGAAACCAGGTGCTACCATAAAATTCGTTGTGCCAACTGTTTCATTCATAAAACCTTGCCTACTCAACAGAAAAGTTACTTATATTATGAGAATGTGCAATTCAGTTCCAGAATCAGGAGATTATATTTTGGGGAGGAAAATAAAATGGGGCGGGGGGAGAGGAGGACTGGAGTTAACACTGATTTTTCATCTCTTCCATCTAATAAAAAATGATGTGTAAAGCTCCGCTAATCTGGTCTTTGGATGACACCCAGTCTCTTGCCACGTGTTTCCGTTCTGGGTCCTGCCCTATGGGAATTTCTGTCAGCACATGCTCAGGAAACAGTTATACCATTTTTTTTTTAAACAGACTATCTGAAGTTTGGTGAATTTTGCACTAATCACTGCCAGGTGGAGTTGGATAGTTCTCTGGAATGCATGGAATCTTTTTCCAACTTGATAATAAATCCTTCATTGTAGCTCACCTTGTTGGGCATCATTGCATTTTATTATCCTTTCCCACAAATGGTGATCAAACAAATTACTGGATTGTAACATGCCACATATTTTACATAGACTGAGGCTCAACACTGTGTTTGTGTTTCCATTTTCTTGTTCTTGGGACAGTGGCTTTGTACTGAGAGAAGGGAAATCGAAGTCAGTGGCCCTGGTTTTATCATGAACATGTGGGGTGACCTTGCGGGTAATTTAACCTCTATGACACATCTTTGAAAGATGGCTAAGGAATACCCACCATTGTGGGCTCCTGAAAACTCCACTGGGCACCTAAATATCTTTAAAAATCTGGCCCTTAGTTGCTCAGCATAGAGGACTGGATTGGATAACCTCTCAAGGTTCCTTCCAATCCTACAATGACATGATTGCGTGATTTTTCACATCAGGACAAGCTTTCATGCGTTCTCTTTGTATGGCTTACTTCCAAGCCACTGAATTTGCTAAAAAGCAACAATATCAGGTTTACAGAGACTAAATGTTTTGTTCCTCTATCACAGAAAACATTAACTAGTGGTTACGTCACATGACTGGAAGTCAAAAGACTTGCATTCTAATTACCCCTCAGTCAAAGGCTTGCTGAGAAACTCATTTAACCTCCTTTTTTTTCCCTGTAGCAGTATTATTTCTTATTTTGAGGCTGTATCTGTTAGAGCTCGGCTTTAGATGCTTGGAAGGACGACACTAACAAAATGACATCATAAATGTCAATACACCCATTTTAGAAAACTGTAATATTAAATAAATGTCCATCTACCTCCTGGTGCAGTCAGGAAAACATCAGTGCTCTCTCAGAAATCAGATGCTACATTTTTCTTAGCCAAACATTGCAGAAGTAAGGCCACTTTAATGCTAATTTTGCTTTTAAAAAAAGGATAGGCCAATCTGGAGATGATTATAAATGAACTCTGATCACATTTTCTACAATGAGATAAATGACTTGGAGTTTAAATCCAGATGCTTTTAATTACTGTTTTTCTTTGTTACATAAGCCTCAACCCCGCACCTGTACATTGTTCTTTCTTTGGGCAGACGTACTGATGCCCCTTTCGCGTGCTCAGATCCATAACACTGAGATAAATTATGATGGGTTCTTGGCTACCTCCGCTGAAAATGTTTTCGGCTTTCGGAGATATCTGTTTCTTGTTATTGGGTTTTAGTGCTTTTAAAAGAGAATAAAACACTGACTTGTGTATTCTGTTATAAATGAGGAGTAGTCCCAGTGGAATCCACAAACAATGAAGGATATATTTTTCTGGTCCTAGGAACTATTATAAAAAAGGTGTTGGTATTTAGTTCCATCGTCTAAATAGTAGAGGCTTGTTTGTTTCCCACAACCATTCTAATAATGGGCCGAAATTTACTTGCCTCACACGTGATCTCACTGCCTTCAACAGGGGTTGGCCCTTAAAATGCAAGAAAGAAATGGCTATTAAAATATAAATGATCTGCAGTAGCATATTGAAGAATTATCCTTTTCTGTTTTGTTTTTAGAGCTAGTTTCCTAAATTCTATCATAGGTGACAAAGACACTCCAGAAAACTTACAGTGAAATCTTTTAATCGCTGCAACCTTTTTATCCCATCTCACATGATACAACCTTCTAAATTTCATTCACAAAACCATCTGCAGTGTCCTCTCATCTCCTTGCCACAGAGCCAGAATAATTCAAAACTTAGAATTATAGAAACTTAGGGCTGGAAGAGACCTCAGGAGGTCATCGAGTCCAGCCCCCTGCCCAAAGCAGGACCAATCCCAATTAAATCATCCCAGCCAGGGCTTTGTCAAGGCAGGACTTAAAAACCTCTAGGGATGGAGATTCCACCACCTCGCTAGGTAATCCATTCCAGTACTTCACCACTCTCTTGGTGAAATAGTTTTTCCTAATATCCAACCTAGACCTCCCCCACTATAACTTGAGATCATTGCTCCTTGTTCTGCCATCCATCACTACTGAGAACAGTCTTTCTCCATCCTCTTTGGAACCTCCCTTCAGGAAGTTGAAGGCTGCTATCAAATCCCCGCCCCCTCTTCTCTTTTGAATACTAAATAAGCCCAAATCCCTCAGCCTCTCCTTGTAGGTAATGTGCTCCAGCCCCCTAATCATTTTGGTTGTCCTCCACTGGACCCTCTCCAATGTGTCCACATCCTTTCTGTAGTGGGGCCCCCCGAATTGGACGGAATACTCCAGATGTGGCCTCACCAGTGCCGAATAAAGGGGAATAATAACTCATCAGATTTCTTTTGGCCCAATCCTCCAATTGTCTAGGTCACTCTGGACCCTATTCCTGCCCTCCAACCTATCTACCTCTTCCCCTAGCTTAGTGTCATCCACAAAATTGCTGAGGGTGCCATCCATCCCCTTATCCAGATAATTAATAAAGATGCTGAACAAAACCAGCCCTAGAACCGATACTTGGGGCACTCCACTTGAAACCGACAGCCAGCCAGCCAGCCAGCGACCCATTAACCACTACCCAGTGAGCCCAACAATCTGGCCAGCTTTCTAGCCACTTTACAGTCTATTTATCCAATCCATACTTCCTTAACTTGCTGGCAAGAATATTGTGGGAGACCGTATCAAAAGCTTTCCTAAAGTCAAGATATATCACATCCACTGACTTCCCCATGTCCACAAAGTCGATTACCTCATCATAGAAGCTAATCAGATTGGTCAGGCACGACTTGCCCTTGGAGAATCCATCTTGACTATTCCTGATCACATTCCCCTCTTCCAAGTGCTTCAAAATGGATTATTTGAGGATCCCCTCCATGATTTTTCCAGGGACTGAGCTAAGGCTGACTAGTCTGTAGTTCCCTGGATTGTCCTTCTTCCCTTTTTTAAAGATGGGCACTACATTCGCCTTTTTCTAATCATCTGGGACCTCTCCCAATCTCCACAAAAGTTTTCAAAGATAACTCTCCTGTATTGTATTTCATCCCCTCAGACATTAACCTTACTATCTTGCCATCTACTAACACAATTATTCTTCCCCAATCCTCAGGCTACTACCACAGCCTCACAGCGGGGAAAAGAAACAGGGCTATTAAGACTTACATCTCAGGAGGAGAGTCTGCTGGTGGTATGTAGAGTGGGTCATTCCACTGCTGATTTAGGGGTAGGACATTCCCGAGGCCTCGTTACTTCACGTCACTCTAGCAATATAAAGAAGTCTTAAGTCTTAAGATGGGAGGCTCCTTTACAGTGGGAGAATGGTATAAAGTGGCCATCACCTAAATGAAAATCAGGCCCAAATGGATTTGCTCCTGTACATTTTTACCTTAAACATATCAGGAATATATTGCTGCTAACATAGGTGTTAGCAAGCCCAAATCAATTGGCATTTAAAATGCTCCAGCTAAAAATATCCCCTCTCATTTGCTCTAAGTCTTTTGGGATGTCTTAAGTCCATTAATTCTTCAGTTGCCATAGATTTTGCATAGCAGATATGACCTGAGTTGCTACAGAGTGTAAAATTAGTGTCCCAATCCTCCCTAAGGGATACATCATCATTATTGGCAAAATTGTTAGTAGCCCTTGGCTTCCTCCAGGAATGTAAATGCTATTTTCTATGTGTAATGCACATGACTGAGGTCACATAGCCACATTATTGAGTTCAAAGATTTTAACAGGCTCTTGCTCCAGTTCCACATACTGAAGGAAAATTCAGTTTTGCTGATGGATGGGCAAAATCATAATGGTTCTTGACAAACGTGCCTAACCCTCATGACCTTCTGTTAGCAAGGCTTATGATTACATGATAATTGATGTGCTAGATTGTTAATGTATGCTGAACGGTAAGATTATCTTCTTTTCTTATTATTAAAACCATGTAATAATGCTGTGGAGCTTACACTACATTGCATGGTGTTTATTATCTGCAGGGTGAACAAGATCTTGCAATAGTTGTTCCAATTTATACCAATGGCTCATTAAGTCTGAATGACTGTTACTCTACCACAGATTAGTGATCGGAATATGAAAGCATAGAGAACTGTATTTCAAAAAGCCACCCTGTTCTCTATTATTTCAAAAACAAAAGCCTTCTTTATGTATTTGTGTGCATATTTTACAAAGCGGGGATATATACAGCAAAACAGATGCCCTGGCTATATTAGAAAAATGTACCAGTTTAATTAAATCAGTACATGCACTGATCTAGTAAAACTGATATAAACTACTGATGGAACCCACAGACTAGTTTAGCTAAATTAATATAAGCAAGGATTAAAGTTGGTACGTATCAGGGCAAGCTAAATTATTAGGTTAAACTAGTTCAAATAGATCTATACTGAGACATCCACAAATTTAACCAGATGGATTTTTAAAACTGGTTTAGTTATAGTCATGCAAATTTTGTAGCATAGACCAGGCCAGACATAGCATCAATATAGTAAAGCCAAAGCTTAATAAGATGAGTTGTTTTTTCTATCTTCCAGGTGCTACAAATAAAATTTTACTATCTTTGTAACTGCTGACGTTAAACAGTTTTGACATTACTTATAGCATTTGCCATAAATAATGTTAAAGTAACACTTCACTACCTGAAATTAAAAAGCAAACAAAAAACAACCTGGATCATTACAAGCCCTACTTTCTTCTACATGCTAAAATACTCCTAAATCACACACTTCTACCTTAATTAATATTAGTATAATTTAATGTAAAATTACTTGATCCAGCAAGCTATGTACTTCATACCAGAATTTTAAAAAATTCTATGCATATTTAAAGCCAGTGTAAATACAGTGTCAATGAAGTCAGATTCTGTTAGAACATTTTCAAATTAATTAGATAATTTTGTCAAACTATTTAAATGTCTTAGCAAACCAACTGGGAAAATTGAGTGCTACACTTGGTATTGACTTTGGCAAAGGATAGTATAACATAGTGTTTTGTTTTGGTTTCTATTTAAAAGTCTTTAAATCCAATTCTGAATGTTCTGTCAACCTTGAGTAGACTATTTGTACTCTGCCCTGTGTAGCTTTTGGCATCTTACATATCTGATGACTCAATAATTATAGCTTTTACTAGTAATCATTCTGGTCCATTCCTAAGACAAACTATGGAATCCAATCTTTTCATCACATTGATTCACAGTATAGAAATTCTTTACATGTACCTAAACATGGATGCTGAGATAGGTGACGAATGAAGCAAAACGCCATATGGATGGCAAAAGTGTAAAGTAGTTCACAGAGAGTTTTAAATGTTTATTTCTCTTCGTGTAGTATATGTTTGTATCTGAATACTTATACAGAACTATTAACTGACAAAGAAAGACACAGTAATTCAGCAGCTCTAAGCATTAGTTTATAAAGAGTTTTTGTTGAGAAAATTGATGCATACTTTCATTTAATATTGTTTTGTGTAAAATATAAGATTATTAGGGCTATTAATCATTGTTAACTCACATGATTAACTTAAAAATTAATCGGTATTAATTGCAGCTTTAATTTCAATATTAAACAACAGAATACCAATTGAAATGTATTAAATAGTTTTGGGGATGTTTTTCTACATTTTCAAATGGACTAATTTCAATTCCTACACAGAATATAAAGTGCACAGTGCTCACTTTATATTTATATCATTTTTTATTACAAAGATTTTCACTGTAAAATGAGAAATAAAATAAACAGTATTTTTCAATTCACCTCACAAAAGTACTATAGTGCAATCTCTTTGTGAAAGTACAACTCACAAATATAGATATTTTGTTATGTAACTGTATTCAAAATTAATATAATATAAAACTTTAGAGCCTACAGGTCCACATAGTCCTAATTCTTGGTCAACTAATCACTAAGCCCTGATCTACACTAGGGAGTTTATTTGAAATAACTCTATTTATTTCTAAATAACAAGCAGAGAGTCCACATTACAAAGCCCATTATTTTGAAATAAGGGGCTGGTTCTTTCAAAATAATAACCCCTGCTTTCCTTAGTAAATAAGCTTATTTTTAAATAGTTATTTCATCATCATCAACAACCATGGGCTCAACACCCATTGGTGTTTAATGCCTCCCTCACTACTTCCTTCCATCTTTCCCTGTCCAGTGCGGAGTGGCTTAATTGGAGTTATTTCAAAATAATTAATTTCAAAATAACTTCCTAGTGTAGACATCTCCTATGAGAAATAAGTTTGCCCACTTCTTACTTACATTTGTATGCCTCTTCAAGATTTGGCCACCATTCCAGAGAGCATGATTCCATGCTGACAAAGCTCTTTAAAAAAATGCATTAATTAAATTTGTGACTGAACTCTTTGGGAAGGGGGGCAGGGGGAGAAATGTCTGTTTCCTGCTGTTTTACCTGCAACCATTCTGCCATATATTTTAGGGTACGTCTAAACTACATGGCTCCGTCGACGGAGCCATGTAGATTTGTTGTTTTGGCAAAGGTAAATGAAGCCGCGATTTAAATGATCACGGCTTCATTTACATTTACATGGCTGCCGCGCTGAGCCGACAAACAGCTATTCAGCTGTTTGTCCGCTCAGCGCGCTAGTCTGGACGCTCCCCTGCCGACATCAAAGCCCTTTGTCGGCAGCTCCGGTAAACCTCATCCCACGAAGAATAACGGGGCTGCCAACAAAGGGCTTTGATGTCGGCAGGGGAGCATCCAGACTAGCGCGCTGAGCGGACAAACAGCTGATCAGCTGTTTGTCGGCTCAGCGCGGCAGCCATGTAAATGTAAATGAAGCCGTGATCATTTAAATCGCGGCTTCATTTACCTGTGCCTATGTGTCTAATCTACATGCCTCTGACGACAGAGGCATGTAGTCTAGACAGCCTCATTGTTTCAGATTATGACCTTGAACATGTTGTTCATTTTAAGAACACTTTCACTACAGATTTGACAAAATCCAAAAAAGATACCAATGTGAAATTTCTAACAACATCCACAGCACTCATACTGAAGATTAAGACTCTGAAGTGCTTTCCAAAATATGAGAGGGACAAAATGTGGAACACGTTTCCAGAAGTTTTAAAAACATAACACTCTGATGTGGAAACTACAGATAAAACTTTTGCTGGGGACATCTGACACAGATAATGAAAATGAACATGTGTTGCTCCGCACTATCTAGCAGAACCCAGCATGGACACGTGTCCTCCGGAGTGGTGGTTGAAGCATAAAGGGTCGTATGAATCATTAGCAGATCTAGCACATAAATATCTTGCGATGCTGGCTACAACAGTGCCATGTGAATGCCTGTTCATACTTCCAGGTGACATGTAAAAGGATCACGCTGCCTTGAGAGGTTGTTTACTACCACCACCCTATTTATTATAACACTCCTTGTGTCTATAAGCCCTACATAGTCTCGTGCCTTGACAAGAAACTCCCAGCCTCCCTACGTTTTTGAAGGAGACCCAAATTTCCCGTCTCGCATACCAGCTGCGCGACTTGCTTCATTCCGGATGATGGAGTAGGGGGGTTCGGGCCCTCCCTCTCTCCGAACCCTGGCCCAGGGCCCTAAGGCAGGGATTGCCTATCCCTGCTCAGTGGTTGGGGTATTGCCCCTAAACCCACCTGCTCACGGGCTCCATGACCCTGCCCCGGGCCGCTTCCTACTCCGTCTCTCTAGGGGCAGGTCAACTCTGGCTCCCCCTGCTCAACGTTCGTCCGCTCAAGCGTCTCTCAGTCTCCCCTGGCTGGCGAGACTCCTTTTTAAATCCCCCTCCAGTGGGGCTCCTGGCGTTATTGCCCCTGCGACTCAGAGTCGCCCTCTGGTGACGTCATCCGCCCACGCCTCTGAGTCGCCCTGTACGGCGTCACCGCCGGCCACTCTAGCCCTGCCTCCTGGGGCGTTCCCTGCCAACGCTCCGTGCTCCCCACATACCTCGGGGCCGGTCTGGGGAGCCGTTGCCTGGTCCTGTGTCCCCGCGACGGGCCTGCTCTCCCCCCATGGTCCCACACGCCCCTCGCCCTGATCCTTCCGAGTGCGGGGCGGGAGTGCCCCGTCACATGACATTCTATACAAGAAGCAGACTGCATTATCTGCTACAAATGTAAACAATCTTGTTCACCTGAGCATTTGGATATACAAGTAGTAGGACTGAGTGGACTTTGTAAGTTCAACTTTCATGATAAAGAGATTGTGCATTATTTGTATTGGTTGAATTGAAAAATACTATTTCTTTTTGTTTTTTTACAATTCAAATATTTGTAATAAAAAATAAATATAAAGTGAGTACTATGAACTTTGTATCCTGTGTTGTAATTGAAATTAAAAAAGCTTCCATACATCCAGGGCTTTCTAATATTAATAGCACAATTAAACATATAATTAATTGTGATTTATTTTAAATGGTGTGATTAATCATGATTAATTTTTTAATTGCTTGACTGCCCTAAAGATTATTAATTCAGACTGTATTTTTTCCTCTTAAAAGAAAATGCTATTAAAACTTGTTCTTTATTTAGCATCTTATGAAAATATAAACAATTAAAATATAGCAAATGTATTTTATGGACTAGCTAATTCAATGCCTAAAATAACAGTTTATTTTGAATGTAGAAAATGCTATTTCAAATGTTGAAACATCCCCAGTCACTGTATAATGAACAAGAAGACTTGTTTTAAAATAAACATTCAAAAATATGTTCTATTCTTAGTTTCTTGATGGCTAGTTCACAGTTAAAACCCTGTTATTGTCTCAACCTTATATTATGTCATAGAAAATTAACTATAGTGTTTCTGTAACCACTTTGCATTTCTTAAGCACATAAGCATTGAGACACAATAAATCAGCACATTATTCTCACACAAGCACAAAAGCTTATCCAGCAAAAATTGAAAACCATTCCAAAGTAAAACTCAGATTGTAACCAAAAGCAAATGATCTGGCACTAAGTAATCAAAGCTTGTGTAGAAGGCTCCAGTTAAAAAACTGGACTCTCAGCATTTTTTTCTTTTTTTGCTCACAGGAAACTGACCCTCTCAGAATAAAGACAACTCACAAGCATCAACAAGAGTGAATCTGTGTACCTCAGAATGCTCATCTACAGAATCTGAAACACTCTTATGTTAGCCATGTCTTTGGTTATTATTATTTATTGTTGAGATGAGCAAACAAGTTTCAAATGTTAAAGTGTCTTGAAAACAAACTCAGAACTCACCTGTGTGGTATGGGTTTCACATAGTTTGGCTATATTGTTTTCTGTTGGGATTCTGGGTGCTAATTTCACAAAGGGCCCATTCCCAGATCTACCACCCAACCTCAGTTACTGGATGGTTTCCTGAGGATTTACATAGGGTTTCGTGAGAGGAAAAAGATCCTGCTCCTCTTCCCTCTCCAGGTTGTTGTACTCCCTCCCACAGGGGGAAAAATGGCCCTTCAATCTGCTTCTTCATGGATTCTCTCACCTCATTCTGACTGTCAGTTCCCACTTTCACCTGTGGGCACAATGCCCCTTTGTGGAACTGACCCACAACTGATAGGGGATCTCTGACCTCTGCTTGGGTTCCCTACCCCAGGCCCATGCTGGATCTGCTGTTAGGCAGGGGAAAGGTGAGAATCTGCCTCCCGATGAATCGTTTAGAATCAGATCTGTTCTTTTTAAAACATCACAGAAAATGCTTGTTTGGGTGCAAATATATGAGTGGAGCAAATATAAAAGTTTGACTCCTATTTTTTTGGGAAGGAGGGGGGATAGAAAGGATGGTTTGATGGTTAAAGCCAGGACAGAGAGTTAGGAGAGTGGCTATCCCACAAGCATCCTATGTGATCCTGGGATATCTTTTAGGTACAGATTTGGACTAGTCCTATGTTGATGCAAGATGGTGTAGGGGTGGTGTGTATGCTTAATGTGCCTCTGCACAGGGGCCAGCTGTCATGTAGCTGGGTAATACAGACTCAATGTATGAAGTGAGAACTGCCACACACTGCTTAAAGAAAGAGGAGGAAAGTACTTTCTCCATCCTCTGCACTAGTCAGAATAGCAGGCTGGATGCAGGGGAGGAGGAGTCCAGGTCTACCGCAGTGTGCACTCCCTAAGGCTCCAGGAGAAATTACACTAATAATTAATGGGACTGGGTCTTTTCAGCTTAGAAGAGAAACAACTAAAGGGGGGGGGGGACTATAATAGAAGTCTATAAAATCATGACTGGTGTGAAAACAGTAAATAAGGAAGAATAAGAACCAGGGGTCACCAAATGAAATTAATAGGAAGCAGTTTTGAAACAAAAGGAAGTATTTCTTCACACAACTCTCAGTCAACCTGTGGAACTCCTTGCCAGATGATGTTGTGAAGGGCAGGACTTTAAAAGGGTGACAGGGAATAGATCACTTGATGACTATCTGTTCTGTTCATCCTTTCTGGGGCATCTTCCATTGGTTGCTACTGGAAGATAGGATACTGGGTTAGATAGACCTTTGGTCTCTGACCCGGTATGGACAGTCGTATGTAATACTGTAGTACTGCACCTTAAGGGTACAATTAAGTTTGTAATCTCTCTGGGTTTTAGTTTCCTTAGACACATATTGGCAGTGCTTTTTTTGTAAGAAAAAAGGTGCCTGTACTCTGGGGCAAACTGGTTGAGCAAAAAAAAAAAAAAAAAGGGTCACGGCCCCTTTAAGAGCCAAAGCACCACACTGGGAGTCAGAATGAAAAACGCTTCACATCCAGAACAGACTTCCGTCAGGAGCCAAGCCACCCCAGGAAAACAGGTGCCAGTACGCGTGGGGGAAATCCCATTCCCCTTTCTGTGGGCTGGGAAGAATAGGTGACAGTATGCTGTTCTGGGCAGTACTGTCACAAAAAAAGCACTGCGTATTGGTGTTGAGAAAGGATGGTGATGGCACTGGAATGGGACTGAAAAAAATCTACATTAAATGCTTGGCCATACTAAAGATCTTGGGTGAGCCTTGTGTCTGAGCTCTCCCTCAGTAAAATGCAGATTGCTCTTGTCCCTGACATTTGAATTAAAATTCATTAATATGTGAGCTGTTCAGATACTATCAATATGGGTACAAGAGTCACTTGTTCATTATATGGTGAACGGCTTAATGCATGTAATGAACCACTTTATGCAGTGACTCTCAACTTTTCCAGACAACTGTACCCTTTTCAGGAATTTGATTTGTCTTGCATACCCCAAGTTTCATCTCACTTAAAAGCTACCTGTTTACAAAATCAGACATAGAACTGCAAGTGTCTCAGCACATTGTTACGGAAAAATTGCTTGCTTTCTAATTTATAACCATGTAATTTGAAAATAAATGAATTGGAATAAAAATATTGCACTTACATCTCAGTGTATCACAGCAATATAAACAAGTCATGAAATTTTAGTTAGTGCTGACTTCATTCGTGCTTTAGATAGCATGCTGTAAAACTAGGCAAATGGCTAGATGAGTTGATGTACCCACTAGAAGATCTCTGTGTACCCCAGGGCTACGTGTACTTCAGGCCCTGGTAGAGAACCACTGAGCTCATGTATATTTCATGAGTACAACTCTTCAGCCTTCAACACTGTAGTTATAAGCCAGAGAGAGTGTCTGCAATACTTAAACAAATAGCTCTCACTCAGACATGGACTACGCTAGGAGGCAAAGTCAAACTAAGGTACACAACTCCAGCTACGTGACTAATGTAGCATGAGTTGAAGTTCCTTAGTTAAAATTTCCGTGGCATCCCCACTGCGGTGGTTTGACAGGAGAAAATTTCTCATGTCAATTCCCCTTACTCCTTGTGACTCAGTGGAGTACCAGAGTCGATGGGAATGTGATCAGCATTTGATTTAGCAAGTCCTTACTAGACGTGATAAATCAATCCTTAGGAGATTGATCTCCACAGTGTAGATCTCTCAGTAAGTGGAGACAAAGCCTCGGGCAACCACTATCACACTCTGGCTGCTGAAATGGTGGTGGGTTTCCCACTGAAGTCAATTGGAGTCTGGTGCACTTAGCCAAACCTATAACATCACCATGGAACAGTTTTAAAAAATAAATTATAAAATCTCAGTGCAATGACACGATGAACAACAATGTAAATGTTTTTTAAAACAAGGACATTACATTGCTGAGTCTACACCAGTTCTGAATACTCAGTAATCTTCTCGATGCACTGAACAGAATTTAACATTAGCCCAATGGCATAGGAATAAATACATCTTTGAGGATTGGTGGCATGCTTGTGTAAAGTACATACCCTTCCCTGGCACTCTCCAAAGGTAACAGATGATGGTGTGGACTGGCAAGGGTTGATTCCAGTGGATGGTGTCTTGAGGGTATGTCATGAGGAGGTGGCAGGAGACCTGGTGATGGCCCATTATGGTTAGCGCTGGAACCAGTGTACATGCCTGCGAGGCAAACAAATATAATTTTTCAAACTAAAATGAGCATACTGTTGGAGAAGGGAGGTTTGTTTCAGACCCTATTAGATTAGATTACCACTGAAAATACGCTCTTTTATAAGACAAAATTAGTTTATCAACTTCCAAAGCACCTCTCAGTATGGAAGTGATCTTTATCCAAACTGAGCACGAAAAGCTCTTGATTAAATTTAATATAGCACCTTCATTTTTCTTCTAAATCAGAATCTAATCGGCAGTGCTCTTCCTGTATCCACTCATTTTAGACTGTATGTGTCAATTTTTTTTATTAGCTATTACCATTGTACATTCAAAGTCACTCCAGTGATGGCCATGTGAGATTTCTCTGGCAGGCAAACCACTAATCTACAGTTATTTGGGGATTTTTTTGAGGGGGAAAGGGGAGAAGAGTAGTAAGGCAGAGGGGTTTTTGGTAACTTTGGATGAGGAAATCACCCACAGATTCCCTGGCAGAGATTCTCCTGCAGTTTGCCATTATCAGATGTGGAAATGGGATTTGACTCCCCCAATGAAAGGCCTCAAGCTTGCCACTAAGCCTGGCAGAGTCCTTAAGATCCATGTGAGGCAAAGACCATCTATGCAGAGACCATCTATGCCTATTTCAACCTTGGCCTCACAGCAGTGTCCTCCTAGCTCTCAGCCAATGGCACCATGCTCCTGCGGATGCTGTTGGGCTGTGGCTTCTCTAGAGTATCTAATATAAAAGGTGCCTGTGGGAAAATTCAGACTTCTCAGATCCGTTTAACTTTTTCAGATTTTCATGCAAGTTTCATGGGGCATCAGGTGAAGTCAGCAGGGGAGAAGATGCATCTTTCCCCACAGAGCCTGGACTGTAGAAAGATGGCTCCACAGGTCCGGAGGAAGTTCTGGTGCCAGAAAGACGCACAAGCTCTATTACTGTCTAGAGAGGTGGAAATTTGCATGTAGTGGACCCCATCTGATGGCATGAACCGCCACTTCCCCATCCAGGTGCCTAAGCCCGTAACCTCTTACTTATGTGACTAGTACTCCTCTAGCAAATAGTTTGATTGATGGAAATGGGACTATTCTCCTGGGGGAAAAATTGGCAGAACTGGTGAGCAGGTGCTGATTAAAATATGTCATTCCTTGATAACTCTACATTACTCCATGCAGTCTCTGCTACCCAAAAACTGTTGGAGTTTTAGTATTTTATTTACAAATGGCTATAATTTGGAAATAAATCAACTAACTTTCTAGTAAAGCAGGGGCAGACATACTGAACCAATTTTAAAATAACATCTTGAAGTAAGTGAAGTCAATGAACTGAATTAAAAATAGAATGAGGATAGCATGTAGGAGAATCACACCCTCAAAAACAAGGAAATTACACATCAGGGCTGTCAGCTTGCCTTTTCATGATGAGTCATATCAATAAGAAACATCATATGACTACATGCAAGTTGCCAAGGAGACAAAGTGATGTTTTCTTTAAAGTTTTGATGAGATTATGTGACACATTAGGCGGTCCCACATGGTCTATGGATTGGATTGTGGCACTATGTAAGAGCTTCTTGCCTGCCTTTTACAGAGCTCCTTTGACCACATACACAGTTCCTTGACCAAAGTTCACTGAAGTCAATGACAGCCCCTCTCCTGACTTTGGATCGGAGCTTAAAGTAGTCCCGCTGAGCTGACGGGGACTGTATACATGTGTGCTTATAAAAGAGGATTTGTGTGCAAAGTCATTTGACTAATATGTATTATTATGTGACAGAGATCTTAGGAATACGTCACAGCGTATTTCCATCTGTGGAGAACATATATTTATATCAACTCTCATTTATTCTTTACTTAGTCAGAACGAATCAGCAGCTTCCACAACAGAGGACTCTACCTGTTTCTATTGCTATAAAATTTGAGTCTCTGAAATCCAGGACACTCTGGTCTGGCAACATTCATGTCCCTGTGGGAGCATGGATATCACTGGATCAGAGAGCCCCGGCCGGCCAGTATTAGGAGCGCAGCCTAAGCTCGCAACAAAAGGGCCAGTGACTGGGAGCTCTAGCCGGGCCTGTGGCCAGGAGCACAGCTCAGGACTGTGACAGTGGGGCCGATGGCCAGGAGTCCCCGCTGGGCTGGCAGCAAGGAGCCCCCACTGGTGCTGGAAATGCAGCTGGGCCGGCAGCAGGATGCCCCGACATGGAGTGGAGCCCAGTGGCCACGGCTGGCACCCAGGAGCGGGGCAAATGGCATTGACCTACCCTGGTCTGGCAAACTCTCTGGTTTGTGACCACTCATGTCTTGAGGGTGCCGGACCAGGGAGGTCCAACCTGTATCAGACGTTTACGTGTTCAAGCGCGCACTCTGTGAAGTAAATGTTTCTTACTCAAGTTATGTCATCAATAGGGCCCTAAGAAATTCATGGCCCGTTTTGGTCAATTTCACGGACATAGGATTTAAAAAAAAAATAATACATGTAATTATTTCAGTTATATAAATCTGAAATTTCAGAGTGTTGTAACTGTAGGTGCCTTGACTTGAAAAAGAGTGGGGGTGTGTGTGCGGTACTGCTATCCTTAGTCCTGCACTGCTTTCAGAGCTGGGTAGCTGGAGAACAGTGACTGCAGGCCAGGAACCTAGCTCTGAAGGCAGAGCAGCTGCCAGCAGCAGCACAGAAATACGGATGGCCCTGGTGTAGTATTGCCGCCCTTACCTCTGTGCTGCTGCCTGCAGCGCTGGGCCCTCAGTCAGCAGCTGCTATTTTCTAGCACCCGCCTCTGAAGGCAGCAGTGCAGAAGTAAGGGTGGCACAGTATTGTATTGCTACCCTTATTTCTGCAGGGCTGCTGACAGGGCTCTACAGTTAAAGCTGAGCACTCAGCCAACAGCCACTGCTTTCTTCCACTACTTTCTTCCACTATTTGATCTGAGGAAGTGGGTCTGGCCCACGAAAGCTCATCATCTAATAAACCATCTTGTTAGTCTTTAAAGTGCTACATTGTCCTGCATTTTGCTTCAACTACCCCAGACTAACACGGCTACATTTCTATCACTATCCAACAGCCACTGCTCTCCATCTGCCCAGCTCTGAAGGCAGCACCAAAGTAAACCCTGGTCTACACTAAAGAGTTATTTCAAAATAACCCCCTTATTTCAAAATAATAAGCGGCGCGTCCACACTACTAAGCCTGTTATTTTGAAATAATGGGCTGGTTATTTCGAAATCTGTACTCCTGCTTTCCTCGGGGAATAATGCTATTTTGATTTTGTTATTCTGGGAGTCATTATTTCGAATTTAGTTATTTCAAAATAATTTCCTAGTGTAAACATGCTCTCCGGGGGCAATACCTCAACCCCCCTAAAATAACCTTGTGACCTCATGCAATTCCCTTTTGGGTGAGGACCCCCAATCCGAGAAATGCTGGTCTCCTCTCTGAAATCTGTATAGCATAAGGTCAAAGCACACAAAAAAACAGATTTTATGGGTGGAGACCCGATTTCACAGTCCGTGATACACTTTTCATGGCTATGAATTTGGTAAAGCCCTACTCATCAACATAGAGACAATTTATCTATATTTAATCATAAGACATAATTTTGCTACATTTAATTAGTACATATCTTTATAAGCTTTTCCTTGCTGGTGCCTAGTTTCACACTATAATAGTATACAGAGTTTCTATGACTGATTAATTAGTTCATTTTATTGAAGATTAAAAAGAAAATCTTTAGCAAACTCCAGCCCCAATCCTGTAAAGACTCACAAACAAGATACAGGCCAGACTTGTGACGCAACTGATTCCTGGGGAAGTTGCAAGTTGGGGGCATCGTAACTCAAACTCTCATTTACGATAGGCACTGTGCGCTGTTGTAAATACGGGGCCGAGGACGTAAGTCGGGGGGGTTTGGCCCCTTCCACACTTGCAAAAATAGGTGTAAGTACAGGGGGTCATAACTCGGGTGGTCGAAAGTCGGGGGGTTCCTGTAATGGAACAATTTACATGGTTACAGTTCAGCAAGTGTAGGTTTGGGGCCTTTTGTGAGGCTTCTTCTAATAATTTGGAAAGTGATTTAATGAATGAGTTGAAATTTTAAATATGAAGGGAAATAAATAATTTACTGGGTTTGTTTCTGTTTAATTACAGAGACCATATTCACGTGTATTTTTTAATTTAAACTAACATTGGATTATCTCCTCCTGTTTTAACTATAAAAGAAGAAATATGTATAATTTTACATACAATTTTGAGAACCACATTAGTGTATGCATCTCTGGGGTTGCTAGAAAGATCATCTTTCTAATGGGATGAACTGATGTAAATTTCTGTTTTTGTAAGATCAATAGAATAATTATAGTACAAACTTTCTGTTTGTCCCATCCTTAAAAAAATTTGGGCCAAAACTGAACATGAAAGAATTACATTAAAAACAAAACAAAACAAAAAGCTGCAGAGATAATGAGACTTGTAAAGTATCTATTGCATATACATGATCATCGCTGTTCCTAGCAATTTAACTTTTTCCCTTTGCTACCATAATCCATACTATACACAATTCTGACACTCTGCCTGTTGACTTCAGTGGGCGCTTGGCCTTCAAATGGGACAAATCATCTCTAAGTTACGGTTTTGAGCTTGATTACCTCTGACTTCAGCAGGAGCAAACAAGCCCACTGATAGCAGTTCTGGGCCCCTGGGCAGAAACCAGTGGCCTCCCTGGCCACCCCCTGGGCCACAAAAACTCCACTCTGAGAAGCCCCAAGACCCGCCTTACCAGCAACCAGAGGAACCCTGGGCCAGCCTAGCCCAATCTCACACCTGCTTGGATGACCCCAGGGCAGCTGCATTGCAACTCCCTCCCTTCCCCACATCCAACCTGCCTTTTCTGGAGAAAGCCACAGCCACGTCTCTTTGATTGAAAGACACTTTTGATAGATATGCCCCATGCAGGCCCTAGAACCGAGTTACCCTGCTCTGGATCCTGCATGGGGCATATCAAAAGTGCCTTTGAATGAAGAGCCACATTTTGGTAGTTACTGCGACAGCGACCAGGGCCCCAGGACCCTTTTAAATTGCCAGTCCCTTGTGCATTTGCCTCCCCTATCAGCCGGCCTGGTGATAAAGCTCCCATTGACCTGAATGGGAACAGTTAGGCCAATACTGAGCACATCTGAAAATCCATCCACCCACCCAGAATCATGTACTCACTCTTTGAGATATGTCTTTGTATATTATTTCTGACAGCATCCAGCAGTCTGCTAAATCCCTCGGAGGCCTTCACACACACAGACACTGCTCCTCCCTCACTGCTGTGGGTGGCCTAATGGATCTGCTCTTCCTCCCTCCATACATGTGGGTGAGAAGTGCTGAGATGAGTAGGAATAAGAGATCCTCCGGAAAAGGGTTTTTTTCTGGAGGATCGGGGCCAGTGTAGACGCTCTTTTCCGGCTTTTCTAAAAGCCGGAAAAAAGCGGCGGACATTTTTATTTAAATGCCGCGGGGGATATTTAAATCCCCCGCGGATTTCCCTATTACGATCTGTGAAATTAGCATGCCCCTTCCGGAAAAGGGGCCAATGTAGACGAGCCCCATGACTTGGAATCACCATTTTCCCTTGGGCCGCACCGGAAGAACTGCAGCCATATGCCCACCCTTCTCATTATGAAAAGTCACTAGCTAGACTCCAGGAAAACAAGAGCGTAAAGATTAAATGTTTAGATTAAATGATTAAATGTTAAAGATCAGAACAAGGGTGTAAAGATGAAAGATGATAAGATGTTCCTGGAGTTGTGTGCACTCATTGAATTTGCAGTGCAGGAATCAGAAATGTGGATTGCTCAATTTCTTGGACTATGTAGAGTTTGTGTGTAGTAAGCGAGCAGAACTACAGAGAAATAATTGACACTGCTGGTCAGGTTGCTAGCATAGGATTTCTGCCGATAGTTAAGAGTACATTTAGGCTATGTGTCACACACCACAGAACAGACAAGTTACTAGTAGATTCCATTTTCGGCTGCAATTAGTCATTTCTGTTGAGTCACTGTGAGCCAAACTTGTAATCACTTTGAATAAATAGATTTTTATTAATTATCACAAAGAAAGGCCACTTATAAAGAACTTTATTTCCTTCACCGTGCTAGGTCTTATTCTGAAATATCAGCATTGCTGAATAGAATTCATTTACAATCCTTGATTGCTTTGAACTGAATATTTTCACTTCAGTTTCAAGACATGTTGGAAGTTTAGATGGAGCAAGTCCTGTGTTCTCTGGGGCAGTCATTCCATTTTAGGTGCCACATTGGCAGGGAAGAATGCATATGTACAGTATTGCACAGTGGAGCATCAGGTATCTGCTTGCAAAGTGGGAGGTGATCAGAGGGGAATTCTGGTACCTTTTGTGCTCTGGGGGTGGAGAATCTATATAGCCTGAAAATATAGACTTAATCTGTACTTAATTGCCCCCCACCCCTATTCTAAAGAAAGTGCAGCTCTGGCTATTTCAGCTGGGATAGTGCAACCTGAACAGGCTGGAGGTGTGAATTCATCCAGTCATATGATGCTAGTTTACTGTGCAGGAAGAAAGAAAGGGAGCTGTCTCTGGTAAGGACTTCTGAGGTCAGTTTTTCTCTTAATGGAAGCAGACTCAGTAAATTTCACTTTCTCATCTAGAAAATCTGTATGTACGAAAGACTCTCTATGATTTTAATAGATCTCCCAAAAGGCTGAGAGTTAGTCTTTTCTCGATGTTCATAAAATTTGTCTTCTAGGTGTGGTGTGTGTGGTGTTGTTTTTTTTTTTTTTTTTTTTGAGAACTAGCTCCTAGATGCAGAGAGTTGCATGAAAACCTGATAAATTACTTATGCCTGCTGTCGTGATCCAGTTTGGGACTGTGCATCTCAGGCCTCTTAACACATTAGCCATTTCAGTTTATAAATACATGTCATCAATCAAAATTTTAAACGGTTTAACCTTTAGACTTAACATCTGTTCCCAAACCAGCGTTCTGAGCATCTGTGATTAGTGCCTTTTCACTACATGTGCCAAGTCAGAGCAAAAAAAAAAATCAATAATAAAAATGGAAGCCCAGATAGGACTTGCACGGAGACAGAAGCAGCATATAAAGCTTCCCTTGTCATAGATCAGGCTCAGGCTCTGGCCACAATGCTCTTCCTCCAACAATCTCTGTAGGCATATTTGAGGTTTAAATTAGGGAACAGTGAAGCAATCTAGCAATGGAAATAAAAAGGAATGAGGTCTGAGCAGCTGCGTACTGTGGATTCCTCTTCATGCCACAGAGCATTCTTTCCCCCTACTATCTGCCATTGGCCTAAGCACAAGCCTGCTTTGAAGTTGGACACAGGGGATGGGAACTTTTTAAACATTTCATTTCTGCATTGTTGGCTTTCATCTCTGACATACTTAAAATATGCTGCAGCTTTACTTGGAAAAAAAAATAAAAGTCCACAGTAATTCAAGTAATCCCAGAGGCCCAGGGCTCTGCACATTAATATTGTGGTTTCTTTGAAAAAATACATGAGTATTTTCAAGTGGAATGAAAAGGACATTATATATTTGTCCATGTGGTATACTATATACCATGCCATAGCCTGATTTGTCCTGAAACATTGCTGTTGCCTATTTGTAAGCAGCAACATATCATTACAAACTATAGGCGACTGAATATCCTTTTACTTTGATTCTATTTTATATGTGCTCTAAATGATGATGGATCATTTTTGCCACTGGGATGATGAGACAGGTAACATGAGATTTATTTCCTCTGTCTCTTTCTCATATGGAGTAATGTGACCTGGCGGAAGTATAGGAGGAAGTTTACTGAAACTAGATTTTGAATACACCCCACTTACTGATTAAATATGATCAGCCAAGAAATCTTTTTGGGGACAGATTGGTATTATTGAGGAACATGCAATATTCATGAACTGGAACAATTTTACTTCGGTGACTCAGAGCTGCACAAAGACAGGTTTTCCCAAGAGCTGAGCTTTTTGCTCAGTCTGACACTCTGAGGGTTTGTACCTAGGTAACTGGATTGATTTTAACACCAGGGAATGAATTTATTTTATTTAAAATATGTTTACCCCGCCTCTCTATTTAAAATATTTGAGGCGGCTTGTAAAAATGTTAAATTTTTTTTTTAAATACAGACCAAGTCTTAGACTCACATTTCCAGAAGTGGCTTCCTCTATTTTTGAGTGGCTCACTTTTAGGAACCCAACTTGAGAAACCCACAATGCCCACCACTGCATGAACTGCAAATTAGCTTAAACTCTCAAGCCTTGAGTCCATGTCTCCCCACATCTCTTTGCATGCCTACAAGGACCATGGACAATCTATCCAAAACTAGTATTTATGTGTATAGAGATTTAAGCAAATACAGAATGAGAGCAGCCAACTGATGTCTACTATATCCTTTTGTGGAAACTCTATACAGACCATACAGGCGATGGATGTAAAACAATGGAATACCTCACTTCCAACATCCATCTGTGGTTTAAAAAAAGCAACAACAGGATGCTAAGATGCATAAGGAACAGGATGGAGAACAATACGGAAAATATTATAATGTCATATTATAAAAAATTATAAAATCAATAGACTGGCCTCATCTGGAATTCTCTGTGATGTACTGGTCACCCCATCTCAAAAAGAATATAAAGGGGATTTAGAGACAGATAACGAGAGAGAGTGATTAGGGACCTGGAAAAACTGTTGTGAAAATTGAAAAAATAGGGACTTTTTATCTTAGAAAAGAGACAAATACAAGGGGCATTTATGAAACTGAATGTTACCAAATTCAAAATTGATAAAAATATTTTAACAAAGCACAAAGACTGCGGAACTCACTGCCACAGGATGTTGTGGAGGCCAAGCGCTTTAGTTTCAGACACACACTGGACATTGATATGGGCAAGAAGAATGTCCAGAGTTATATTAAAATACAGTTAACAAAAAGTAATATAAAATTAGTATTTCAGGTTTAAGACCATCTCTAATTATTACAGATTATTATTTGTTTTGAATGAGAAGCCTCGGGACCATGACCCTATTGTGCTAGATACTGTACAACACAGAACAAAGAGATTATCCGGGTCCTAAGGCTCTTACAATTTAAGTAGGATGGGGGAAGATTACTCAACGTTTGCCTATTGCAGGGTGTCTTGTGCCTTCATCTGATATATCTGGTGATGGCCACTTACAGGGAAAGACTAACTGGACTAGAGGGATCATAAGTCTGATCCAATCTGGCAAATCCTCTTTTACTATCAGGTTGTGTCTAGATTGGCAAGTTTTTCCGCAAAATCAAATGATTTTGCGGAAAAACTTGCCAGCTGTCTACACTGGCCGCTTGAATTTCCGGAAAAGCACTGACGATCTCATGTAAAATCATCAGTGCTTTTCCGGAAATACTATGCTGCTCCTGTTTGGGCAAAAGTCTTTTTCCGAAAGACTTTTGCGCAAAAGGGCCAGTGTAGACAGCATAGTATTGTTTTTCGCAAAAAAGCCCCGATCGTGAAAATGGCAATCGGGGCTTTTTTGCGGAAAACCACGTCTAGATTGGCCACAGACACTCTTCCGCAAAAAGTGCTTTTGCGGAAAAGCATCCTGCCCAATCTAGACGCGATTTTTCTGAACATGCTTTTAACGGAAAACTTTTCAGTTAAAAGCATTTCCGGAAAATCATGCCAGTGTAGACATAGCCTCACAGTATTTAACTCAGTAGTATTGCAGTATCAACAGAAGACTAATATTGGCATGGGTTGTGTGTGGATCACTGGCTAGGGCAGGCTAGCCCTCAAGCCTGTCCTTTCAGCTCCATACCCTGTCCCTTTCAACCCCCTGCCAAAGCCCTCTCCCTCTCCCCTGCCCCCCAGCTGCTGGCTCCCATCCCAGGCTAGCACTCCTGGCATACTGAAAGGGCAGGTGGCGCAGCTGCAGTCTCCCCAGTCTTGGAGCACCGAGAGAGCGCGCGCATGCAGGTGCTGTGGCTGCAGCTTCCCTAGCCTCAGAATGCTGGGAGTGAGTGAGGATGGGAAGCACCGTTAAAGCCTCCGGACGAGTGGGTGCCATTGCCGCAGCCCCACCCAGCCCCAGACAGTGGGTGTCACTGCAGTCCTTCCAGCCCTGGAGCATGGGTGGGTGGGCAGTGCGGCTGCAGGCCTGGAAGCCAGGCCATAGCCACAGAGTGAAAGCAGAAGGTCTGGGGCAGAGCCTGGGAGGGGCCACGCCTGGCAGTTTGGGAAGGCATAGCCCCTGCCAGCTGATGGGGCCTGCTGCCCACGAGTATTAGTTCCATTAATAATGTATCAGAGCAGTTGTCATCATCAGCCTCATACCTAATAACGACACAAGAATCCAATGTGAGATCAGTGGAAGTCAGAGGTCAGGGGCCCACTGTGACCAGCTGGGAAGGGGAGTGTAGAAATGTCAGGGCTAATCAGTTCTCATCAATTTAAGAAGAATAAGCACTAGAGCCACTAGGTTAAAGTGCTGAACTTCCACCTTAAGGGGGCTAAATCCAAAATGTCATTGCCCACAAACAGCAGCGTTATTTCGGCATAACTGACATTATTTCAAAATACCAAGGAGCATGTCTACACAGCAAGCCATTATTTCGAAATAATGGTGAGCTGGAGGACTTCTTACTCCAACTCCTGTAAGCCTCATTTCATGAGGAGTAAGGGAAGTCGAAGAAAGAGTGTTCTCCCTTCTATTTCCTGCTGTGTCAACAGAGCCAAAAACCGAATTAAACGATTTCGACTTCAGCTATGCAACTGATGTAGCTGAAGTTGCGTAGCTTTATTCAACTTTAGCCCTGCTGTGCTGATGTGCCCTAACCAGAATAGCACAAAAGGGATTTGTCACCACTGCCACAACATTATTTATCATTTACAATGGGATATCTGTTTGTGAGCAGAACAATGGGTTTATCTGTCTTTGGACTGCTGAGCATTAACACAGCTTGAGCATTTGTGTACTGCTGAGACCACCACAAACTAAAAAAGATTGAGCATTAAGGGCCTGATTTTAAAAGAGGATGAACACCCACAACTTCATATAAAATTAGAGCGCTATGGTGTTCAGCATCTCTTAAAAAAATGATAATTTATAACGGTTGGAAAAGAGCAAACAGGTGACTTAGAGACCTGCTACCCAGACCCTAGATTTTAACTCTTGCACTCCCCAACAGTAACCTGCAAAATAATACATTATAACATTTTAACTTTTGTTCTGTTTTTTGCAAAACATAATGGGCTGATTTTCCACAGTGGCGCAAGATCTTTAAGAAATCTTACTTAAAATGACACATATAACACCATCTGTATTGGAATTATTCTTACCTGCTATTAGATCATGGTGACCTATAGATCTACCACATTTCCCATCCAAAATGTGTTGTGAAGATGTGTGGAGTTGCTGTATAGCTAAGCATTCACTTAGTACATCTTGTTCAATATCAGTACATGAATGTAGCTGCAAGAGGAGGATAAAACAAAGAGCTCTTATTTCAAAGTAAACCAAACTGTAGCTAATTGAATTCATATGTCTGTTTGGTTATAGCCTACATATAGAAGGAAGGAACAAAATGTCATTCTTAGGAACTTAGTGTAATTGAGGATATATACCCAGTACTAAGTATTTCTAATTAGAGATCATGGGGTTTTCTTAAGCACACAAGTTAAGTGCTAATCTTACATCAACAGCATTTTGGTGCAGAAACACAATGTACCCTGTGTTTCTTCAGATTTTATGGCATAAATTAGCTATATATTTCTGGCTCTTTGTAGTGTTTTGAGTTCTTTGAAAAAAGGATTACACCACTTTTTGTAACTGTGACACTTGGAAAGACTTTTTGATAAGGAAAAACAAGTGTGCTTATCAGATTAAAACTGGCAAAATAAAGCATAGTCAGGAATGTGTAAAAGGTATCACTGATGTGTCAGCTGGTTTCCATGTAAATTAATGCTTTGGCAAACGTGTCTGAAGCATGCTCTGAAAACCACAATGTCGATCATATTAAAAACAGCAGAAGAGGAGAATTAAGAAAGAAAAGCATTTCTAATTCTCTTTCAAACATGCTTATGTTGCCAAGTGTTTGTCATAATATAGTTCTCAAATTACACAAACAGCCATCGTAGTCTGTGGCCATTAATAAATAGTTATTGTTTTGAAGTTTACAGTTTTGCATACCAATCTCTCTAGGGATTAGTTATTCTAAATGCAAGGCCCAAGCAAACCTATTTAGGGTTCTCTTAACCAGGCATTTGTTTGTTTAAGATCGATATCTAGCATTTCGGATAACAATCTGCAGCTGAAGCCAATAAAACTTTAACTACTATTAAATTAACCACTAGCATCCTAGATTCCGTTCACCTAAATTTTTTTGAGAAAGAACTAACAAACCTCCTCTGAGATATGGACTAAATATTCAGGGTTCCTCTGATGTAAATCTCTGCCTCAAGCATTTTTCAAAAAAATCAAAGATGGTGCCTATTGGTAGGATGCCTCAAAATGTAGGCAGAGCAACCTGTTATTTCTTCTTGCTTGGCTATGTCATTTCTAGTTAGAACTCAGCAACTGCAGATAACAATGGACAGCTTTGCCTTTGCTAAGTCATAACCCACAGACAATGAAGCAAGTGAAAACAGCTCTTTTCTCATTCTTTCTGGTTCAGATTGGAGAGGGGAAGAACCTGGAGTTGGTTTTAGAAACACTGAACTATATTCACAGTTGCACATTTTCACCCTCCAATGTCATTTTTCTTATTGCTTCTTTATTGATGATACCTGACTTGTTTTATTTTCATAGAATCTAGGGATGTGAAAGTGTAACTGTGTTCATAGTTAATCAATGAGCCTGGGCTCATCATTTAACTTTCACGGTTACATGCAGGCTCCCCGGTACATGTGGGTGGTTGACTGCTGCCCCGTGTAACTGCTGACAATTTCAGTGGTTACACAGTGAATTAAACATATTTTAGCATCCCTAACAGAAGCCTGATCAAAATACATTCAGATCTACTCCTGTCTTTGAAGCCTTTTTAATAAAAATCCTGAATGGCTCTAGGATCTATGTAAACATAGACTACAATCGTATAAATACCTGTCTATATACTTGGAGTCAACGGGACTGCATGTATGCCTAGAGTTAAGGACATATAGAGTTTGCAAGGTGGGGTTATATGGAGTCCTGATTACTAGTGAAATCACCTCCTTTGTGGGGAAAATCCAAAGGGGAGATTGGAAATTCTTGGGCCCTTAAATCTTTTAATATCTCTAGTTTGGAGCTAATAGGTCCCATGTGACCTGGTTGCCAAGGTCAATCAGCAGAAATAACTGCATCTCTCTGCAGGATCCCGACATCAGCGTGAGTCAGTTGATCATATCTCTGTTCAGGATCCTAAAACTTGATCTGTTCTTACAAGCCACTATGAAAAATGGTGCACCTAAAGTACTCTGAAGGAACAAGAGGCAAAACCAAGGAACTGCAGGGGAAGAGGAACAACTAAATATGAAAGTTATTCCACTGGACCCAACCTGTGATTAAAAACCCCTCTAGCAGCCAGGTTTAGCTTAGCTCACCAGGGAGAGACAGTTTTGGAGCAAGAAAGTGTTTCTGTAATGCTGACAGAGCCTCTACAGCCTCTGTAAGAGGTCTAAGTCTCACTACATGGGACAGTACACCACATCCAATAGATATGCGGGTTACATTTCCACATAATATGGTGCTGACAGAGCTTGTTTGCACTGTAAATGCCCAAGAGGATCATGGGAAATGTCATAAAAAGCCATCTTCCTCCTGCCTTCCTTCATCACCACTGCTTACACCAGAACCCTTGGAACTGCAGCTTTTAAACCCCATGTAGAGAGCTACTGGTGGTATGTGGGTAGAGGGATACTGCAGCAGTTACTTCATCTCCTGTCCCCGTTGCATGTACTACTTGTTGGTATTGCTCTGTTCCCAGCTTCTCAACAGGAAGAGGAAGGCCATACCATTTGGGCATCATTCTTTGTCAGGAAAAACCCACCCTGAATTCAGAACTTTACTGGGAGTTTTACCACATAAAGACACCCTTTCACTGTGGCCCATACCTGACTCTGGCCTCTGCTCGACATGCACACCTACGCCATTTCCAAAGATTTTGTCTCTTCTTCCTCTACAGCACGACCAATTCTGGCCTCTTCCTCTGTCAGAATCATGAACATTTATCTTCCTCCTTATCCTCTTATCTCCTGTCCTGACTGCTGCACCCACTTTCTCTCTGGCCTTCTTGCCACCCATTGTGCTGCTCTGTGGTCCGTTCAAAATTCTGCTGCTAAAATAACCTCCATTGTGATACTGTCACCTCTCTTGTTGAGTCCCTCCACTGGCTGCTGCACGCCACTCCATTAAATACAAGCTTCTGGTCCTTACCCTGCAGACTCTTTACTACTAGCTGTTCCCCACCTGCACTCCCTCTAGTGTCTTGTGTTGTCACCTCCCATCCGTTCCATCATCCTAAAACCTCTCCTTGCTCCAATGCCTACAGATTCTGACCAATGACTAGGTAGCTGTTGTGCTGTGACTGCAGCTTACTATTCTAACCACAATTGCGTCATTGTTACCTTATGTTCCCCTATATGCCCTTTTCTGTTGTGTCCACGTGTTATCTCCTCTCAAATACTTAGACTGTAAGCTCTTTGGGGCAGTCACCATCCTTTCATTAACTGGAATGCAATGCCTTACTACAAAAGGACCCTGATCTTTGCTTGGGCCCTGATCTTTGCCTGGAACCTGCAAATACTACCCCAAGAATAGCAACAGTATCAATGAATTCAGGATTGAACTCATAGAAACTAATGGTTTCTGATTTTGTTTTTTATAAAATGCAGGCGGGATAGAATACTAATAAATACATAACGACCAGTGTGGGTTTGCAATGATCTATAAATGCATTTAAAACACAGGTCCAATGAGCCATAGAGGGTATTTTTTCCTAGCCTACTAAAATATCACATCTTTCCTGAATTTTACACATTTTATAAAATAATTTTATACGTGTGTGGGGTTCAAATGAGCTCCTAAACTAAGAAACCTATTTGATCTGGGTGTGAATGAGAGCAGAATTTGGAGTCGTATGTCTGAAGGCTGAAGAGGAGGGAATGTGAAAGACAAGCCTGGTTTAATAGCACAGAGCAAATCATTCTGCAAGGAGAAAAAGAGCACTGAAAATCACTACAACAAGAAAATGGGAGTGTGAATGGCCACAGTGCTTAAAAACCATCAGGAAACTGAACTGCAGTTCAATTTTTGCCTAGCAAAAACACAGTGAAATCCCAATTTGAAAAAAACACAAATCACAGACCAATTAAAAACAAACATATTGATGACATTTCAGTAAGTGTTCATTTGAATGTGCCACAGTTTTGATCGATGGTCTTACCTTCTTACGCACCTGTTGTTCTTTGGCAGAATGAGCTTTCACATGTTTGCGCAGGGAACTTGGATCCGTGTAGCGTTTGGAGCAACCAGGAATTTGACAGGCATATGGTTTCTGTAAGTGCATGGAAAAGAAAAAGAAAGAAAAAGCGTTCAGCTTTTATAAGTGCCTTCCTTTATAATATGAAGCCTGAGTTTAACAATTAAAAAACAAACTAGCTAAGATTCTAATTTATGGGAAAACATATTGTAAAACCCCAAGCTGCTTGCTCAGCTTGCAACCTCTAGTTTTGGAAATACTTCTGTGTGTAAGAAGTCTGACTGTGGGCCAGCTGTGGCACACACAGAACAGCAGTGACAGCTCATATTCTGAAGTCAGATCAAATACTGAGAACACGTAACACATCTCTGTTCTTATACTTTTGAGGACTGATTACTGGATTGCATTAAATCATAATGAGAAATAAGAAGCTGGGGTTTGGGACCATCATAGCATTCTCACTTTTTGCAAGTACAAAAGTAGTACCTTCGGCCTCTTTAGAGAGGTGACTATTTTGTATGCCTCCACTCAGCACTTGTCCAAGTGTTAAAAACATCTAAGTCTCATGATCACCACCCTCCCCAAAAGAGAAAAAACACTGGTTCCTGATTCTGATTTCCTACTGGTTTTACAGACAGTGTCATGTATGCTGCAAAGCAAAAACTAAAGGCATCAACACTGGAGTGCTTTCATACGTTCTTCCCATTCCTATTCTAAATAACATGTTTGTTTTATTTACACAATTTATAATAATACAAGCAACACTAAACACAAACATTACAGCAAATCAATATATGTAGAAAAATCCAGCTTTGTCAGAGAAAGACTCTTCCAGCTGTGAATAGTGTCTGGCAGATGTTCTCTCTCCTATATGGTACAACATGAAGATCTCCAGTGGTAAGAAAAGCTTCACAGTAGTTCCAGTGGTTTCCTTTAACATGGTAGAAAGATACATCTCCTACAAGTGGGAAGAGCACTCCTTTTAGCTGGAGGGCATAAGCTCCTGCCTGTTACAACAGAACAACGGCAGGGACCTCCTGGTAAGGCAGTGGTTCTCAAAATGTGGTCTGCAACTGTCTTGCAGGCGGGCTGCAGGTTCAGAGCTCACCCACCCCTGCAGTACGGAGCCTGCGCTGGCACTCAACTCCCCTGTCCTTCCACGAGGTTGGAGCACCAGCGCTGGCTTCCCAGTGCAGGGTCGGGGGTGAGCCTCGCAGGCCGGATCCGGCTTGTGGTGGCAAAAAGCAGCTCCGCACGCTGCCACTCCCCATCCCCACCCCCCAACTTGGGGAATGGCAGCACAGGAAAACACTTGCCTGGAGGCTTTCCCCTCTGTTCTCATTGGCCAGAATCATGGCCAATGGGAGCAGGGCCAAGCCCAGAGCCAGGTAAGCTCCCCCATCCCTCTCATGCCCAGACCTTGCACTCCCACCCTGATTTAGCACCCTCCCTCCTGCCAATATCCCACGCCTGTACCCTATCTCCTGGCCAGACCCCACACCCTCACTCCCTCCTTCATCCATTTTGTCAGAAAGGTCTGTATTGACTGGGGTGGGCCACAGGCCCAAAAGTTCAAGAACCACTGTGGCATGGTCCCAGCTAATGCAAGCCTGACCAAATGCCTTTTTTTTTTTAGCTGTGCCACCATCTCTCAGCCCTGACAAACAAAAGGCAACCTTGAGACTGTTGGGGGAAATCCTGAAAGACTGTTATTCATTATTCCCAAGATCAAATGAGTGCCTTTGAGTGGACCTGATCATGATATTGTCATTTCTATCTTTGAGTCCCTGAGCTAGCTCCTGCACGCCTCTCCATTAAATACAGGTTGAACCTCTCTAGTCTGGCACTCTCTGGTCCGGCCACATCAGTGGGTTGGCATGATTTTAGTTAGCCACATGTCCATTTACCATGGATGTCGCCAAGTTTCCTGCAGTCCCATAAAGTTTGTTCATAGCGACCAGTCCTGGCTCTCAGGGTTCTGCGCTGTTATCTCGCTCTAATTTACCCCTAAATGTCTTCTAAGAGCCCACTAAGCAGTGGAAGTGTTGGCAATGTGGCCAGACAATACTGAGCTCCTGTGGTCCGGCTAATTCTCTGGTTCGGTACTGGTCAGGTCCCTAGAGAGGTTCAACCTGTACAAGCTTCTGGTCCATATATTTGAAGATCTTCACTACTCAATGCTCCCTACCTAGATCCCCTCTTGTGTCTTGTGTTGTCACTTCCTTCTGATCCATCATCCTTAAACCTCTCCTTGCTGCGATGACTACAAATTCTGAACAATGACTAGGCAGCGTGTTGTGATTGCTGCTTTGTCACAATCAGGTGGTCACAAATGATCACTTCATGCCAAGCCTCACAAAGTCTCTAAGCGGAGGCTAATTTTGCTGGGGGGGGGGGGTTTCCCCTGTGGTGTTTTAGAGCACACTTGCCTGCATGCCCATAGTGCCAATGTACCACGCCAGAGGTGCCTCCGGCCACGTGCCAGTAAGTTGTTTTAGTGCTCGCCCATGAGGTGCTCGCCTCTCACCTTTGTGCTTTGATCCCCTTCAAAGGCTGACCTCAGAGTCACATATCTGAACCTCTTCTCTTTCCATAGAAAACATTCTGGGACAATACCTTTCACCTGCAGTGCAAAGTGCACACAAGCCCACCTGCACCCCTTAAGCTGTATGTGAAGGCAGCAAGGGAGGAGTGGGATTGGGGCAGCCAGCAAAATGGTAATAGGGGTGCCTGTTGCACCCTTGGTTTGCACAGAAGGGGTGTCGTACAGAGGAAAGTGATGGAGGCGCGATTCTGCAGTCTGCAGCTCCATTCCCATGATGTGGTTCTGTTTTATCCCTACACTTCAGTGGGAGAAAGCCCAGTTACTCTGGCTTGATACAAATAAAATGAATTTCAGCAGCATTGGAAGAGTGATGACACCCCTTCCTATCTGCAGCACAGATAACTTCCCTAATTCTGCTTTCACCATGGGAAATATGACCTAGTAATTTCAGTTATTTGATCAAACCAACCCAATCTAACAGGTCTTGGTAATTATTTACACATTCTCCTTTCTGAGAAGATAAACGATGGGTTGACCCGCATGCAGAGTTTTAAATCAATACCAAATGTGCTCCATAAGAAATAAGCATCCATATAAATCCCTTTTTTTTCTAGGTGCCTCCAGAGTGTAAGTAGTCCTGTTCCTTATACCAGGAGGAAGTTTCCAAAGGAAAAATAGGATCATTCACCAACTCAAAGCCTTAAAGGCCAACATAATGCCTACCCAGAAACCTATATAAGAAAGTAGATTTATTGAAAGTCACTAGAATACACAGAAACCAGACTCCTGAGGCAGGACTATAGAAACCTTTACCAATTTCCTCAATAGAAGAACCAGCAGAATATTTTTCTAACCATGTAACACTATCAGTGATAGGGAAACTAGATCAACAAAATGCTCATTCTTAAAAATTGCCTAAATCTTTTTTGCTAGGACATTCACACAGTCCTTCAATATATGCTTAGTTTTAAAAGGGGTCTCCAGGTCCTCTGTGCTAATATTACATCTAACCTTTACAATAAAATCATACATGCATCATTAATCGCTTAAATAGACATTCTATAATGGGAAAAAATGCTAAAAAAACCCCAACAGGTCTTAAATGGAGCAAGCAAATTAATGTTAGTGTCGGCAGAATATGAATATAGTGAGAATTTCAAAGAACCTGTAACAGGGAAGCATGAATAACAGTTTCAGGAAAGTTGGAAAGTTAGTCAAAAATTATTACTGTACCTTTGCGCTGATGTATGAGCATTTCAGAGGTTAAGAAACAAAGAAAAGGAGAAGAAAAGAGAGAGAGCTAAGTTTAGAGATTTTCTTTGCAATAACACATACATCAACAGATATAAGACTGGGTTATTTTGTTCAGTGTACTGTATAATTGTACAAAAGCTCTAGTAAATGATATTCCATTGGCGAATCAAGCTTATAAAAACACTAATATATATATAGCTTCAAGCAGTTAAACTTCAAAAATGTGTATCCCATACAGTATATTCAGTTTCAAAAGAGAGACATTTTAAAACTAATTACAAATTCAAATATTTCAGGTTGACTTTCAAATAAATAAAACATTGTTATTGTAAGTGTGCTTGGGTTTGGAAAATGTGACTGACTCGCTTCTCTTACTTGTTTGTTTTTGGAAGGCATAATGTACATTACGCATTCCTTAATGCTGCACTGTCTGAAATATGTAGCTGCTTAAAAAGTAAATATCAATTAAACTCAAAAGTTCTGCCTCATAAACACTCGGCCAAACGTTAAACCATATATTCACCTCTTTGAAAAAGATAAAGGAATGACTCTTCTTATTCTTCATAAACTCTAGGCTGAGATTTAACTGGCCTATGTTGTGTGTCTGCTTCCTTTGCCTTGAAATTGACTAATTAATTTTTTATCGGGTTTAGGGTAACTTCAGGACAAATTAAGTATTTTAGAATGACTACTCAAAAAAACTGATTAAAGGGTAATATGTCAGAAACCCAAGCATCCTGGAAAAAGGGCCAGCTAACATGGCCTTTCTATTATGGATCAAGAAGAAAAGCACATTTTGTATCTTTTACTGGTTCTCCCTTTGCAGATACACGTCCATAAAACTCCACTTCTGAGAATCACACTGCAGAGTAAGGATGTTAAAAAGTGGGTAATTGTGTAACAGTGTAACTGCTGAAAAACTCAGCGATTACACAATAATACTTCCCCTCGTTCCCGCAATGGTAGCTGGCTCCCCGGGAGTCGGCTTTTAAGTTGGCTCCCTGGCAAGTACTAACTCCCGCCTGCCAGCCCCACTCCTAGAGATCTGGCTACCGCCCTGCACTCCTGCCTCTGATACAGCTCCCTCTGACTGACAGGCAGCAGCATGAGATGGCAGCCACTCCCCAGGAGCGGGGCATGAGCCTGTGTGTAACCATGAATGGTAACCAATAAGCCCAGGCTCATCGTTTAACCATTTACATGGTTACACCTTCACATCCCTACTATAAATATTCTGTTCTCCTGGCAGGCTTTCTGAGGGTCTCATCCAAAGCCCATCGCTGAAGCCAATGAACAGGCTTCCACTAACATCAATAGGGTTTAGAATAAGTCCATGTGTTGTGTGTGCAAGAAGAGCAGCACATTAGAGTTGATGCATTCTCCTTTTTGGCGGGGGTTCACAACATTGTGTCCATTAATTTATTATCTCTTCAGGCGATTGCCTTGTTCCTGTGGTCATTTAGACCAGACTATGTCAAAATATGCAAGAAAACCATTGAATTGCTTACAGTAACAATTTTTCAAGTCTTGCTTCGCCCCCTTTTACAAACACAGAGGAGCACCTTACTTTACCTCATGGTGAGCGATACCTTATTCCAGGAATATTCCCAGAGTAACATATTCCTCCTTTTGAGTAAGGGTAATGGAATTTGGCCCTCGGTAGTTAAATGAGCAAATCCTCCATTATTAAAAAAAAAAAAAAAAAAAAACACATGCAGCTAAAAAAAATAAAAAAATCAAAGCATCTCTTTCTTCACCTCCTACTATTCAGACATTTTCATGAAATGGAAGCTTCAATGCAATTTCAGTGCCAGTTTCAATGCAGATCCTGTACAAAACCTGTTTAAATTCTCTGTGCAAATGATAATATGAAATAAGGTAATGCTTACAGTATCCAGGTGTGTGCGCTGGTGCTTTGCCCGATCACTGGAGTTACTGAAAGCTTTCTGGCAGCCAGGATGCTGACATAGGTAAGGTTTCTCTCCAGTATGACTTCGCAGGTGAATCTTAAGGTTTTCAAGCCTAGAGAATGCCTTGTTGCACCCTTCAAACTGCAATAAAGCCATGAAACATTTCAGTTAAGCATTATTAAATAAACCATGTGTAGTCACAATGACTTCAGTGTAAAACCCAAGCTGACATGTAATAAATCAATCAAAACTCAAACATCTGCTGAAATTTATGGGTGTGAAACAACTTTTTGGGCTGTTAATTTCATCTATCATGAAAAGCATGGTGAGCGGATAGAGAAGAACATCTCACACATGCAGTGTTGAACCTGAAAGATACATTTTTGTAAGGTCTAAAGAAAGAACAGGTGTTCAGCTTCTGAAGTGTTCTCGGTGTTTTTAACATCATTCCTGGGGGAATTCTGTGCCACTGTGCAATGCAGAATTTTGCCCAATTTAACATTGTGCATGCAGAATTTCCTTTCCTCCACAGAAACGGGCTGCAGTGCTGTGAGCTGCCACTGGACTCTGCAGAACCCAGCTTGTACGGACACTGCTGGTTGGGAGGAGGGGAAAGGGAGCCAGAGACTTCCTGGCACCTGTAGTTCCCAGCATGCCCTTAGGAAAAGAGAAGGCAGCAAGTGGAAGTAGCATCAGGCTGTTTCTCTCTCTGGACCTCTGTGCTCTGGGAGGGGTGGGGGAAGTGTGTTTGGGCCAGCGGGCTCTGCAGCTGGCCTCGGGAGGAAGATGGGGTGTGGGAATCTGGGCGGGGGGAGGGGGAGGGAGAGCTTGCGATTGGGCTCTGGAGAGGAAGGGCTTAAGTATGCTGGCTGGAGGGGCCCTGCTGGTGGGCTTTAGAGGGGTAGGGTTGTGGGTATCTGGCCCTCTAGCTGGGCTCTGGTGGGGGGTGGGGAGGGCAGAAAAATGGGAACTAGCTGTTATATGGGTTTCTTTAATTCTCTGTTCCTGGGGGAATTTCTGTGTGTGTCTGAATTATTACAGACATACTTGCTGACAGGTATTTTGAAATAAATCACCAAAATAATTGAAACTGGCATCATTATGTAGTGTTATTTTGACAGATAAAATGTGCAGAATTTTAAAATATTGTGCACAGATTTTTTTTAATATTATGGCATGGAATTTTTAATTTTTTGGTGTAGACTGTCACCGGGAGTATAACATGAATTGGCATAAAAAACTCTATGGGGTATAACAATCCACTGCCACACACAGAACTGAGAGAATCGTGCAGCTTGGAAGAGCGTATTTTCAGAGAGCTGAAATGCTGCACAATGAATAGAAAAAAATATGCTACAGAAAATGATTTGCTCCAACTCTGTATTATTCAAACTAGGCCTTTGTCTACACTACAGCCCAGACTGATGCTCTGAGATTGATATAACAGCAGTCGATTTAGCCGGTCTAGTTAAGACCTGCCAAATCAACCATAGATGGCTCTGCAGTTAACCTCTGTACTCTCTTCTAGATGGGAAGAGTGAGGGAAGTCGACTGGACAGTTTCTTTTGTTGACTCTCCAGGTTGTAGACTTTGTGGTAATACAGCTTATGGGTATATAAACTGCAGCTTTGTTATTTATGGAGTTACGTATCTTAGGTCGACTTACCATTGTAGTGTGGATGCAGCCTAATTGCTGATGTGCCACTTTTCCTCTAGCCTGTCTGCAGCTGGCACATCAACTGCTTGCTTGATTCCCCATATTTATTTAACTAGTTATCTGAGCAATACTGGCTTTTACTGTTCTGGTTTCATTAAGAAAGCATCAATTGGTAGCTTACAGTGCTGTGTAGCATCTGTAACAAATCCTATCGGTCAAGAGCAAATACAGATGTGGATAAGCAATATTAAGAGAGATGGCTAGCAGCTGAAGATGTAGAAGTATTACTATTCATGAGTTTATGAAAGTCTTGCAAAATTACCATGAAAACTCACTACATCAGATACTCTCCACACTGGAGAGTGAGTGAGCAGAATTTGGCAAGAATGCATGTGAATTAGTCTCTGAGTATATACATTTGAAGAGATACTAATCCAGATTAAACAGACACATGAAAAATAAGAATGATCACTATTACACTTAGTGTTCTACTAGTGTAAAAATATGAACTCTGAAAGAGAAAAAGTATGTGATTGTACAAAGAATATGAGACAATTTAACTGTTTCACAGTACCGAGTGTTTCGTAGTTGCTGGGTGCCTTCCGCTCCCATGGAAAAAACGGATACTACTGATCCAAAGCCGACTGATGTAAATTGAAAGGGCTGTTAGATCCTTGCCAGGACATACCGCTTAGCTACAAGTGACACTACCAAAATATGACACCTTTTCCTCTTTAGCTTTGTTTCTATTACACTACAGGATTCCAAGGTCTAGTTCTAAAATTTATGTTACTAAATTTTATGTGTACTAGTACATTTGTGATCCTATATAAAATATATTTTCCCTTGGAACTTTAACCCCTCTCTCGGATTGAAATACAGATGGCTTGCTGTAAAAGAAAAACAGAGCCTAGTGAAGGATTAAACATAAGCACTCTAGCCTCTGTTCTAGTACTGTTCCTGCTGTAATATAAAACTAAGTGGATAGAATGGTTTCTCTTATCAGTTTGTAATATGGATTCTAATCTATAATTTGACATATGTGATGATAGAATTTGTTGGTATCTGATACACATCAGGAAGGGCTGTATTAACCAGTTGGCCTTATCAAATTTCCTAACTGGTCATCAGCTTGTTTTTGTCAAAAAATTGGTACCATTGAATAAAATGTGTTGAACCTAATATGCATCTTTTTGACACGAGGCAAAAAATTAAAGAGACAAACTCAGAAGGCCCTCCCAACATGTGGTTAGAATCAACCAAATATACCCTGATTCTTTGTATTTTTGCTGCAATATCCATTTGCTGTCTTAGAAGTACATAATCACACTTTTGAAATAAGTTCCTCTGTTTTGCTTTGCTTCAAGACAAGACTGCAGCTGTTTTTTAAAGGCCTGTTACATTTCATATTTCCAGATGTTTTGCCTGGTCCCTATTTTACACAACAAAAACCAGAAGGAAACTCTCCTTCTTGTAGTAAATAAAACTGAATGCCAAATATCTGATTTGGCATGGCAAATTCTATGGACCAGTGTCTCACCTGGTGTAAAGTGGTATAACTCCATAAACTTCCAAGGAGCGACACAAATTTACCTCATCTAAGGATCTGGTTCATGTTCCTGTACTGTAAATGGTATTTCTAAGAAGTAAAATGAGACTGCCAAGGGTACATTAGATCTGCTTGTTGCATTTTGCAAAAGTTTAACCTCATCCAAGATTATATTAACTGGAGCTGAACTTTCTCCTCAAATACTGTATGCAGTATATTTATTGTATGCCTTTCCATTTAGTAACTACTGTAACACTAGTAGTAACCTGTTCTTACGAAGTGCTAATGGAAATTAAAGATCCTTGCTTTTACTTCACAGGATTAGGCCTTATAAATACATCCTTACATGTAATTTCAGATGATCGCATGTGTTAATAAAATCTAACTGTGGGAACTTTAAAATCCTGACATAAATAAACAATTATGCATTTTGCTCTTTTGTTTACCAGACCCGGCTGAAAATTGTCTTGATTTTTTTTCCAAAGAAAATGGAGTTTTCAACAAAACACAATTTTTGGCAAAGAGCATGTGCTTTCTGTGGAAAATTTTGAATTTCAATTGAAAAGCGGAACCTTGCCCCTCCCCCCCCCAAAAAAACCCCAAACAAACCTGAAAATTTTGTCCAACAACTGAAAAAAAAAATCAGTTTGGCAATGTTGCTGCAGTGCCTCCTTGAAGTTGTGGTGTGATTCTCCATTCTCTTCTATGAGCCAGATTTTAACATCATATCTCTCCCATGATGTACTGCAGATATGGAATTCAGTGGATCACCAAGCAGAGTGGCTATGAGTCTCAGAGAGGTAGCTGTGTTAATCCGTAGTTTTTAAAACAACGAGCAGTCTGTGGGGCATCATGGGATACACAGTCAGGAAGTCTGGCCCACAGAGGAAAATGAGAGTATGAGGCACCAGAACTAAAATTCTTAGGATGCACCATGGCAACGGAGATATTTTCAAACCAAATTTGTCAGCCAATATTTTTCTGTTCTTGGCTGAAAATTTTCAATTAGTAATTCTTTGGCCAAAAAAATTGAAATTTCCTGTTTTTTCCCCACTGTTTTCCTAGGCAGGCCTGCTCACAGGGTATGGGAGGGAAGACAAAGGGGGCAACTGCCCTGGGTCATGGTGATTCTAAGGGACCCAGAGCTCCTGGCTGATGCCACTGTTACAGCGACAGCCAGAGTCCTAGGCCCTATAAATTGCCGGCGGAGCACCACACTGGCTCCGTGTGACTCTGAGGGTTGGGGAGGGGGACCCAGAGCAGTGCTCTGGGCAGCACTGAGGGGGCTAGCTGCCCCTTGGGCCTCACCACTTCCGCCTGAGGCCCCTCCCAGATCCCGCCACACCTTGCCTCAGGGCCTGCAGAAGCTGTCGACTCCCCTGATCCTAGGGATAGGTGTTTCCAATTAGATCAGGATGAATAAATAAGGAAAGTAGCCATCTTTCATTCCACGGCCCAGGTGCTGTATGCTGCACTCTGGTGAGTTCCTCTCTCTGCCCAGCTTCGTCTCCATCGCAGTTCTACTGTATTGCACATTTGCCATCATCCCTGCAAGCCAGTTCCAGGGTGGGCAAGGGAGTATGGCAGCTGCCCTAGGTGCCCACATCCATTTCCCCTCTTCCCTGCTCTGACTGGGAGGCTGTCAGGTTTGGGGGGCATTTGGCTCAACTGCAGAAGTGTGGGTGTGATTAAGGATGTGGGACACGTTTTCCAGCAACATGGCCAGGGATACTCCTGCTTGCACAGCCGGGAAGTTGCCTCCTCAACCATTTGGGATCTCAAACAGTTTATTTGAGAAATGAAGCCAGCTAGCCTTTATCACAGCTCTCGGGGGGAAGTTTTAAGAGTGAGAAGTATTTTAAAATTTTCATTTACAGACACTAAGTTTCTGGTGATACTAGTTGACTAGAAGCTTGCATGAAAGATATCAAAGACAGGAGAGAGGGCAAAATCCCTCCTCTACTGAAGTCTACAGAAGGATTGTCATTGACTTCAGGTAGATCAGGATTTCATCTTGGGTATATCTACACTACCACCCTAGTTCGAATTAGGGTGGTTAATGTAGTCATACGAACTTGCAAATGAAGCCCGGGATTTGAATTTCCCGGGCTTCATTTGCATGTTGCCGGGCGCCGCCATTTTTAAATGTCCGCTAGTGCGGACTCCGTGCCCGTGGCTACATGCGGCACGAACTAGATAGTTCGGACTAGGCTTCCTATTCCGAATTATCTGTACGTGGAACGAGGAACGTGGAACGAGGCGTACAGATAGTTCGGAATAGGAAGCCTAGTCCGAACTATCTAGTCGTGCGCGGGTAGCCACGGGCACGGAGTCCGCACTAGCGGACATTTAAAAATGGCGGCGCCCGGCAACATGCAAATGAAGCCCGGGAAATTCAAATCCTGGGCTTCATTTGCAAGTTTGTATGACTACATTAACCACCCTAGTTCGAACTAGGGTGGTAGTGTAGACATAGCCCTAGAGAGTATACAGTAGTTATCCAAGTGTAAGTGACCAAACTCTAGTACAGGGGTGGACAATTTTTGACAGGGGGGAGGGCACTCCAAGATTTTGGTAAGTGGTCAAGGGCTGCCCTTTTCTATGGAGGAGGCGTAGGGTCTGGGATGGAGGTTAGGTGCAGAAGGGAGCTCAGGGTAGAGGACTGGGGTGCAGGAGAGGATGTGGGGTCTGAGAGGGAGTTTGAGTGAAGGAGGGGGTTGTGATTTTGGGCAGAGGATTGGGGTATAGGGTCCTGGAGGGTGTATGGGTTCAGGAGAGGATTCATGCCTGTAGGAGGGATGGTGGAGGGGGTGCAGGTTCTGGGAGGGAGTTATGATCTGGGGCAGGGAGTTGGAATGCAGGAAGGGGTAGGGTGCCAGATGCAGGCTCTGTCTAGGAGGTGCTTACCTAAGTGGCTCCCGGCTAGCAGCCCACAGGACCTTCAGGTAGGCTCCCTGCCTGTCAGCAGCCCTGTCTGCTCCAAGCAGCTGGCTATTCCATGCGGCTCTCTGTGATGCACATGGGGTGGGGTGGGGGCTTTGCGCACTGCCCCTGCGCCCAGCACAATCTCTCAACTCCCATTGGTCGGTTTCTGGCCAATAGGAGCGGAGAGTTTGTGCTGGTGGCGAGGCAGCATGCAAAGCCTCTCCCTTTCCCCAGAGGGCAGTGCAGAGGGCACACTAACCTGTCAGCTGCTTTGGGTAGCAAGGAGCTGCTCTGGGCTGAGTGTCCCAGCGGTGCAGGCTGCGGGCTGGATTAAAAGGCTCAGCCCACCCTTGCTCTAATCCATTCCTCCTTTCTGTCGCTTTCTCGCTCACACATACACATGGCTTGTCCTGCAGATTTCCAATGAGTGAGCAACACACAGAAAGTTAAGGTCTGACCCTAATTGAAGTCAATAGCAAAGCTCCTACTGACATCAGTGGAAGTAGGGGTGGGCCAATAATCACTGCAGCTGGGGTGTTAAATAAATCTCAGATTTCCCTTATTTATTGTCAGAATGGGTCTGAAAGTGATTCCCTACTACAAAATGATCATGCCTGGTACTAGAAACTGTCCAGATATGCAGATGTTCCAGCACCTGCTTGGCTGGGTGATTTAAATATGACTGTGTCACATACGAAATGATTACCTAAAATATTGCTTTGAACTGCTGACCCAGCAGATGCTTTCAGCCTCACCAGAGGAGCTGGACCACTTGTGTTCTGTAAATTGGAGGCACAAAAGAAAGAGAACAGTGGCCCACGCTCAGGGAATTGGCTGGCCCAGGGCACTTGTAATGGGATAAGGAGCTTTTCACCTCTAGATTATCCCCTAGACTCCAGCTCAATGTAGCTGAAATCAGTAGTGACCTGAAGTCATGACAGTCTGGTGGTGGTCTCAGTCTAATGCATAAGAACAAAATTCTATGTGAGTGGGAATCGCTCTGGGAATCAGTATGAGGTGTTGCAGCTGGTGAAAGAATTGCTCTAGCACAGGTGTGGGCAATAATTTTTGACGGGGGGGGGGGCACTCCAAGATTTTGGAAAGCGGTTGAGGGCCGCACTCTTTCATGATATTAATGGAGGAGATGCGGGGTCTAGGATGGAGGTGGGGTGCAGAAGGGAGCTTGGGGTAAGGGATTGGGGTGCAGGAGGGAGAATGGAGTCTAGGAGGGAGTTTGGGTGAAGGAGGCGATTGTGACCTATGGCAGGAGGCTGGTGTGCAGAGGTTTGGGATGTGGCCTAGGATAAGAGGGGACTGTGATCTGGGGCAGGAGATTGGGGGGCCAGATCTAGGAGGGGGTATGGGTGCAAGAGGAGGGCAGAGAGTTTGGATATGTTGATTGGGGGGCAGAGTGTTGGGGAAGGAGGGGCTGGGGTGCTAGAGGCAGGCTCTGGCCATGAGACTTATAGACGTGCAGAGCTTAAAACATTTCCCACCCAGCTTGCCTGCCCAGCCATGTGCTTGTATGAATAACCTTGCTGAGGAGACGGTGTGTGGTGGTTCTTGGTTATTCGAACAGGCAGCTCCCATTGGTCAGTTTCTGGCCAGAAACTGGCCAATGGGATTGTGCTGGGGATGAGGGCAGCTCCTGAATCTTTCTCCCCTCCCCTCCAGAGAAGGGGAGGGGAGGGCAGGGGAGCCATCAGCTAGGTTTTGAGTGATGTGGGGGTATACAATGGAGTCTGCTTGGGGCTCCCCAGTGCCTCCGCTGGCTGGATCCGGTGGCTTGCATCCAGCCCACGGGCCTTATTTTACCCAGGCCTGGTCTATCATCATTCTGTTGGCATATTAATTGGAGTGTATGACAGGAATGACACCCTTCTTTCTATTACCGTTGGAACCTGGTTAGGCACCTTCTTCATTTGTGATGTTTGATTCCATAGTTCTATACAAGACAGGAAAAATACTGGATTTCAGCATCAATAAATGAGCTGGATAGAAGGAGCAGACTAGAGTAGAGAGAAAGCTTCTATTTACATACAAAAATCTTGGTAATCAGCAATGACAGGAAAGTAAATAGAAAAAAAAAGTACATGACAGTTTAATGAAGTCTGGGTAAAATATTAGGGGGAAAATTCAAGGCTGGCAGAAACCAGTGACTCTATTGAAGCCAAATGAAATTGTGCCTGCTGATGCCAGCTCTGAATCTAGCCCTACATTTTTTTTTCTAAACTGGTCCAGGGTAACAGTGGCCTCCCAGTTCCTAAATGAGAGCTCAGGCTACTGACAGAGAAAGGGTCATCCATCAGACAGAGATTGAAGACGGCTGACCCTTTAAATAGTATGGACAAAGAGACCTGCATCTCCAGAATAGCTTTTTATTTTGTGGACCATATTTTCTGCTTGAATACACAAGCAGCTCTGCATATGATAAAATTCACACACACTCACACAAGCACCCTCAGGCCAGCTGCAATAATTTTGCTGTTCTAGGCAAACTGTAAAGCTTCTGCCTTTCCCAGTCAATCGTACATTAAATGGTCTCTAAACCTTTTGCCATTCTTAATATTATGCTGCCTTAGGCAATTGCTTATTGTGTCCGTATAGCAGACCTGGCCCTACACCCACTCACAGACATTGATCAGAAGATCTGTATCAAGCAATCACGAACACTTCTCCCAACCAGCTGGAAACAAGTGGCCTATAACTTCAGAAATTCCATTTGGTCAGGAATCCTCTTGGAACATTTGATCTCTTTTGGAGAGCGGGGAGGAGCTTCAGCAGATTCCATTCAACCATGGAAAAATAAATAATAGGAAAAAAAGCTACAAATACTGCAAAACTTCAGAAACCAGCAACCTGCGATTTGCAATTTTTTAAAAGTTAAAAGTCAACAAATACGCTGAAATTCACTAAAAAATAAAACAACCGTGATAAAATCTGGCATTCCCAAAATATCGTCCTTAAAGGCAACATTTTGAAAATGCAGCTCATGTCTATGGACCGTGCACTGCACGACTGTACCCCTCCATTCTCACATCAGGCCATGTCTGCATTGGGGTACTCAGGAAAGTTAAGGTGAATCAACTATAGATATATAATGAAAGAGCATAAGTTACAGCATGTTTAGTCCCCGTATGTATATTATGGTAAACTAAAGCCACTTCTCTCCTGAACGAGATACAGAGCACAAATCAATGCAGGATCTTGTTCTACAATATAATTTTTAGGGCACTGCTAGTTAGTGCCATATCTATGGCCAAATGCAAAGTACAAAATATTCTGAATAATGCAGATTAATTAAGGACCCCATCCTGCACCTACTTATGCTAGTGGCAAAATTTCCACTGGCCAATATCCCAGTCTAGTAAGACCCTTAAGCAACTACATAACCTGAAACATATGAGAAGATCCAATGACTTCATTTCAACTGTCTTTATGCTTGTAGTTATACAGAAACATACTTTGGTGAATCAAGTCCCTAGGAGGAGCAGAAGCACACACTATCCTATATGGTCAAAGCTACACTAGCAACACAAATACACACACAAATATGTATTAAATTCTTAGTTTGGCCAAATTCTCTCTATTTTTGGATCCCACTGACACATACTGATAAGAAAATAGCAGCAACAGTGAGGCTTCCACTTCATTCCCCCTATCTCTGTCCCATTCGTTTTATCTCCTGATATTGCACTGACAGGATATTATTTACTTATGCCTTTCCTGCCACCAGACCACATCTTAGCCTCAGTCCTTTGACCATACAGAAATAGGCTTGCCAGGTATCCGGTTTTGAACTGGACAGTCCAGTATTTGAGCTTTCTGTTCGGGAAACAAAATGAGAAAATATAAGTGTCCGGTATTTTCTAAATAAGAGGTAATGTAGATTGTGATGGAATGTCAAGTGTGTCCGGCATTTTTGGTGAAATCATCTGGCAACCCTATGCAACAGAGAAATCACGGAACCTTTGCCTCATTCCAAATATCTGCCACTAAGACAGCAGGGCTGGCCTGAGCCATTCATGCGCCCTGGGTCCCGGGTGCCCAGTGCATGCGCGGTGCCACCCCTGCCCGGCCCAGCAGCCCCGCACGGTGTTCCCTACAATGGGCCACCCCGGGCGGTAGCCCGGTCAGCCCGTAGCTTGGGCTGCCTCTGTAAGACAGGGGTGGGCAATCACTTTCACAGAAGGGCTACTTAATGAATTTTGGTATGTGGTCATGGGCTGGCTCCACTCTTGAAAGGGGCGGGGCCTGGGATGGAAGGGGCGGGGCTGAGGACTAGTTTTCCCTTAGTGTTGTCTGGAGCCGGAGGCTCTGAATTAAAAAAACAGCAAAGGGCTCACGGGCTCCTGGCCCCACTGCTACTGCAGTACCTGGCAGCCGCCCAGGTTTGCTGAGGCTATTTAAAGGGGGCCAGGAGCCATTTAAATAGGATCCTGCTGCCTGTGCCACTGTCTGGAAATTCGGTAGCATGGGCAGCAAGCTATAAATAGAAGTGGCCAGGTGCAGTGTGTGGGCCAGACAAAAGTGTTAGGTGGGCCAGATCCCACCCTCTGGCTGCATCTTACCCAGCCCTGTGCTAAGAGCTATCAGTCATGCTTGCTAGATTCTAAGATCCAACTACCAGGAATTAATGTATAGTTCCCAAAGACCACTGGGAACTACCTGATCAACTGAGCAGACTGCTTATAATATCTCCCAGACATCTGGTATCAATCTGTCAGTACTTAATCCTACTACCTTATACTTTTTTTTTTTTTGAGATCTGATGCTGGGGATAACTGAAACAAATGCTTCATAATCCTTTGTTTTGGTAAAAGCCACCTAAGCCTTTAAACAGGTTTTATAAATAAGAATAATAATTATGCTTCTGGAACCTTCTTTTGGTTTAGATAATGAATGTGTGCTTTATAAACCATCATCTTACATAAATACAGACATGAATAGAAAATAATGCCATTGGGGTACAAGGAATAAAATGGTGCAGTCAATTGGTTTTTAATGCTGTATATTAATGCTTTCCCTAGAAGCAGATAAACTGTACTATAGTCATCACATTTGTTCATCAAGAGTCATTTTCCCCTGCATAAATATTAAACAGCTTATTTAATGCTGCAACTCCCACCACAGTTCAATTGCTGGAATGTAATCAATTTAAAATGCATATTTATGAAAATACCAAATTATGTCACAATGTTCTAAGCACATCACAATTTTCCTTACAAAAACAATTTAATATAACAACACCAATTGCTTAAAATGTTTTCCTTTTCTCCTATATTACATCTTAAATGCACCTGAAAATGTCACCATGCAGAATAACAAGTGCGCTCCCAATAGGGATTATATTATCACATTTTTGCCGTTTCCATAAGTATATTTAATCACAGCCATGTCTAGGATGTCTGGCAGTGGTATAGATCAGAAGAAACGAACTATAAACGAAAGAGCTCAGACCATGAGGTGGAGCAATAACTGACATTTTAATCGGAAATGAGTTATGACTGAAAGAGAGAAGCCTTCACAGTTGTAGTGCTAAATAGGTCCAGTGTGTCATTAGAAAAAGCTCATTAATATACACCTCTGCTCTCTGCTGCAAGATCAGTTAAACAAGCTGCCTTTTATTTGTAGACCTAAATGGGAAAGAGCAGGTCATATTGGCTGCTGACATCTCAGACGGCCTACGGGTGGAAAACCCAAAACATTTCATTCCAAAGCATTTAATACTATCAATAGGAAATCTTATGTCTGGTCAAAACATTTAAGGTCCTTCTCAATATCATGAAATGTTCTTTCTTCCCAATTGATTACCAAGTATGAAAACATTATGAATATTTATCATAATATGTTGTTATGGAAAAAATCCTTTTAAGTATGTATATTCCACCCAGATGGAGGAAAAACATTTGTGGAAGTCTTGAAAAGCATGCAAGTTTTAAGTAACATTGACCTTAATGTCATGTATAAGGCCCCAATCCTGCAAACATTTATGCATGTGAGTAACTTTATGCATGTGAATTGTCCTATTGAACTCAGTGGGGTTTCTTGCGTGTCTGTTTACAGGATTAGGGCCAAGTCTGTAACAAAATATTCCAGATGGTCTCCTTTTAAAGCTGTTTTTGTTAACTCTTGATCAGAATAACTTTAAATACTCTGCAATAGTTACAGTGTAATGACTCAGGGTATGTCTACCCTGCATAGTTTTCCTGGAAAAATGGCCGTTTTTCCAGAAAAACTACACTTAGGTCCACACTGCTATTGTGTTCTTTCAACAGAAAGTTGAAAGAATGCAGGGGTTTGTCTGACAGCGGTAAACCTCTTTCTACAAGGAAGAAACCTTTTTCCAAAAAAGCTTTTTTGGAGAAAGGCATGTGTGGACGTGGAAGAGGGTGTTTTTCAAAAGAAGAGGCCTCCAGGAAAAAGCTCAGGAGCCCTGGTGGCCACTCCGTCCATAGTAATCACAACTGAAATGCAAGATAGCATCCAATCAATGTGGATGCTATCTTTCGAAAAAGCAGATCGCTTTTTTGTTGTGTGTTTACTGTGTAAACACTTTCTTTTGAAAAAAGATTTTCTGGAAGATCTCTTCTGGAAAAGCTTTCTTGCAAAAGAAGCTTGAAGTCTAGACGTAGCCCCAGTCCTGAAAATACACAAATGATTCTACTCATGCAAAGAATCTAATTATCAATCTTGATAGAGGGATTCACATGCTTCAAGTGCCTGCAGGATTGGGCCCTCAACTGGAATGAGGAGTAACGGTAGTTCGAACTAGGAAGCCTAGTTCGAACTACCTAGTTCGTGCTGCATGTAGCCACGCGGCACGAGGTTCGAACGAGTGGGGATTTAAAAATGGCGGCACCCTGCTTATGCAAATTAAACCCGGGAAATTCAAATCCCGGGCTTCATTTGCAATTGCGGTATGCCTACATTACCCCGCTAGTTCGAACGAGCGGGGTAGTGTAGACATACCCTCAATGAGTTGTAAAAGGATAAGCAATGTCAAGGTGAAAATGACTAAGTCACAAACTTCTTTTTAGAGGGTTTTTTTTTTGCTGCATATAGGTGCCTAATTGGGTAACCATATGATCTTATTATTTGAGATTCCTGTCTTCCTTCTTGCCATTTTTGTCTCGTTGGGGACGTCTACACAGCAAGACTAAAGTCGGAATAAGCTTTGCAACATCAGTCATGTCAATTGTGTAGCTGAAGTGAAAATAGTTTCGACCTCCCTTACTCCTCATAAAATGAGGGTTAATGAGTCAGAGAAAGAAGTCCTCCAGCTTGACATTATGCCAAAATAAAGGCTTGTAATATGAATGTGTTCTTTTTATTTCGGAACAACATCAGCTTTTTAGGCCACCGTTAAATCTGTTTTTGTGCAGCATTAAGTACATATTTTTTAAGCTGGGAATAGGTAACAATGGATGGGTCATTTGATAATTACCAGTTCTGTTCATCCCTCTGGGGAACTAATTAGCCACTTTCAGAAGACAGAATACTGGGCTAGATGGATCTTTGGCCTGACCAGTAGGGCCATTCTTATGCCACAATAATTCATATAAAAATTATAATTTTAAAAATTGTATTTAATGAACTTTAAATTTTCCCCTGTGAGGAAAAGGAAAGAAAAAGTTGTTCTGCCAAAGGAATCCACATTGAACTATTTATAGATTTAATTCTTCCTGTATCAGTAAATAATACACCAAGAAGTGAATGTTTAATGATCCCATGGTCTTTTTTTTCATCTTGTTTATCACACATTTTCCAAGAAAATACAAAACATATTAAGAAATACTGAAGCATCTTCTGATTTTCATAGCAGCCCACTGGTATCTCCAAATTCCTTGTAGGTTACTCTTCCTAGTATACGTCAAGGGATAAATATTTGTTCAAAAGAGGT